>NC_051083.1:35357404-35669765 GCF_004664715.2 Peromyscus leucopus
AATTTCATTTTAGTATAGCAAAAGAGACACCATTAAACTTTTTTAAAAAATCAATGTGGATGTTTCTTTAAAAAAATTAAAAGTAGAATTATCATGATTCCAGAAATTCTCTTTCTCAGTAAATGAAAGTAAGATGTTAAAGAGGTATTTTTACAGCAATGTTCACAGAAGTGTAATTCACAATGGATGGAAGATAGCAGTGACACAAACACTCAATGGATAAATAAATAATTAAAATGTGATATAATGATACCATGGAATAGAATATTATTTAATGTTATTTTTGCAAAACATTTTTAAAAGGAATGAGAGATAGTTTTTTCTGGATTCATTTTGAGTGACCATGGCCCAACAACACAGATTTTTGGTTACTCCAAATTCCATAATCCAACGTTGAAGTAATTTTATGAAGATTTTATATTTTCAGGGAACAGAGAATGTCATAAATCAAGGCAAGTACATCAAAGGCGGTTAGAGCAAGAAAGGGGAAGCTTTTCTAGAGGTTCAAGGTGTTATTTTATGACATTCTTAGCTTTTGAGTTGGTGGAAGCTAGTGGTCTGCTAAGTTAATAGATTCCAAAAGGATTCTATTAGTCATAAGATATTAATTCTGGTGCAGAGGTGGAAAGGGAATGGCTGTTCTGGAAAATTAGAACTAGCCCAAGATAAGACAACTAGCTTTTGGGCTTCCAACAATTCTGATCTCTCCACAGGATTGAAATTCTAATCAATCAGTCTTTGCAGACACAGATTCTCTTCAGGAGTTTTTGTTTTACAGTTCCTCCTGTTGACCAAGCACCACATGTTGTGGAGGCAGGAGGCACATGTTATACATTCTTTCTTTTATTTTTTGAGATTTTGATATAATTACATCATTCTATTCTCTTTCCTCCCTCCAAACCTTCATACTTACAACTCATTGCTATCTTTCAAACTCATGTTCTCTTTTTAAAATAATTGTTTTACATATTTGTATATACATGTTTATACCTAAATACATAAATACAACCTGTTCAGTCCATAAAATGTTACTTTTATCCATATTTTCAAGGCTGGCTACTTGATATAGTATTGCTGTGGGATAATGCTTTTATAGACTGGTTTAATAAAATGCTGATTGGCCAGTAGCCAGATAGGAAGTATAGGTGGGGTGAGCAGATGAGGAGAATTCTTAAAAGAGGAAGGCTGAGTCAGGACTCACCAGCCAGACACAGAGGGAGCAAGGTGTGAAGGCAGAACTGAGAAAAGGTACCAAGCCATATGGCTAAACATAGATAAGAATTATGGGTTAATTTAAATGTAAGAGCTAGTCAGTAATAAGCTTGAACTAACAGCCATACAGTTCATAAATAATGTAAGTCTCTGTGCATTTACTTGGGTCCAAGTGGCTGTAGGACTTGCGGGAGAGAGAGATTTTTCCTGTCTGAGACTGGGCAGGACACAGGAAAACTTCAGCTACATATGGTGCCAAAATGTGGGGCAAGAGTTTCCACCTAAAACTGAGAAAACTTAAAAAAAAAAAAAAAAGATTCTAAAACAGAGCTAAAAACAGCTTCCTAGTTGTGTCTCTCAGGCAAGTCTTGAGCTACAGTATGGTGGGTTTGTAGCAGCTGTGGGCTTGAGTACAGCATGGTGGATTTCTGCCGCAGTACACAGTAGTATCTCCAAGCCACACAGGGCACTGCCTGGCAGATTTAGCTTTTACTAATACGAAAAAAAAATCTGAGCTACACAATGCTTTAATGGAGGCATAGATCCACTGCTTCTGAGACTTGGTGGTACACATGGCTCCCAGAGCCAAAGCTAGCAATAAGCATAGTTCTGCCATGTTGGAAAGCTGAGGTGGGTGGAGCCAGCAGCCAAAGCTTCTATTTTAGTCCTAGTAATGCTGCAGTTTAAAGCAACAGATTCACAAAAAAAACAGATCCAGATAAAATAAACCTCTAAACAGTTTATGTTGTGTCTAAAAATATACATAGGCTTGGAAGAGAGAGGAAAAGGAATATAGACAGTTATATATATATATATATATATATATATATATATATATATATATATAAAGAAATAGAAAGTTTTAAAAAGTAAAGTCTTTAAAGATAAAGTAAAGGTAATTTACAATAAGCCATGTAAAGATGGATATTACACCAAGAATCTAGATTATGTTGTCTTTGAGATTTTTAACTGCAGAAGGACATTTGATTGTAAAGGCTACTGACACACACACACACACACACACACACACACACACACACACATATATATATATATATATATATATATATATATATATATATATTATCTTGACTTCAAAATTTATGTCTTAGGATATGCTGCTTTGGAAAATAGGTTCTGCTGTTGTTTCCACAGGAAGTGAGAGGCTATGGATTAGTTTCAGGTTAAGATGAATCAGATTTTATCAAGTCAGATCTCCTGAACCTTAACAGATGGTACCTATCAACAAAGGACTTGGTCATTATTTTGAATTTTCTCAGGATCTCCATAAGACTACCAGCACCCCCTATTGGCAGGAAGTAGCCTAGAAAACTATAAGTATTATGGGTTAATTTAAGTGTAAGAGCTAGTCAGTAATAAGCTTGAGCTAATGGCCATACAGTTCATATATAATATAAGTCTCTGGGTGTTTACTTGGGTCTGAGCAGCTGCAGGACTGGTGGGTGAGAAAGATTTGTCCTGACCAAAGACTGGGCACGACACAGGAAAACTTCAGCTACATTGTATAACTAATTTTTGTGCTCTTACCTCTGGAAGACTATTTCTCCAATTCTCCCATCTGGTCTGACAACACTTCCTCCAAGAGCAAAAGACCATGTTAACAAAAACACCATGAGAAAGCATGAGAAGCCCTCTTTTGAGTTAGTTGCTGGTCAGGGTTTCCAAACAGACTCCCAAAACCTTTGTTGCCTTTCTGAGGTGGAATGCAAATCCCTATTACTGAAGATACCATGCACTTCAAACACAGAGCCCAGAGGCTCCTATGCTAGAATTGATTTGAATGCCTACTCCTTGAGGAATAGCTTTCATGATACCAGCAGGTATCATGCAAGCTTTCAAAAAAGGGAAACAAACAGCACTACTACCCCACTATGAAATCTTTGAGCCACAACAATGACCAACATGGCATGATAACCCTATAGGTGTAATAGTGGAATGCATACCTTGCTGGTGACCAAAAGCTCTCAAATTGGGACTTAAGTCTCACTCAACAAGAAGGAAATCATGCCTGCTACTGGAAACCTAGTCAGCACCCCAAGTATTGTGGATCTTGGAGGAGAACCTAAAAGCACCAGCAGAATCTCTAACTTTTAAAATAAAGGAAATTCTGAAATGTACTATAATATAGGGGAATCTTGAGGACATTATGCTAAATAAAATAAGTCATGTACTAAAGGACAAATTCTGTGATATATATATATATATATATATACATATATATATATATATATATATATATATATATATATATATTGCATCTAAATTAGTCAACAAAGACAGAAATATACTGGAGGTGCCAGGGACCATTAGAGGGGGGAAATGAAGTGTTGCTTAATGTATATAAGATTTTGGTTTTGCAAGATGAGAAGAGTTTTAGAAGCTTCCTTCCTTCTGCCTAGTTTTCATAGTGCTGAAAGGTGCTCTGTAGGCTGCTGGAGGAATAAAAACATCTGTGGTCTTATCCAGCTGTGAATTTTATGAGCTATGAATAACACCTACCTGGCAAGATGTGTCTACTGATGGCATGGCTGTTATGAGGGTAACTAATGGCATTCTGATTGGATTTGAGGGCTAATCCACAGGAAAAAAATTCATATCTGGTCAATATCCCATGGTTGTATAATTCATAGACCCCGTGGGGTAACTTATTGTTTATTTTGCTAAATGGGTTTGATGTCAAATTTTCTTCTACATATTTATGTTTATAAACATAAATTAGGACTGCTCTTAGCTTGAGACAGATCAACTTCTACTTGAAGTGATCAATAATTAATGCAGAGACACAAACTGGTCAAAGTGCTGAGAATAACAGATCAGTGCTTTGCATAGAACATTTCTATCACCCTCCTCTATGACTCAAGTAACATCACAGAAGATGGGGTGGAAATAATGAAAGGACTGGAGATTAAAAGGAGTACTGATAAATGCTATCTTCTGGATATGATGTGGCTGTTGCATCCTGTGGGGGACCAGTCCCCACCTTTTACAGGGTTCCTATGAGGAGGAGAGAGAAATAAGAAACTTGTAGATAGAATGACAGGCCTAGCCAAGAAAGAAGATAGAAACACAGGATAGCTTTGGGAGGACCTGAGTCAATACCCAATGGCCCAGAACTTTATTCGAAAGGGCGTTTTATAACAATGCCAAGGGGAGGGGCAAAAGACCTCCCCTTTGCTAGATACAACCAAGTGTAGACCCTTCCAAATACCTGGTACCCAGGTCCGTGGTCCAATCATCCTCTTATGCAGTCCTGCTGGGTAAAGCAAGCTTAGATCTCACTAGGAAACCACTGTGGGCTCCCAAAGGTCCCCCTGATTAATAGTTTAAATCTCAAGTAGAGGTACAGAGCTTAACTCTAGGCAACTCTCACTCAGGTTTCCACTAAGAGCTTGCAAGTAGCTGGAATTACCACAGCACTACTCCTGCTCCCTAGGGCTGCCACATCTCCCAGTAAAGGAGTAGATGATGATAAAGATAGAATATCCTTTTTGGAATGGGTCTAAGATGACTACAACAGTCTTAGTTGCACCAAGCCCTTTTTTAAATCAATAAGCTCCTGATGCAATCATATCAAATAAATCAACAAACTCCATATTCAACTGCATCAAATAAATCAATACACGTCTAATGCAACTGCATCAACTTAAAGACACCCTTAGCTTCACCAAACATTAACAGGGTAAAATAATTCTAATATAAATATTACTCTACATAATTACAATTCTCTCTAACTTACATCCAAAAGCACACTCTTAATAGAACCATTAATACTTTAAAAACTTTAGCAAAAAAATACACTTTAAAGCTATCTCATAATAGAACTATTTGTATTTCTTGCTAACAAAACATAGGATAAACTTCTGATGCATTCACATTAAACTTAAATATTTCCTTAGCTTCTCCAAAACATAGTGCATTAATACCAACAGGCTAACATTAACATAATAACTCTAACATAAATATTACTATACACAACTATAATCCTACAATCCTACATTCAAAAGCAATATTCTCAATATAACCATTAACACTTTAAAAACTTTAGCAAACATTCAAAAGCAATTTCTTAATAGAACTATACAAAACATAGGGTGCATTAACACAAACTAACATCAGTCCACTCAAAGAACAAGAAAATATTTTTTATAATTAAATTAAATAGACTGAGAAACATTAACTCCCCCTTTTCTTTATAATTTTTTTAAACTGCATCTTGAGCTTGAGAAAAAAAAACACCAAACTTCTCCCTTTAAACAGTTCTATTTTTAACACAAAACAGTTCATGAATCACCACAGTTGATAGAGTCTATATGCATAAGTAAATTCAAAATTGTCTCATTGCAATGGAATCTCTCCTGTCCATCTCATTTCTTTAGTCCAAATAGTTCAATAAGTAATTCTGGTACCAGTTTTCCAAATATGAAGAAACACCTAACCAAAAACATTTTGCAGTTAACAATTCTAGTTCAAACAAACATCTCTGAAACTTTTGCCCTCAGCAATAGGAGGGGCACTTGTAGTTACAGCAGCATTTTATGTCAGTCTTTCCCTAGGAACCTTGCCTCAGGGTGAAGTAACTGCCATAATAACTGAGCTGCTCTTTGGAATAGCTGTCTGTGCAGCCAGCAAAAAGAAACTGCAAGGGTTTTGGCTCTTGGATTTCATAGCTTTCACAGTCCTGGTCTGTCTCTGCCTCCCATAACCGGGACATTCCCAGGACCCCTGTGTCCAGAGGCCCTGAGTGTTTTCAATTGCCTCATGCCACACAGGCTCAAGAGGCTTCTCCTGCTATGAGCTGCTGCTCTCAGCACCTGGGCTCCAGGAGGAACCCAGCCATGGCCAGTCATGGATGCTGCACCCTGGCTGCATTACCTGCTCCTCCAGGAGTCCTCCTCCAAGAGTGCTGCCCTGCTTGCTTGGCTGAATGCTGTCCACAGGGCAACTCCATGGTTCCAGCCATACCCTACCCCTGGCAGCTTGAGCCGGCCTAGGTTCTAATGTTGCTGCTGTTCTGCCTGCCTGAAGCACAGGTCTCACTTCTCCAACTCCCTGGGCTCCAGCTCATCTCAGCTGTTTGTCTGGCCACTGACATTGCTTCTCTGCCCAGGGCAGTAGTCTCCACTGCTTGTTGCTGCTCGCCATTCACCTTTTCCCACAGCACAGTGTCTCTGCTCCTCACTTAGGCTTCCTCTCAGCAGAGAGCTTGCAGAATCCCACTGTTCAAATTGTCTCTCAGTTGTCTGCCACCTGTGCTGTGCTGATGCCCCACAGGTCTCAGCTGCCTATGCCTGGCTGCTGCTGCTTGTACTCGCTATAGCATCCACTGTTGTTAGCAGCTTCTGGAGCTTCTGAAGCTGTTCAGACTGCCAAACTCACAATCTGCTATGGATGCTGTTTTCTGCATCCCCAGTTCTGCTTGTACTGGGTGGGAGGGAACTATTCTACTTTAAATTAAACCCTTTATTAAACCTTCACCATGTCCCAAGACCTAAAGCCTATATTCTACCCTCATATACCTAAGCCTACATTTCTATGACTTACTTAGACTACCATTTTCAAACCTAATTTAGTAGATAGAGATTGAGAGATAGAGAAAGAGAAATTTAGAGATACTTATTACAGCCTAACTTTAACTACTTTCTTATTTAGCTTAACTTGAACTCTATATTTAAATTTTACTCCCAAAGAATACAATACCACTACCTTAACCCTAATATAAAACCAGATATGCCCAACTTGTACTTTCCTACTCTCACTTAACTTCCTCCACACCCAAGTCCCTAGTTCTGGTGCCAACTGTGGGGGACCAGCCCCCACCTTTTACAGGATTCCTATGAGGAGGAAAGAGTAATAATAAATATTATGTAGAGTGATAGGCCTAGCCAAGAAGAAGAAAGAAGACAGAAACACAGGTTAGCTTCAGGATGACATGGGTCAATACCCAATGGCCCAGAACTTTATTCAAAAGAGCTTTTTGTAACAATGCCAAGGGGTAGGGCAAAAGACCTCTCCCTGCTAGCTACAACCAAGTATAGACCCTCTCAAACACCTGGTAGCCAGGCCCATGGTCCAATCATCCTCTTATGCAGTCATGCTGGGTAAAGCAAGCTCAGATTTCACTAGGAAACCTCTGTGGTCTCCCACAACATCCATAAACTCCATAGTAATTATGGTAACATGCACAAAACCTGCAGAATATTGGGCCTACTGATATTATATCATGGATTGGGGAGGGGCTCATGAGGTGCAATCTCCTCCTGAAAAGCTAATGATTGATGGGAGAGGAGAAATTGTATTCTTTTGAGTTATAGCCATTGATAACTTTCCCTTGCTCGATTATGTAGCTCTCAGCCTATTCTCATACAAGCAATCATAGTTCAACAGAATGAACACACAAAAGACATGAAAATAGGAGTGGGGTTTGTTGGGAAGGAGAAAAGATTTAGCAAAATGGGAGGGGGATTAAGAGGACAATCGGAACATGTCACTCTGCCACACAAACCTTATCTTTTATTTCTTTTTCATTTTGTTTTCTTTCTTTTTTTAAAAAAAGAAAGGATCTTGCAATGTAGTCCAGGCTATACTGAAACTCATGCCCCTCTTGTTTCGGCCTCCCAAGTGCTGAGATTATAAACATGTGCAACCATAACTTGGAACAATAGTTTTCTTACAACTAACTGTATCCTCCTGAACACACCTAAAGCTGCTTGTGCCCACTGGTTAGGAGCTTCCACACCACTGCTTCACATCTTATCTTCTGCAGCTTTTTGCTCCAATTCTCTGTCTTGACAAACTGTTACTCTGATATTGTTTTAGAATTTTGTTTTCTTGTGTTGAATCATCCATTCATTTATTCACACAAAAACATTAAGCAACTTCTATGTACAAAGCCTTCCTAGCACTGCTAAATCCACTGTCTGTGTCAATCCTTGTGATATCAAGACAGAAACTCTGTATTCCAACCTTCCCCCCCCCCAAAAAAACCTATCCAATTACATTAATGCCACTCCTGTGACATACTTCTGTACTCCCCATCAATAAAACTAGCAAAATCCTACATAGGGGCTATGGATTTTCCTATGCTGAGGGTTAATCTTTCTTTTCAAGATCTCCATTCACTTTTCTTCTGTGACTGCTTAAATAACTCCAACTCATAAGGAACAATTCCATACTAGGTAGCTACTGATGTATTATAAAATAACCCTAAAACCAAGTAGCTCTGATATCAATCATTACTTATTACTCCATGTTTATTTGTCTTGGCTGAGCTTTATTCTAGCCTGGGTAGTTTAGAGTGCCTTTGCTAAGGTAGATTGGTGTGCTCTCCACATCTCTCATTCCTTCTTGTAATGGGTAGAAGGTGCTATGTTAGACATGTGCTTCTTGTAGAGAAGGTCTAAGGGTGAGAAAGATGTGAGCCTAATTGTACAAATACTTTCTATTGTTGTTTGCTTTGTTTTTGTTTTAAGATTCTGTGTCCCATTCACTAGATTTTATTGTCCTAAGAATTTAACATGGCTAAGTTCAAGAGCAAAGAATCACATTCTACTCATGTGAGAAAGGATTGCAGTTATTTGGCAAAAGGTCTGAGTAAAGGAAGAAGAGGAAACTTTTGCTCATGGAAACAGACTTGTGTACTTCTCAACAGCCTCCCCTAGCTCCATTTTTTGCTGTTATCATAGGTCATATGTTGGCCTGAACCATCTTCAGATTGGCATCACTTTGGACATTATGAAACATGGCTTTCAATGAGTAATTTTCCTTTTAATTTTCACTTAAATTTAGCCTGGTGAATTCACAATAATATTCACATTATTGTCCAATGTAATTGGAATGCTAAGATCTAATATAGGCATATTCTCATTTCTCTCTCCATCTCTCCCTTTCTTCTTCTTTTAATGTTGTACTTGTCCTGGGGTTTGAACTTAGAGCCTTGCCCACACTGAGCAAATCCTTTACAATTGAGTTTCTCTACTTGCCCCCCAGGAATAGTCTTTTTTTTTAAGTTTTCCCTTTTGTTGGAAATAGATTTTTCTCACATAATATATCCTTATTATGGTTTCCTGTTGATGGGATTTTCTCTGGTCCTGCTTGGCCCTGCTGTCAGAGCTGCTTGATCCCAAGTAAACACATAGAAGCTTATATTATTTACAAACTATATGACCTGTGGGTCAGGCTTCTCATTAGTTAGCTCTTACAACTTAACTCAGCTCATTTCTATTAATTTATGCATTGCCACGTGGCTTTGTGGCTTACCAGTACTTTTATATCTTGCTTCTCCTGGCGGCAGCTCTCAGCGTCTGCCCCATTCTTCTTTCTTCTCCTGTCTCTCCAGTTCGAATGTACCACCTAACCTTATTCTGCCTCACCATTGGTGAAACAGCTTTATTTATCAACCAATCAGAGCAATACATTCACAGCATACAGAATGACATCTCACAGCAGTTTCCCCTCCCTCTACTCTTCCCAATTCCTCCCCCACCTCCACTTCCATCTGGATCTACTCCTCTATTGTCTCTTACTAGAAAAGAACAGGCTTCTAAGAGATAACAGCCAAATGTGAAATAATAAAATATATTAAGATGAAGCAAAAAACATCATATTGAAGTCACATAAAGCAAACAAAGGAAAAGAGCCCAAGAGAAGGCATGAGAATCAGAGACCCATTCATTCACACACCCAGGAATCCCATAAAAAAAACCCAGTAAACTGGAAGCCATAACATATACCTGGTACAGACCCCTGCAGGCCCTGTGCATGCTGTTTCAGTCTCTGTGAGTGCAGGAGGGATTTGATCATGTTGATTTAGAGGGTCTTTTTTTCTTGGTGTCCTCCATTCACTCTTGTTTTTATACTTTTCCTCCTCCTCTTCTGCAGGGTTCCATGAGAGAAAGGGTTTGATGGGAACCATCCTGTTTAAGGCTGAGTGTTCCAGATCTCCCTTCTCTGCATATTGTTCAGTTGTAGATCTCTATATTTCTTCCCATCTGCTGTGTAAGAAGGTTCTTTGATGATGGCTGAGCACGGCACTGATCTGTGAGTATAGCAGAATTTCATTAGGAATGATTTTTATTGCTGCATTTTTTTCTATTTTTAGAACAGTAGTATTTGGTTTTACCCTAGGTCCCTGGGCTATATAGTCTTAGGTTCTCAATCACCCCAGCAGTGTCAGATATGGGTTTCTTCTCATGAAGTGAGTCTTAAGTCAAATTAGGTATTGATTGGTTATTCCCACAAACTTTGTGCCACCATTTCACTAGCATATCTTATAGGCAGAAGAGCATTGTGTATCAAAAAGTTTGTGGCTGGGTTGGTGTTTACATTGCTCTTTTGATAGTATGCAGAATATCTTCTTGAACTAAAAATACTAGCAGGTAAATTTGAAGGTTCTATGTACATGCTAGCTTGACTTCTCCATGTTCAATGAGTTGTGTAGGTGTTGTCTTCAGTAATGAAGCCTTGCTATCAGTTTGGAGAGATCAACCTATTGTCTTGGCAATAGACTGCATTGTTTGGAGATTTCCATGAAACCCTTTTGGCCAACAACTCAATTAGATGTAATTCAATCCCAGTACTGGAAGCTTCATTTGGTGACAAGAAATGGTCAGTTGGGAATCTGTCCCCCACCATTATTTGGTGATTTCATTTAGACCACCACCTTCCCGTATGTATATATATATATTTAGGAAGCTTCTCCTGTATTACCATACTACCACTCAAATGGCCCTTAACTTTGGCTGTTTTTCTCCATATTCTCTCCCTAGTTCCCCTTCTCCTCTTCCCCTACCCACTTGATTCTCCTGTTCCAATAACCTCCTCCATCCATCTATAACTATCTATTCATTTCCCCTTTCTATGTAAATATATCTGGTCTCCCACCCCCATCCCACTCCCTCACTCTATACCTAACCTCTGTGGTTCCACAGATTGATGCTTAGTTCTGATTGACCTAGCAGCTATTGTCTCTCTGGATGTGGGTTACATCACTCAGGATAATTTATTTTCTAGTTCCATCCATTTGCCTGCAAATTTATGGATTTAAATTAAATATTTAAAAAATATGATATCATATTTTTAACAGCTGAGTAATACTCCATTGTGTAAATGTACCACATTTTCTTTATCCATTATTCTGTTGAGAAACATCTAGGTTGTTTCCAATTTCTGGCTATTATTAATAGAGCAGCAATCAACATGGTTGAACAAGTTTCTTTGTGGTATGATGAATCATCTTTTGGGTATAGCTGAATCTTTTTTTTTGTTTGTTTTGTTTTTTGAGACAGGGTTTCTCTGTGTAGCTTTGTGCCTTTCCTGTAACTCACTATGTAGCCCAGGCTGGCCTCTAACTCACAGAGATCCTCCTGCCTCTGCCTCCTGAGTGCTGGGATTAAAGGCATGCGCCACCACCGCCCAGCATCGGTATAGCTGAATCTTGAAGTAGATTAATTCCCATCTTTCTGAGGAACTGCCACACTGATTTTAATAGTGTCTGTACAAGTTTGCACTCCCACAAGCAGTGAATGAGTGTTCTCCTTACTCCACACCCTCTACAGCAGGAGCTGTCACTTGTTTTATTGATTCTAATCATTCTGACTTCTGTAAGATGAAATCTCAAAATGCTTTGATTTCAGGCATAGTCAATACATGTGAAGTTGCTTCTGAACTAGAAAATATTTATGGAAATATTATTAGAGAATCAGTGGTAGATAATCTATTTTGAATTTTAAAAATCAGTTAGTGTGCTGTTCGATTAATAAATGGTAAGTGTACAAGTTTATGTCTTTGAGTCAGCTTTGAGAATGTGAACGTGCTCAGGGCACATGAGGAAATACACAAATTTAAAAGACGGGATTTATTTGAAAGGTGATATACTTTTTCATTGGGTAGTGATAAAAGAAGTGGTAATTATTAGAGGATGTACACAGTTGACATGAACTGGAAATATTAATATTGTCTATTTCAAGCTGTTTCAAACAATTTAGCAGCACTAACTCTCCTGATAAATTGGCCTGAATTTTTTTTTTGTTTGTTTTGTTGCATTTTTGTTTTTAATGAAGCTCAGGGAGCAGTAACACTAAGCTTGACCTCAGGACAATGTACTATGTGCTGTGATGAAAAGATTGGTCAACTGAAAGTTCAGAATCCTCAATTATTGATCTAGGTAAGCCACCACTTTGGTTGTATGTATTTGGATGATTCTTATAACCTCTCTGAGTCTAAGCTTTTTCTCCTATAAAACATAAGCTGTTATAAAAATTTTTAAGGCTTTGTCATGAAGTACAATTCTATGATCCAAAGAAACAACTATTTAACAATGTTAATCCTTCTCTGTTGGTTCTAACCATATCACAGTTGCTAAAAGCAAATGTAGGGTTCTACCAGTACTTGAAATAAAAACCAGATAATTACTTACCCTCTGCTACTAATTATGTATAATTACATAAGCTATATCATAGATTCAGTACATTCTTAATCCAGTTATTGTCTTAAAGTTAGGGAAGAATATGTGGCTATCACAAAGTGATTCTTTTATTATTTTTAAGTGCTAGGGATTGGCCCCAAGGACTAGTACATGCAAGACAAGCACTTTACTACTGAGCTATATCCTCAGCCAGCAAATTCTTTTGAAATACTAGAAACACAACTGAAATGCATGTGTTAGTGATAATGGTTTGTGTTATCATGCTTATATGTAGAGAATCCATTTTCCCATTCACCAAATGCATACTGTAAATGATATAATGAAGGCCTTGCTAATGATTGGTGACTGGGGTGCCTTTTATTACCTCAAGAACTGATTTTTAAGCAATCAATGATAGCTTATTTTTGAGATCCCTAGTGTTCTTATTTTAGTTACAAACCGAAAAGAATTGTAAAGATATTGTAATTGATTTGCTGGCAAGTTTGCAGCCTATACAAGTGATTTATTGAGTTTCCATGGCTTCCCATGAATTTCAGCAGCTAGAGTTATCCACTTAGGATTTCCCAGTACATTAGCTTGGTGGTATGATAGGCTGTCTTCACATGTAGGTTGTATCTTCCATCTACTTCTCTGTGTCATTAATAAGTTAGCCATTTTTAGACTGTAATTATTGCTACTTGGGCTCTTAGAATACACACACTTCAGTCAACAGTTTGGTGGAGCTCTAGTATCAGAAGCCAAGTATTTGAACACCTGAGAGTAAACAGCAATATGAAAACAAGATTTCCCACATTATTCTATAAATAAGGGAAATAATGTCAGAGTACTTTGTAAATTGCAAAACTGATACTAGAAACACATCACAATTATCTTGTTTTTACTTTTCATCTTTTTTGTAGTTCAGAATGGTAAAGACAAAAATAATCTACATTTGTCCACAAATCTGATGTCCCTAAATGCCATATTGAAAACCACAAAGTCACAGAATTTATTTACTACTTGGGTCACATTATCCTGCTCTTTCCAAATTTGTTCTTTGTATATGTGTATCTGTACGTTTTCTTGAGACAAAACTGCCACTGTCCTCTGATTTTAATTAATAAATTAAATTTAATTAATAAAATATCACTTTATTCAAATACATTGATTTTTTTGAATTTTAAAAGAACGAGAGGTAGTTTTGTGGAAATACTCATTGAATTCATTCCCCTTAGAAGAACCTAAAGTTAGCATGACCCCATTGCCCAAGTTCAGCTCTCAAAAAATGTTTAATGTTTTGGTTTTTGTTAAAATCTTTCATCTTCTTTCTATAAAACTCTGCTCTGAAATCATTTCTGGTTTTTGATGTTCCCCCTAACATTTTTACGGAAACACTGTATGAAAGAAGCATGAGACAGGTACCTGATTTCTTTTAATTTTTCTGTCAAGCAAATCTATGTTAAAGAAAATCTCCATCTGTGTCTGAAACTGTCAGTGGTTCTATTGCAACATGAACAAAATTAGCATTCTAATTTATGCACATCTTACCTTAGATCTCAGTTTAAATTTTAGGCTAGAAAGCACTTTGCTGTAGGGGACTTTCCTGAGCACTGTAGGACTGCACTGAGCAGTTACATCATCTCCAACTTTAAACAATCCAAAATGGTCTCAAATGTTCCTGGAGGGCAACATTACCCCTAACTGAGAACCACTGACTTAGAGAGATCATTGAGACAATTCCTCAACTTAGTGGGTTGTGTGTGTGTGTGTGTGTGTGTGTGTGTGTGTGTGTGTGTGTGTGAAAACTTTTCTCATATTAGTCCACAATGTGTGATCATTCTCTGTTACAAACACTCCAAGAGCTGTGTTATGCCTGCAGCAAACTGTTCTCCTGCAGAGGAGACCACCAATTCCACAGGCTTACCATGTGCTATTTATGCCACTAAGTGCTACTCATTTGTTAGCGTATTGAAGTCTTTGTTTCATGTATGAGGAAACCCAGGTAGCAAATTAAATTTCCTAAGAACCTTTAATCCAAATTTTAGATAAAGCAAATGCTCTCAGCTCTTTAAATGCCTAAAATGTGTTTACAGTCTAAGCTATGCTCACTCCATGGTTTTGAGTATCTCATTTCA
Organism: Peromyscus leucopus; assembly: GCF_004664715.2. Classification (NCBI taxonomy): domain Eukaryota; kingdom Metazoa; phylum Chordata; class Mammalia; order Rodentia; family Cricetidae; genus Peromyscus; species Peromyscus leucopus. The sequence continues at coordinate 35,372,174 of NC_051083.1, forward strand.
TTTCCATGTGCCTTAATTTTGTCAATAGTTTTCATTATTACTTGTATTGGGTATAGTTTAAATAAAACAATTATTTTTCTTTGGCATAGAACTCCACTTGAAATATCCTTCAAAAGAAATTTTGGATTTCCATGTAGCCTGTGACCCTACTAGTGTTCTTTATCTCCCACCTCCTGAACACTGGGACATGTTGGACCCATAGACACTCAATAAATTCTTACCAATTGACTGGTTAAACAATAATATGTTTATTACCTACAGATATTCCAAGTATTTCCCCAAAGTATGTCAAGAATCTCTGCTATATTAGCAGCTCATGATGCACTATAAATATATCTTTTGATATATTCTAGGAGCTTATTTATCTAAATTAGAAGGTCCCATTGGCATTTCCTTTTCTTAAGTTTTAAGTTATCAACAGTAGCTGCCCATTACTTAGGTTCAGTAGACATTAACTTCGAAATGGGAGGCAACTTGCAGACAAAAGGTAAATGGATAAGTCAGCTATCAATCCAGTTACATGAATGTTGAATTTAGCTTCATAAAATTATACTTTATCTTGAATCTTTCTGCCCTAATTTCTTCAGGCTGCTGTATATGGTTCTTCATCTTCTGAATGTTTATATATTTGATTCAAAGCAAATGAGATGTCCTCATGTCACTAGAGTAGCAAGTGGCTGGTAATAGAAAGGCAAGCAAAGGCCAGCAGTATTGGTTACTATTTATTAATAATTGATAAATACAATTGTTTCTCTTCTATGAGAGATGAATAGTCAGGTTACATCACGGCAATACTGGGAAGAATAAATATTAGGAAGAGAAATGGGGATACAAGAGTGACTTAGGCAGGAAATGAGTTTAGGGGCAATGACATCCATGTTTGATAGTGCCTGGCATGGGGCCTAGAGAGGAAAAACATTTTGACCACATTTCTTTGAAGGCAAATAAGGAGCATTAGGTTGCATTGGTGAAGTCAGACCTGTAATTCATCTCCTCAGAGGGCCTAATGTGTGTGTGTGTGCTTTCTGGTTAGGGTTGCATCTGGGTCTCAGTGGACTGGTATTATATTGATTACCAAGTGTTATTTTCTGTCTAATGAAGGTGCTTTTCAGAACTGCATTAATTCTGTATTTCCAGATTTGTGCAATATTCATCAAGAAGAACTAAGAGCGTTTTGTTCCCAAATCAATTAATGTTGTCCCTTGACACTCCTAAGATGGTGCTTACTTTTCCTGTACAGTATTTAGGGTCAAGAAAATGAAAATTATTTCCTGTCTTAAACTGATGATTATAGGAAAGAGCAAAGCTTCATCTTGTTTCTAGTATCTCTTCTTTGAGAGAATACAGCAATAAACAGATTCTATAAGCCCAAACACTAGAATTAAGAACAGCCGTGTCTTTGTGTAAGAAGATGCTAACAAACACAAATTTATATTGAAAGCAGCTGTTTTTCAAGACATATTTTCAATCATGCAAATTGTTGTTTAAAATACTTATAACATTATATGCTATTCAAAAGATCTCTTCACATGGCCTAAGAAGTCAGCTCTGAAAAATTTAAAGCCATAGTTGGTGGAATCAAGAAATGTTAATGTTAAATGCAAATGCCAAGATTGATCTATAGGACAATCAAGAGCTGAAGATCATAGTCATCTGAAATGTTCTTCTGTGTAAACTGGGGAAAACTGAAGAGAGGGAATATAGAATGCTAACACCTAAAGGAAGACAGGTCTGATTACATAAGAGTTATCTTTTCTTTGTCTGAAATTGAGATAGAGATTATACATGTTTAGCTTCTGATGTTCCAGGGACTCTCAATGTTGACTACAGTGTTTTTAAATTAATTAATGTTGCCTTTCCTTGTTAAACAGTTTTAATTGAGAAACTTTGTTTTTAGTAACGAATAGATACACATAGATACAGAATATCCCTATCGATTTAACTTTTAGGAAGGGATTGAGAGTTAGTCTGTGGGACTGTAAATCAGAACTGCTTTAAGGTAAATTTCCAAAGGAGTGTTTTCAACACACTGTGATTCTCAAGTGTGAATAAGTGATGATCCAGAAACATGCTAGATGAACACAAAATACATTTCTATAGATGAAAGCAAAGAAAAATGATGCTTGAAGTTGCTCATATTGTGCCTTGGGAGCATTATAAGAAACAGGGACAGGTAGCATTTTGGGAATACTTTACTGTGTACATTAATTCCCCAGGTATTATGTAGAAGTCATTGTTGCTATACATTCCCTCCTGCAGTTCCTCTTTCTCATAAGTGTTTGGCAGGCGTCTGCTAACTAAAATGGAAAATAATGAAGGCTGTTGTCAGTATCCTCTGATTCTCATTTTCTTCCTTATGAGACATTTTCTCATCCTGCAAATTATAAGATTAGGGTTTTTTAATCTAATTTTTCCCTTCTCCCCTCAACCTTTTCTTCAAAAGAATAAATAAAATGTGTTAGCAATACAAAAAGCAGGCTTATCCGAATATGGCACAGGGTCACACTAGGTTGTTGTTTACACAGTGGGCTGGAGTCTGAGAGATATCATCTTTTCCCAACAGGAGGGACAGTGTCGAAAGTAAGAATGAATAGCACTGGGGACTTCCTGTCTAAACCTTCCACAACTCTACAAAGATACAGAGAACTATAGCATCTTGAGGTTCTTGAGCTCCAGATACCTAATTTCCTAAGCCCAGGCTCCTGTCTTCAAATAGTTCAATGGAGAAGTTGCCATCTCACACTTGCTCAAAAAGAAAAAAAGCAATGTGTGAAAGGTTCTTTTTATTACTGCAATCAAACCGAGGGCAGGTGGTCTAGAATGTGCTCCCCAGTGAATAATGGACAGATTAGGAAACACTGATCTGGAGTCTGACCTTGACCTTGTGAGTTTTCTCTTTCCTTGTGGATAATTCTACCTTAGATTCTATGACTTGAGAAATTTACCGTAATGCATTCTACACAAGCAGCAATCCTAAGGAGAATTACCTGGTTCAATACTCTTATTTACTCTTCATTCACCTATAGTTATGAATCCATCGCAGTATTATGTTTGAAGTTCCATTTCTGTGGAGAATGAAAGATATGTTTGCATTTGAGAGATATTTTAGTATCAAGTAGCATATGGAAGGACAGAATTTCAAACTTTTATTAGGAAAAACTTTCTGGGTTTTCTAAACTCAGATAGGTAAGTGATTATTTACTGTGTGAGATTGACCCTGTAAAGGCATTATTTGCCATTAAGAAATAGAAAAATGTATATTAGATAGAATAAATTTCCTTAAAGGAACTTTATTTAGCACATGAAATAAAAACAAAGTGATTTCTCTGTCTTGTTTCTGGAAAATATTCATTCTTACAAGTATTAAATTAGCATTGATTTATTCCTCTATTCCTCACTTCATTCCTTGCATATCTATCTTCTCTGGGATTAAAGCTTCATGAGAACAGCATGTCCTTTGGACTTTTTGACAAAGGTATATTCACTGATCAGAACAAAGCTGGAATACAGCATGTACTTAATTAAAAGCCTTTAAATAAATTAATAAGCATGTGCCATGTGCCAGCCACTAAGGATGCAAAAACAGACCAGATACACACAAGTCCAGGTTTTTTAGCTTAACAAATTTTGAAGCACAGTATGGAAGAGCAGGAAGAATTCCAGCAAAGCGTAATTCTTATAACCAAGGAAAACCTCTATGAAGCCCTGGGTTTGATGTCCAGCATCACATAAACCAGCACTCGAGAGGTAAAGGCATAAGGACTGGGAGTTTAAGAACATCCTTGGCTCCATGGCAAACTTGAGGCCACACTGGGATACATGAGACTCTGTCTCACAAACAAAACAAAACAAAACAACAACAACAACAACAACAAAATAAATAAAACAAAACTCCACAATACATTGGATAGTAATGGTGAATATACATCAAAACTCACCAAATTCTGTACACTAATTATTTGCAGTAATTATACCTATTAAAGTTAGAGGAATAAGATGCTGGAGAAATATTTTAGAATAAGGAAAATGTAGAAAACTCACTCTGTGAACAGTGAATCCCTTTTACGTCCTTCAAGAAAACAATCATTTGGTAATAATATGCAAACAATTTCTCTAAAGGTTTCTTTTAAAAATCCTCAAGGAAAATCAAACAAGAAAAATTTATCTGTGTTTAAAAAAAAATAAATATTAGCTTTAGTTTAAAAACCGACAGCCCTCTACCCTTACTAAAATGTGACCCTTTCCAAATGGCTAGCATATGAAAGTAAATGATTCCTTCATGTCAATAGATTGCTTGGTTTAGCAGCAATATGGCTAAATGCTTTCTATAGAGCCCACAACTCTGGTAGTTCTGGTTTTGAAATATTTGCACTATCACTGGGTGCTGCTGCCTGATAATCAGCTTTAAAGATAACATGACATCGTTAATAATGAAAGTATTTGAAACAGAACTCAGGCCAGGCTATTTACAGAACTGCCTGACTGGTGTGAATCTGCACAGACCTATTTCTGAACTTTTGTTTGCAATTCACAGTAATTTACAGAGTAAATGGCTCAGATTTGCCAAGGGAAGCAACAGCCTGCATATATTTCAGGGGACTAAATGGAATTTTTCCTCTTTGACATCGGAAAATTGGCATACAAGAGCTGACAGACTTGTATTTTTACATTCTTGCATAAATCAAATGTAATTTTCTGTATGTTTTGAATGGAGTCACTGGAAATGGGTGAAAATGCGAAGAGGTACACTATAGTAGCTATGCTAAATGTATTTACCCTTCAGTAGATACTGTGTAATAGATAAGACTTAAGACACTTGAAATAGTGAATTAATTTCTGTGACTATCGTATATCTTTCATATGGCAGAAAGAACACTAAGTATTTTAGTTTGCAATAAAATAATAAAAGGTATACTTATTGCAGACTTAGTGCAACCCAAGTGCTGTGCAAAACACATTGTTCACAATATTTCACTTCATCTGGACTTCAGTTCTATTTTCCTTAACAGCTATTTTAGCATTAAACATATCATTAGATAGCTCTGAATTTTTATTTCCTCACCTCTATAGTAAAATCTTTAATAAGTGTCTTGCTTTTTTGTTCACTCATTTATGTGCTCAATAAAGATTTATGCTGTACTATTAAGTATCTGTAGTTGCTCTAGGTGCATTATTCAACAGTGAATATGGTATCACCCTTGCTCCAGTAGAGCTTAGTTTTCTAAATGAAATGTGTGTATACATTGTTAATAAAGAAACAGTTAATAAAAAAAGAGGACATGAGGTTGTGGTGGGTAGAAGGGCAGCACAGGGGAGTTGAAGGGAGGTAATGGTGGATAGAAATGGTCAAAATACATTGTTTAAATGTATTGGACATTCAAAGAATAACTCAAAATATATTTTATGTTGACACATAGAAGCATATTGCTATTAGATCAACAAAGATATTGACAAGAAAGGTACTGGAAAAATGATCCAAAGACAGAAGGCTACTCTGTTTTAAACTGCAAAATGCCCTTAATAAAAGGAAATCAACAAATTCCAATGGCTCAACTGTCACAATAAATATGTTTAAGATGATGTTTTAGATTAAGTTCTGAAGGGGTGTTTAATATTTTATTAACTGAAATTACCAACCATTACTGGGATGTTGCACATTAAAATATGATATGGGGACAATATTAACATGGCTGTTTTCCTTTACAAAGTGTGTTGTACTTCCTGGTCATTCTAAATGTACTAGCCAAGTGAAGAAGTTTGTATGGAATTTGGCTAAAATTACTTTTATTCAAGGAGAATTAAAAATATTAGATAGCAATTCACAGTCTGTGAATATGATATTTGGAATTACTCTGCCTACCTAAGATATAAATTGATCAATTCAGTAATAAATTCTTCAATCAAAAATTAACTCTAGGTATAAGAGCTGAATTTTTTTGTCTTGTCTTAATTTGAAGTGCCTGATATGGAACTCAGGACCTCACACATACTAGACACATATTCTACCACTTAGCAGCACCTCCTGACCTTATTCCATACTTGAACTTCAATATGGAGTCTCCCTGGTTTACCCAGGCTGGCCTTGAAATATGTAGACCTTGAAGTTGAGATAGCACTATCTTAACCTTCTTAGTAGATGCACTAAGGTCCTGAACTAAAGACTAATTTTCTTCATTTAATTTAAATTTATTCATTGATAATTTAGTACATGTGTACAATGTATTTTTACCATAGCCACCCACTTACACTTCCCTGTTCAACTCTTCCTGACTCTCCTTTCCACCATTTCCCTTTCCCTACTTCAAAAAAGAGTACTAAAAATATATAATGCACTGAATTCAGTTCATGCTGCTCATATGCACATGGGTATAGGGCCATCCATTGGAGCAGGGACAACCTACCAGGGACTACACTCCTGAAGACCATTTACTCTTCTTCCTTCACCAGCAACCATCAAATGCCAATAGCTCCTCTGCTAGGAATGGGACCTTATGAGTTGTTTCTTCCTCTATTCTGGAATGTCAATTGGTTTGCTCTTAGGCAGGCAGCCAAAACTGCTTCATAAGTGCACTGCCCATGTCCTAGGACTGATTTCTCTAACCACCTACGTCATAGCATGTAAAGGAACAACATGGAAGCCTGGAGCAGCTAAAAGATACAGCACAATGAGAGGATTCATTTCTGCTTTTACTTTTAAGACAGGATCTCATTATGTAGTACAGGTTGTCCTGTAACTCACTTTGTAGCATAGGCTAGCCTTGGGTTTCTGAGCTTCCTGTTTCAGCCACTTGAATGCTGGGAATATAGGTGTGTACCACTGTGCTGGTTTGTTTGGGGAAACTACATTTCTGATTTTCCCTTGCTTGGAACTTTATTTTGGATTTCTCAATTGACAGAAGTAGACTGAATTTATTACTTGAGTTTTGACAGTTAACTTCTCTGATCGTTTCTTTGACACAGTATGTGGGGAACATGAGTAACTAATACAATTTTCTCCAACCGAATAATTTTGCCCTTTTAAGTATTGAACACTCCCTTAAGAGAAACCTAATTCCAACACGAAAGTTAAAACAGGGACAAATTACAACTCACAGGCCAAATCCAGCCTACAGTCTGATTTTATAAATAAAATTTATTGGCACATGGCTATGCCCACTCATTTAAATATTATCCTTAGCTGATTTCATGTTGTGCTGTAACAGCAGACTTAACTAGCTGCAATGAACACTTCATAGATTGCAAAAATGAAAATACTATATGATTCTTATAGAAAAATTTTGCAAACACCTAAGAGTCAACTAATTTTTAAAGTATACATTTTGTAAAATGATTTTACAGATATATAATTAACATATAGTGCATATATGATCATTATTTATTGCTTTACATTCTTGACTTGAATTACTTGGCAGAGTTTACTTTTTAAATCTAAGTTGTCATTTTTTCTCCTAAAGCAGCAGAGAGTGCTGGTGACTTCAGCATCTTAATTAAAGTACTAAATAATGATGTATCATCATTTCTCCACTAATTGTTTAATAAAGTAGCTTGTGTATGATATCATCAAGCTAAATGATGTTTTTAAATTTTATCATAATTCAACATAAAGTTTGATTTGGAGACTATGCCTAAAATTTGAAAACCTCAAATCTTACAAGAGAGCATTGTTTATTAATAGAAAATAATTATAAAATTTGCACAGTAACCACAAACTAGTCCAGGTAAAAATGTACAGTTCTTGTCTGTGCTTTCAAAAGGAGAAATTCTGGATCTTGCTCTTCCAAGTGCATATATATTCCACAGATAATTTCACATGGCAAAATCAGAAGCTATTTTTTAAAGAGAGATGATTTATTTGACAAGTGAGTCAGTAAATAATTACACCACTTAGTTTAGGTCAGTGGTTCTCAACCTTCTTAATGCTTCGACCCTTTAATACAGTTCCTCATGTTGTGGTGACCCCCGACCATAAAATTCTTTTTGTTGCTACTTCATAACTGCAATTTTGCTACTGTTCTGAATCACAATATAAACATCTGATATGCAGGTTATCTGATATACCTGTTACAACCCACAGATTGAGAACCACTGGTCTATACAATTCACAAATGACTGTAACATTTGTTTGCAGGCACATGAAGACTCTCTCTGTGCTGAAATATTTCCTGATTCTGAAAACCCCATCATGGGTTTTCCCCTTTCTGTGCTGGCATGTCAACTGGTGTGGTCTTCATGCAGGTCTTGTTTAGGCAGCCATATTGTTGAGATTTCATGGATGCAGTCACATTTTATGTCCAGAAAACACCACCTTGCAGCAGGCATTCTGTTCCTCTGGCTCTTACAAGATACCCCCTCCCATTCTGTGATGTTCTCTGAACATTAGATATAGAAACTGTATTATAGATGTACCTATTGGGGCTGGGCACCCCAAAGTCACTTATTCTCTGCATTTTGACCAACTGTGGATTTCTGTCTGCTGCAAAAAGAAACTTCTTTGCTGAGAGGTGAGAGTTATACTTATCTGTGGGTATAAAGATAAGTATTTAGAATACAGTTGGAAGATACAGGTAGAAACTGTATTGAATTAGGAAAATTACAGTAGTAGGTTTTCCTTCAGGCTCTAGCACTGTTCCAGCCATGGTTCTTGCCTAAGCTTACAGTACCAGGTATGAGTTCCCTGCTATTGAGCAAGCTTTACATTCAGTTAAGCAGGTGTTGCTTACCTCCAATATATTAGTGCCACTATTGCACCATTGAATATACCTTGCTGGGTTGTTGAGTAGGTATGGCCCCCATAGACTCATATATTTGAATGCTTGGCCCATAAGGAGTGGCATTATTAGGAGGTGTGGCCTTGCTGGAGTAGGTGTGGCCTTGTCAGAGTTACTAAAATGGACTAGCAGGTAAGAGTGTTTGCTGTGCAAACCTGATAACTTGAATTTGCCCCCAGTCCCATGGTAGAGGGGAAAAAACAGATGCAGATTTCCAAAAGTTGTCTTCTGACTTCCAGATGTTAACCATGGCATTCAGGTGAATACACACACATACATGCATACACTAGTAATTATAGAAAAAATTCAATTTTAAAAGGAGAAAAACCACCTTAAAGGAAGGACTGGATGTTAATTTAAAAAAAAAAGAATAGTGGGCAAAGAAACAAAAAGACATAATGGGAATTGAATTAAAAAAATGGTTGAATACCAATAACTCTAACTTAAGCAAAGCCTACCTTGCCTAAATTGAGCAAACTCATTTCTACCAACTCCAGAAAACCCACTGGAGCAAATACAACGAGATTTGGAGCGGGGCACAAATTCAAATGGATAACACAAAAATGTAGGAAGAAAGATAGCAATTATAGAAGATAGAAAACTAAAGAGTAAATATTAAATGACTTATCAAGCCTGAGTGAACTGAATTTGGGATCTAAAGTAACTTGGAATTTTATCAGAGAACCCCGAATTAGAGGCGTATGTTATCTTGAAAGGGAATGAGGAAGGTGTAATTCAAAGTAAGAGAATTTCACACACACACACCCCCCCCACACACACACAATTTTTAATTAAAATATTATATCATTTCCCATCCTCCCTCTCGTCCATTCAATCCCTCCCATATCCCCCGACCCCCTGCTCCCTTTCAAATTTATGTCTTCTTTTTCTTTAAGTATATATATAATTATATTATAAAATAATACGTAAATATATATTTAAAGAAAAATTATAAATTTGAGAAAATATATAAAATACAACCTGCTAAGTCAGTTTATTGTTGCTTGTATGTATGTTTTTAGGGCTGATCACTTGATGTGAGATAAGTTCATGAAGGGGTCATCCTAGGGAATACTAATTCTCCCTCTCTCAGTAGTACTTACTTGAATATAGCTCTTCATCCAGGAATGGGGCTCTTTGACATTTCCTTTATCTATATTGGGGTGACAATGGTCGTTGAAATTGGTTGGGTCTTATTTAGGCAGCCATATTGCCATGATTCCAGGGGTGTCGCTTCCCTGTCATATCTAGAAGACATAATCTCACAGCAAAATTCTTGGTCCTCTGCCTTTTGAAGGCCTATTTGAGAAATAATTGTATCTTACTTCCCCTACTATCGTGGAAGACTACTTTCTTTCCAAGCCAGACTTGTGTCTTTCTTATTTTAGAAAGATAGTAAAAATAGATGATCTTTCTTATTTTGGAAAGAGTATAATAGACAAGTTCTGGACTAAAAACAAGATGCTGTATGAAAAAGTAGGATTGAGCTCAAGTTTCCATATAAAATACTAAGGCTCTCTGCTTTCTTTTTATGCTTAAAGGCTTTATTGTCCTCTGAGAGAATTCACCAGAAGTTTCTTCTCTGGGTAATCTGACCCATCTTGAGAAAAGACAAAATTTGTTCATGGGATTCTTCAAGGAAATAACTCAGCTTGATTATCGTAGAATGCATTTAAACATATTTAGAGGAGATTTGCTTAACAACAAAACATCCTGAAGTTGTATTCTTGATAAGAATATAGAAAACTAAGCCAAAGGCAAAACAGAAAATTAACTTCAGGATTCTAGGAAAGATCGTGTAACCATGGTATACTTTCTGGTTCAGATGAGCTAGAAATGTCTAGCCATGAGACCATAATGGTGGCAGTTGATGTAACAATCAACCCTCCATACTAGAAAGGCAACATACATTTTCTAAACCCAGAAATCAAGAAGCATTGGTATAAGAATACTGTTTAGAATTATGGCAGTAAAGCCAAGAGAACAATTATTGGTGAAATTATTAAGGCCACTCCACATAGTTAAAAGGGAGATTTATTAAATGGCATAACTTACAAATGAAGGGATAGGTAGGTGGTGGGTTCTGGGAAAGATGCAGCACAGTCCGGTGGTGTTCTCTGGAGAACTCTTCTCGGTCTCCTCTAGCGCAGCGTCCAAGCAGGAAGAGAGAGTGGCACATTCTGATCTCGGGTCTTCAGGGCCCTCCCTTGGCCCTGTCTTGTAGGCATGATAGTCACCAAAGCCTCAATGGGGGTTGGAACTTCCAGATCAAAGCTGGAATGGCTACCCACTACATCTCCCCCTTTTTGCCTAAATAGGAAGGTTCTAACTTAATACAAGACTATATACAAAGGAATGGTTATCAAATATTGTCCAGGAGTAATGAGGGATAATGACCTAGATAAGATGGAACTACAATCAATGTGAACAGTATCAAGCAAGAAACACATACTAAAATCCAGAGAAGTCTAGAGCGTAGGTAAATGATATGTTACAAAGATCATTCCAAAAGGTGTCCTATCTTAGAGAACCTGAATCTAATACTTAATATGTTCTATCTAAGATATTATATATAATATAATACTAAGTTGTAACTATAACTGCTAGTCTTCAATCCCATCAAAGACCTGAGAAGGAATATAATGGTACCTGAGAAATGGTAGATGGATGCAAGCAAATTTCGGGAATCTTGCAAGAGTAGACCGAGACAGTTGGCAGCCTGGACAGTCACCTAATGTTTCTCAGCATTGTTGTTGTTGGTGCATTCAAATTGGCTATAGGCCTAGAGTATCTGACAGACCATTTTCAGAAGCAGGAATTCTGAAAGACCATCTTACCCTGTCTTGGCAGAGTACAGTGGTCACTTTCCTTGTGTCCTGCTTGTCCAGAAAGGACAGCATTCATACTGTCAGCAGTCGAGGCAAGGGTAGTTCTTTGCCCAGTAGGCCATTTTGTTCCAAAAAGACAAACTTCTAAATGGAAATGTCTTAGAAACCCAACATTCTCTCAGTATCAAATTGGTGCTGCCAAGAGCAATTGTGTCTCTCATGTCAACAGAATTCTAAGTTATTTAAATGCCATATTCTCTAGGTCTATGAAGTGTTTGAAGATTACCTGTCCATCTGACCTATATACCTGTAAATTTGGATAACCTAACTAACGTAACTATAGAGATGACAAGCATAGGTGACTATAAATCTATAAGTCTTATCTACCGAAATAACCTAAAGACTAAGACTTCATGTAAACAAAGTAAACAGTCTATAAGCAAATGTATGGTGAAGAACGATGACTTCAAAATTGTGACAATACACAAGATATTTATAATAGAGGTAGGTATAATAGAGGTAGGAATATATAGTGCAATATACAATAGGACAATAATCTCAAATATATATCAATATACAGAATATCCTAAACAGAAGTAGAACATACATAAAGAATGACAACTATAAATTTACATTTGCATCAATATACAAACATTTCAAATAAGAGTAGAAATATATGTACATTATAACAAATGTAGTTCTATATTTGTATCAATATACAAATTATCTTAAACAGGAATACAAAAATAGTTTACATTTGTATCAAACAATCAAGCATCATTGAGAGTTGTTCCATCTGGTATTCAGAAAAATATCTGATAGAGAGGCATGGGGCAACATACAGCTATTTTTTTTTCTCAAGACGTGTCAGAGAGTTTGTTGGCTCTATAAGCCATCTAAATCTACAGTATTAATAACATTAAAATGCAATGGTACACAGCCAATTAGATGTCTCTAATTTGGAAATTAAAACAATATAAAACTAAAATGCAATGTAAAATAACATGCAGAAAGAGAGGCAGTGAGAGCTCAGTATTAAAGCATGTGTTTAGCCCTCATGAGGACCTGGGTTCAATCTTTAACACCACACCCACCCATCCACACACATGGAAAAGAAAGAAGAAAATCACCAAATGGAATTAAGATGTTCATGCTGCAGAAAAATATTAAACTGAGTTTTTGTCACTGGTAGATGTTTAAACATTAAGGTACTGAGAATAAAAATGTATAACTTATAAGCTAATAGAAGAGGAAACCTAAATTTATGACATGGAGCAGAGAGATTTAAAGCAGATGGAATATAGTACAGTACAGGCACTATGAAGGGAGAAAGGAGGATACTGGGACAGACAGGGTTAAGTGGAGTGGGAGGGCAGGGTAGAGGAAGGGGAATAGGGAGGGATAACTAACATTAAAGAGATTTTCAAAAGTCACACAGAAGCTGATTATTGTAGAAGCCTCCAAGAACATATGCATATAAAAAGAGTTTAAATGGAGTTAACTTGTACAAGTGGATAAATCTCTCCCAGATGTCATAGGCTATCAAACAAAAAGTCCATTTCCAGATGTGGATTACCTCTCTTCCAGTTGTTGTTGGTCCGTGAGTTTGCATAGATCTTTTCCAAACAATACAGGGTTATTGTTATTGTTATTGGCCACCTTTCAGAACTTGATGATGAGACCCCATTGCCAAAGATATCACATATGTGAGTCATAGAACATGGAGCAATCTCAAGGTGGTAATGAGAGCTTTATCCCTCCTGGCTAACTTTCATAGTGCTAGAGGGTATTGTACACACGCAGGGGAAGAAAGTAATCAAGAGTTTTGTCTAGTTGTAAATTCTGGGAGTTAAATAATGATCAGCCTGGCAAGATATGACCACTGGTACAATAACAACAAGAATAAGAGTAACCAACCACTGTCTGATTGGATTTAAGACCCACTCCTTAAGACAGAACTCATGTTTGTAGTATTAATTGGGCCAAGACCCCTTGGCTTGCTAGGTCATTAGCCCTAGGGGATAACATATTAACATTACTCAATTAAATAACCTTAAATACTTATCTTTATACCAATAGATTAGCACAATTCTCAACCTTCATTGGAGAAGCTTCTTATTTGTAGTAGATGGCAATTAATACAGACTCACTTCTGGTCAAAGTGCAAGGAATAAAAGAATGTGCGGTGCTAGCACATCTATATCACATTTCTTCCCCTCAAAGTCAGGGATCGTCATGGAAGAGGAGTCAGAAAAATTGTAAGAGCCAAAGGTGGTGAATAACTACAAGGAAACAGAGTTTTCCAGGTCCAACATGGAAGTGGCACACAAGAACTAAAAGCAACTGTGACTTCATGCAGAAGACCTACATAAGATCAAGCCAGCCAGCATGAATGTGGGAGTGTTATGTGAATGACTTTTCCTGGGGAGATGTGACACACAAGAAAATTTCTATTTACCCCAGAAAGGGAACTCATGACAGACCAAACTCCAGCTTGGTGAACCAATAAGTTTTTATTGAAGTTACTAACAGAAGTGTGATTGAAGGGTTTACTTCCAGGAGCAGGGCTGACCTCAAAGCAGCTGCACAGCAGAAAGCCCATCCCCACAGGGATGATTCCTCATGAAAGTCTCAACCCTGAAGCCTCTACATTGTTTGCAGGGAGCTCACCAGGTCCTGCAGATCTCCTGTCTGAAATTCAGCTAGCCACTCTCTTCTCCAGAAGTTCTTGGCTCCTATAAAACTGGGGAGGAGCCTTGGGGGAATTTCTGTGTTTGTGATTTCCCAGACCTAATATTTTGTTTGCTTCCTGAATCTCATGAGCCTCCCTTCTCTCCTGAAAGGAATGTGTTAATTTGGAGAAAGCTGCTATACAACAGGGAGGGGCTCATGAAGTCCAACCATTAGATGAGGGGATATTGGTAATTGATGGCTGCTGGGGGAGGGGGAGCCAGCATCTTTAAGGATGCAATCCTTGATAAATTGCCTATACTCCAATGGACAGTCCTATACCCATGCACATATAGGCAGTGCTAAGAGAACTCTGCATTTAAGAAGAGAGTACATGAAGTTGGGAGGGAAATGTAGGGGATGGGGAAAGAGTTGGGGTAGATTTGATCAAAGCACATTGTATTCATGTATGAAACTTTCTCAAACGATACATTTAAAAACCAAATGAGGGCCTGGAAAGATGACTCAGAGGTTAAGAGCACTGGTTGCTCTCCCAGAGGTTCTGAGTTCAATTCTCAGCAACCACATGGTGGCTCATAACCATCTGAAATGAGATCTGGTGCCCACTTCTGGCATGCAGACAGAATGCTGTATAATTAATTAAGTAAGTAAGTAAGTAAGTAAGTAAGTAAGTAAGTAAATAAATACCCCCCGAAAACATAAGAAAAATGTGAAATATATATATGTATATATATATGTATATATAATGTATAAATATCAATGAAATATATAAAATAGGTACAGCTACAACTAAGACACTGCTGTTCCAAAGTCAGAGGTTCTAATACAAGATAGAATATTTGAATCATACTCAAATTTCTTACTAGCTATAGGTTTCTAAATTTCCTTTTTCATTTGTGATGAAGGTGAGCTGAGTGGCTCATTACCATGATTTCTGGTAACAATAATAATAACAACTAGTTGTAACATTTGTCCTAAAATTTGCCAAAAGAAAAACAGAATACTTTTAAGTGTGTGGTGTAGTATGAATAACAGTAAAATTTTACCGAATTAATCCACAGGCTCATCTTAGACATGTTTGAGATTGAATTACATTTGAAAATATGATAAGTAACAGATAAAACACATGTTCATCATCCTCTTGAAAGAATAACAAGTATGTTGTTTTGTTATTTGATATTAGAATGAAAATGAGGACATAACCACTCCTAGGTGTGGTTGAGGAGAAGGTTTTTATTGTAGATATGAGGGACAGAACAGACAGAGGCATCTACAAGAGTCCAGAGCAGGGAGAGAAGTACACAAACATGGCCAGGAGACTGAGCCCATTCATGAGAGGAAAGCAAGAGAGCAAGATAAAAGAAGACAAAGAGGGCAAAGAGAACCAAGAGAGGAGCCAAGAGATTGAGAACTAAGAGCTCGCATGGCCCACATGGCAGGGTTATATAGGAAAGAGAAGCTGGGGCAAGAGAAGCAAATCCCATAGACTAGAGAGGTTTAGGGTAGGGGGCAGAGTGAGAAGACTAGAGAGGAGCCACAGGTACTGAGTGAGTCTAGAAACCAAGCAGACACTTTGGTATGCTAATAGGCACCACAGTTAGCTATTTGTTCCGAGTTTCTTTGGGACCTGACAATATTATTGTATACAAAGTCCCACTGAATGATGGAGTAATTTTCAGTATAACTCATCAATTCATTTATTTGAGTTCTATGTTAAATTTTGTTATGATGAAGGCAATCATACCAAGAGGGCATTTGAGGTTTTTGGCTTCTGGAATAGACAAATTGTGGGATAGGGCTTTCATGGTGCTTATAAAGGAAGAATTAGAAGATTGTGTTTTAATCTGTTCATTTTAAGTACAGAACCTAGCCAGGTGGTGGTGGCACATGCCTTTAACCCCAACACTCAGGAGGCAGAGGCAGGTGGATCTCTGTGAGTTCGAGGCCAGCCTGGGCTACCAAGTGAGTTCCAGGAAAGGTGCAAAGCTACACAGAGAAACTCTGTCTCGAAAAATCAATCAATCAATAAATAAATAAATAAATACAGAACCTGCCCAAAATGGTATACTTTAAGAGATGACCTCAACAAAACAAGAAACTGCCACGGAACTTTTGTTTTCACTTCTTTCTTTTGTCTGAATGTATTAAGTCTCAAAAACATAATCTGAAACACCAGGTCTAGTACTGGATCTCTATTATTTGTGCTTGGCATAAATGAATTTAAAATCTCAGCAATTTAAATTTGAAAGTGGCTTTACATATTAAGCCTAAATGAATTGGATACTTTGTTAGAAAGGGAATGGGTTGCATTCTGTAGTATTTCCCTTACTCATGAAATTCTGACTGTATAGCTACTTTGTGGTTTTCATACTAAACGTGGATCTCCAAACATGCAACTATTTGTCTGTTTTTACTTAGAATAGTGTTTCCCCCCTGTTTGCACATCAAAACCACTTGTGATAGTTTAGTAAATACCCATGTCTGAGATTACTCCACCACCAAATTTGGATGTACCTGGCCCAGAAAGTATCATAATCATGTAGGTTCTTCCTTCTCAAGTCATTGCATCTCAGAGAAAAGTCTAAGAAACCCTGAACTGGAGTGTGCAATTTAAGCTTCTTCTGTTCCTTTTTCTTTGCTTTCCTGTCTTTAAAAATTGAGATAGGGTCCTTATATAGACCAGGCTGATCTTGAACTTATGATCTTCTGCCTGATCCTCCTGAGACCTGAGGTTATAGTCACATTAAAAACATGCACAGTTCAGTTAAAGCTTCTTAAACCTTCCAAAACCCCAGAATTTTAAGATCGTTCTAAAATCGGAGAAGGCCATTTCTCTTGTTAGAATTGATGCTGTTAAATAAAGGGCTCTTTTATTTCTTGCTTTAAAGTTAGTGAAGCCTCTAAAGTCTCTCTCTCCTTAGCCTTTTCTTCTTGCTTCCCACCCACTCTATTTTCCCAACAATTTAAATATTTGCCATGATCCCCAGGAAGCACAAAGAGTGGACACCCAGCCCCACTTCCCTCACATGACTCATCCTAAAAGCTGTTTGCCAAATGAATCTCTGCTTTTTGTTTCAGACTTCGTGCAGGGGCATCCAGAGCCCTGCACAACAATGCCTGTTCTAGCTCAACACCCACTCCGTCCCGCCTAGCATCCTACTCTCTATTCAAAACCAAGCCAGAGGAAAAACAAGGCATTTGTCCGCAACAGTTTGCAAACCAGTCATGCTTTTCCAACATATGCAGGGCTAGCATTCAGCAATCTGGGACTCATGAAACTAGTTCCCTAGGCATTCAGCAAATATGCTTGCAGCCTTTGAGGACATTTGAGATTTTCAGCTTCTGGAGTTCATAGGATAGGGCTCCAATAGTACTTAAAAATGAAAATTTTAGATTTCCATATCTCTAGACAGTGTATTGTGGCCCCATTTAGAAATATTTTATAGTCATTTTGCCCACAAACTTTCCGAAGGGACCTCAGTTTGGCTTTATTTTGAACAGAGTTGAGTAATTCCTGCTTAGCTATGAAGGGTGATGTATGATGAAGGTTTGAGACAGAACATTAGATCTAGATCTGCCTACTGTCTAGTGGTACAGATGCCAGAAACAAGTGCTCTAACAGGTAAACCATGTAGCTGTAAGGTGGCGAAGAGGCAGCAGGTGGTATTTCCTGCCAGACATGATGGCCATGGAGGAAAGGGGAGCTAGCAGACATATGAGGTACAGCTAAGAGGAATCCAGCACCAGCAAACTTCTGAAATCCAGGCAGGACAGCAGTTACCATTGGCTCAATGTCTAGGCAGGTAGCAAGACCCTTCCTTAGTCTGCTGAGTTTAGTATTTTCTTTGGACAGTTAGGAGGCAGTTGAAGTATTTTGCATTCATGTCTCAAGAAGACCTGTACTTCAGTTTGGGCTCTCTTGGAGACTGTGGCTATCACTAAAACTAGCTCAACCCAGCCTCCTTGAAGAAGGCAATCTTATGCTTCAGTATCCCCACATATGTAGAGGCTAGCCAAACAACTTACTAGAGACTAACCACATAGCAGACTGAAAGGTGACTGTAGCCAACCAAGGCTAGAAATTTTCATGTAAGCCAAGCTTCTGCTGCCAATCTTAATTATGAGATAAAGTTTAACTCATTGTTTTAAGCTATTAGGATGCCATGAAAGCTCACTTACATAATGTTTGACATAGAGGAAAAGTCCAATGATGGCAGTGCTGGTATCAATAATATTAACTTAGTGTATGAGATTGGGAGCCAAATGAGACTGATAAATGTATATTGTCTGCTTTAAACAGACTATACAGTGTTGTGGGGGGGTTTTCTCCTCAGAAAGATTTATTTGTTTTTGATTTTTGCATTTGAATGTTTTGTCTGCGTGTATGTAGTGTGTGTGTGTGTGTGTGTGTGTGTGTGTGTGTGCACCCCATGTGTGCCTGGTGCCTATGGGAGCCAGAAGAGGGTGCTGTATTGCCTGGAATGGGAGTTTGGGATGGCTATGAGCTATCATGTGTGTTCTGGGAACCAAACACAGGTCCACTGGACAAACAGCAAGTGTTCCATCTCCAACCCACGGCACAGTTTTTTTTTTTTTTTAAACTCTCTGCACGGTTTTTTTTTAAGTTATCAAGCACAATTTGAAAATTTGGAGACTATACATAGAACCAACTAACCCAGGTTTCCTTCCCCAGGCTATAGTTAGAAGATTTCAGGAGTTTCTAGCCAATTAAAATGGGGCAGGTACTCCCCAAATATCTCAGCTCCTGCTCCTCCCTGTGGTTTCTAAAATGCAATTATTCACTCAACAAGTATTGAGTCAATTCCTCATATGTACCAGGCATTGTTCTATGGTCTAAAGATATAGTGACACACAAGAAAACAAAGCTCCTACTTTTCTATGGAGTTCGCTGTGACTGAAGGGGATTGCATTGAGGCTGGGAAAGAAGCCATATCTCTATACATATTTTCACCTTGTTATAGGAAGCCAAAAATAAAAACCTATTTGTTCATTATTTATAAAAGCAGGACAACTTAGAGAGGAAAGAAGAAGGACAAATCATTTGTAGAACCGTAGTGTTGAGAAGAGTGTTATGGCCTCATCAAAGTGTAGAGCAGGGCTACCTGGCTGAGGCTTCAGACTCAGTAATTGCTTGCTGTGGGGGAGAGGGTTGACCTGTATATTGTAGGACATTTGTTTGCATTTATGATCTCCACCCACAGAATGTCAATAACACTTTCCTGTTGTGAACCCAAAAAAGTGTAGATATTGCTAAGTATCTCTGAAGAGGCGACTTGACATAGGGGAGACTCAGGGAGACAGCATAGAAGAATAAGATAATGTGCAAAATGGGGAGAAAGGGTTTCTCTTTGTCATTTGCAATAATTGGAGAAAGCTAGTTGCTGTAACAAAAGAACATTCAAGCTATAATTATTTCTTATTCACAAACCAGTCTACTACGGTACTTCAATTCTGTTCACACTCCATTGCTTAAAGCTTATCATGTGGTTCCATGGGAGGCTAGGAAGAGTTCATTCTAGTTTGATGCTCAAGAAGAAGAGGGATGAGATTTGATGAACAGCTTTCAATTCTTAAGCTTAATTGTATTGGTCACCAGAGAGCATTTTTATAGAAATTAATAAACCACAAGTCTTTCATTACAGTCCTCATTTGGGTAGAGGGTCAGAAGCAAATATAACTTTAGAGGAAATAAATGTTTTGATTGAATGATTGACAGACTGCACATAAAAACTGTCCTGTGATGTTAAATTCCAGTAGTAGCTTCTTACAGGCTGTCCTAACTAGGGTTTCTATTGGTGCAACGAATCACCATGACCAAAAAACAAGTTGGAGAGGAAAGGGTTTATTTCCCTTACACTCCCACATTATTGTTCATCATTGAAGGAAGTCAGCACAGGAACTCAAACAGGACATGATCCTGGAGGCAGGAGCTGATGCTGAAACCATGGAGGGGTGCTGCTTACTGGCTTGCTTCCCCTGGATTTCTCAGCCTGCAATTTTATAGAACCCAGGACCACCAGCCCAGAGACTTCACCACCCACAATGGGCTGGACCCTCCTCCATTGATCACTAATTGAGAAAATGCTTTACAGCTGGGTCTCATGGAGGCATTTCTTTAACTGAGGGCCCTTCCTCTGATGACTTAGGTGTACCAAGTTGACACATAAAACCAGCCAGTACACAGGGCCTTTCTTAGCATAACTTCTCATAGCCTTCACCTTTGAGGAAAATTGCTCACAACTGAGTATAATCACAACTACTTGAGTTCCTACCATGTACTTAGCACCCTACTAAATATATTGAAAATATTGTTCTCAAATAAGCCTCTCTACACTTCTGGTAACTTGGCACTTCATTCTGGAGGTGAATGATTGTATTTCCAGAGCTTCAGTGGTGCAATAAATTCCTGCAGCTTATTGGGAGGTAAAACAGGGATTCAAATGAATTTCTTTCTCACTTCAAAGTTTAGGCTTCTCTCTAGCCCAATGCTTTCCTTCCACAGTATTCTGACTTTCAAGGGGATTTTCTGACCTTCATATTAATGGCTAAGTGTTAATTGAAGTTGTCACAAGTCAGCAAGAACAATTTGAAAGGAAACAATACCATTATGAATACAAATGTTGGAAATAAACATAAAGTTTTTTTTTTCTGAAAGCTTAAAGAAACTCTAAGAAAGTCCACTTTCTTGTAAGAAATGCTGTGGGATGATCTGTATGCCAAATGCTCTGATTGGTCAATAAATAAAACACTGATTGGCCAATGGCCAGGCAGGAAGTATAGGTGGGACTAACAAAAAGGAGAATTGAGAGAACAGGAAGGTGTGAGGAGTCACTGCCAGCCGCCACCATGACAAGCAACATGTGAAGATGCCAGTAAGCCATGATCCACATGGCAAGGTATAGATTTATGGAAATGGATTAATTTAAGCTATAAGAACAGTTAGCAAGAAGCCTGGCACGGCCATACAGTTTGTAAGCAATATAAGTCTTTGTGTTTACTTGGTTGGGTCTGAGCGGCTGTGGGACTAGAGGGTGACAGAGATTTGTCCTGACTGTGGGCAAGGCAGGAAAACTCTAGTTACACAGAAAAAGGAAACAGAAGGGTATTATCAATTACCCCAAAACTAACATGGGGCCTCCCATCTATTCCCTTTGAATAGCATGTCTACACAGTGGTTACATGAGTATACATTTATGCTGGGACCTTTCCACACACAAGAATAATAGCTTCTTTTATCCAAGTCTCCTGGGATAAAATGACTTTTGTGAGTAAATTAAAGTTATAACACTTTTCTCTACATCTCTTATCCTTTCCCCTATCTCTCACAGGTGTAGGACATGCAGAAAAACTAAGAAGCCTTTTGTAACACCTGGGACCATTTACTATGTGCAAAACCAAACCAAACTACCCACCACACCAAATAGAAAATGTGAGAATGAATACCTGTCCTTTCTTGTGTTTTATATTGGTTTTGTCCTATTTTTGTAGCATCCCAGTCTCATTATTGTTATTTATATTTCATAGGGAATGATTTTTCACATGAAGTTTCTCTTTTTATCCTCATCTTGGGTGGTAGGGGAAATCCTTTCATTTTTGTAATTTGCCAGTCCCACTACGTAGGAATGAGAGTTTTAACAGCTGCTGTGAAATCATCTTAATATCCACAGACATAGGCTCAGTGCTTCAAGAAAACCACTTTCTCCAAACTCCCTTTTCCCTGGTTGTGCTGAAAATCTATACTTCATGTTGTTTTAATGTTGATGTGCAATCATCCCCTCTAATTTTGTCACATGGTGTGCCCTACAGGAAGCTCCCATTGTAAGAGATTTATGGCACTCTTAGCGAAGGATTCAATCAGAAATTGGGGGATGTAAATGAGCAGAGAGATTGGAGTTCTCTACCTTTGCTTGTTTATTAGATTTTTCTTGAAAAAATCTCTTACATGAGGCTTCTCTACTGAACATGAAAAACAGAATCTGCAGTTTCTTGG
This sequence comes from Peromyscus leucopus, assembly GCF_004664715.2. Classification (NCBI taxonomy): domain Eukaryota; kingdom Metazoa; phylum Chordata; class Mammalia; order Rodentia; family Cricetidae; genus Peromyscus; species Peromyscus leucopus. The sequence goes on from NC_051083.1 coordinate 35,394,472, forward strand.
CCTTTCCTATTAAGAAAAAATTGCAGTGCACTACACACTCTTCTGTAAAATAGAAACCTTCCAGTCTTAATGTATTTTTATATGAGCAGATGCCCAGGATAACAAATTAAGAGAGATTTTGTTTCTACTTATATCACAGGGCTGTCTTCTCTCTGCTTTCCTCACCTTTAAAGGACAGCTCCTGCAACATTTCAAATAAAGAACTATGGAGCAATGTCCCAGGATAAAGCCACCACCTTTCCAGCATTCCCTCCCTAATAGTCATTTTAATGGGAATATTACCTCTATTGTAATTCCCATAACAAACCTTTGAGTTTGTTGCTATTTTGTGAATACAGGGCAAAATTAAGCTTCAGAAAAAAATTTAAAGACCTGCTAAGAATAGTATAGTTTTTTGGCAACACATATATTTGAATCTAGGTTGGTCTCCTGCTAAGACTTAATGCATTTTCACTTGTCCACTAATGTCAGAGCTCCTTTCCTTCTATATTTGACTATGTTTGGAAGTAGGCCATTGAGTGACTACTATGTCAATGGCCATCAGCAGATGTGTCCTTAAACTATGGCTATCTTTAGAGCTGTTGATGCTCTTTTGGATTTCCACAACTTTGTTATCCCCAAATAGCAGTATTCCTATCCTGAACGCCTCTCCATTTGAAGGAGTAGGTTCAATTTTCAAACTAGTTTGATAGTTTAGAGAAAGCCACACTGAATTTGGCTAGTTGGTGATTTTTCCAGAGTTGATAAAAGACCCAGAACACTTTTCCTCACGTTCAATTTTTTCCACTGCTACTGCACTTAATGATTTTAATTGATTTTTAATATTTGACATCTCAATTTTATTTATTATTATGACTAAAAATTAATAGCTGTTAGTGTACATTCATAAATAAAGTTTTGTGGTTTGTTTTTTCGTACTGCTGGAGATGCCTTGGACTCACAATATTCCCAAGACATATAATTCATCTGTTTATGTTGAAGTCCACTGTAGACATATGCCCTTATAAAATCAAAATCAGACATAATATGTGAAGACAACGTTATTTGGAAACATCAAACAATATCTTCTTTAGCAGAAATAGTGTCTTGTCTCTTTTCCCTCAAATTTAATTAAATACCCAGTCTACTGCAGTGTATAGAAGAATTGTCTTATTAATTATACTTTAAGTGGACTGTTTGTTAGGTCAGTCTATGACTGGCATCTCGGAATTTGGATTTTGAGAGTGCTTCAACCACCTACTTCACAATAGAGTATTAATATGTCTAAACTGCTCGTGCAAACAATATGGTTTATCTAGAGCTCCTGCTCTGTGTTTCTTCTCAGAGTCTAGCATTTAGCTAGAAACTTAACATGTTTTGTACATGACCAGTATCCAATAGAAAGTGTGGGTCCTGAGTCTCTAAGGAGCTTCATGGTAGATATGTTGCACCTGTTGTCACAGCTCTTTGCTTAGGGAATTAAGTGTTTCCCGTGTGACTCCACTGAAAGAGGACTCTTAGAAGCCTGTGTCCAAGGTCTTCCTGAACTACCTCAGCCAGCTTTGCCTACTGTTGATTGTTCAATTTGTCGTTCCCTTGAAACAAATATCAGCCATGAATGTTGAATCCACCCTGTGTTCTGTGAGTCCTTCAAGCAAATCTTCAAGCCAGAGAGCAACTCAAGTAAATGTTTCCTCAGCCTTTGAACTGTTCTGGAATGTCAAGCTTATGTTCATGTAGACTACGTGTTTGCTGATTCCTAAAGTTTACATGATAAAATCCTGATCCCTAAGTTGTGGGGTTTCAATGTGGATCCTTCTGGAGACAGAGGCTTCCCATGAATGCTATTATTGTCCCTTAAGGAAGACTTAGGAAAGTCTTTCTGAAACCCCTTCTGCTGTGTGAAGACAAAGAAAATGGTTGTATTTGAACAGAAAAAGGAGGTTTTCATCAGAGAGTGGATACTTTGATCTCAGTCTTTCCAGTGCACAGAACTAGGAAAAGTAAATTTCTGTTGTTTATAAAACACCCAGCATACTGAACATACAACAGCAAATGTACATTTAGAAACGATGTAGATAGTCTCACTGATAGAAACAGAAAATAGTTGTTTATAACTTTAAGAAAGGCATATAAAGAAAGATAATAAGATTTGGGTATTATGTCACACACTTGTAATCCCAGTACTCAGGAGGCTGTGGCAGAAGGATCATTAGTTTGAGGTCAGCTTGATCTACATGATTCATTTTTTATTACTATATAAGAGGTAAATTAGACTTAAAAGAGGATGTTTCATTGTTTGAACATTATATTCTGTAGAAATTTAACATTTTTCCTTGGGTTTTGATTTGATTGATGTAAAGATGAACTAAAGAGGGATTACATGAGCAAGGGAGCTCAAGATTATGATGGGGAAATCTACAGAGACAACTGAACCAAGCTCATAGGCACTCATGAACTTTAGATGCATAGCTGTGGAGCCTGCATGGGACCAATCCAGACCCTCTGCATACAGGAAAGAGATATGTAGCAGGATCTGTTTGAGGGCCCCTGGCAGTGTGATCAGCATCTATCCCCAATGCATGAATGGCTTTCTGGATCCCATTACCTATGGTCAGACACCTTGCTCACACCTGATAAAGTGGGGAGGGGCTTGGTCCTGCCTCAACTGAATGTACCATGTTTAGCTGTCCCCCCATGGGAGAATTTACCCTGTTGTAGGAGGGGATGAGGGGTGGGAAGGCATGAGGGGTTTGGAATAAGGGATGAAAAGGGGATCTGTGGTTGGTATGTAAAATGAATTTAAAAATTAAAAAAAAAAATATCAAGCTGGGCAGTGGTGACACACACCTTTAATCCCAGCACTCGGGATGCAGAGGTCTACAAAGCAAGATCCAGGACAGGCACCAAAACTACACAAAGAACCCCTGTCTCTAAAAACCAAAAAAAAAAAAAAAAAAGGAATATCATTTCAGCTTCTGTAATTCCAGGAAAAAAGATCCCCCCCCCAACAGTAACACTCACTAATGATGTCTATGTCATTGGCAATATTGTAGCATCACAGAGACTTATTTAAGTTGGGCTAGTTTGGAGTATACAAATTGATATAACTGAAAGATTTCCAATTGGCAAACAAGTTACATGTATGAAAACGAAATTATTTTAATATTAAGAAACCTTTGTTAATATTTGCAGGAGCAAAGTAATCTATTGATCCAGTGTTTTGTATGAAAGCAAAAGAAATACATTATAAAACTATGAGTGCCACAAAATTATAATTAAAACAAAAATAAGTAATAAGCAGGTCTTAATATTTATATTGTACCTCCCTCTATTAATATCCTACACATAAAAGATATCATTTAAGATTATAGTAATCTCAAGCCTCTGTCTTGTTTCCAGCTTCCTGTCTACTGTGAAGGGGAAGAAAATCCTCCACTACATTCTCCTGTCAATGCTGTGCTGTGCAGAGGGCCAAGAACTGACTCAACACTCTGAAACTGGGAGCCAAAACAAAACCATTGTTTCTATCAGGCATTTAAGTTGTTTACATTACACAAGAAAGCATTAACACTGCCATATGTTATATAAAATGATGTACCTGTCTATTTTTATGAATATTAAGTTATGAATGTTTTCTTCCATTACTCAAAGTACTCATTATCAACAGTTATTATTTAAATATTCCTTACTGTAAATAATGCTACCATGAGGTTTGTGGATATTTTCTCCAGTTTGTGTTTTTTCTCTATGAGAGGCTTCCCTAAATAAAGTAAAATACCACAAATGTTCGAGATCCTTGATCAAGAATAAGAAACCCTAAAGCTTGAATTTTATATAATTTTGTAATTTGTAGTACTTTTATTTCTTTGTATAGACTTCAATTATTGTTTGTTGCCATTCTCAGAAAAAAATAACTTGAATATTTTTACAGAATATTTGTTGTCAACTAATTATCTCAGCTTTTATTTAATCTATAAAGGCCAAACTTTTCCCATTTTGTTTTTAAGATACTTACATTGAGATGCTCTCATGTAATTCTAGATTGATGTGATTTTTTTTCTTTTATTACTTTAAAGTCACTCCATTATTTTCTGACTTTCATGGTTTCAGTTGAGAAATAACCTTTAGTCCCTTTATCTGTTACTTTGTATGTAATATATAATTTTCCCTTGGCATCTTCCAAGATACTCTTTTTATCTTTGTTCTTAGTGTGACTATGAGGTATCTACAAGTGATTTAATTAAAACTCCTCATGTTTAGGGATCTTTGAGAATCTTGGATAGCTTTAATGTTTCATTATATCTTAAAATTTCTCAGGCATTGTCTCTTTAAATATTGGTTTTGCCTTTTCTCTTCTTTTCAGGTCTTCCCCACCCCCTTTCCTTTTGTTTCTTTTCCTAGCACAATAGATTATACTATGTGACACATACTAACAAACAGCTCTTGGAAACTCTGTCCCAGACATTTCCCCTTTTGTATTTCACTTTAGATCATTTATATTAATCAGTCTTCTAGTTCCCCGAGTCTGTCTTCAAATACATTGATCTTTTAATAATCCCATTGAGGGAATTCCTTGTTTTAGATATTTCCATTTCACTCTTCATACTTCTCTCTTCTCTACTGAAATTCACAATAATTCTTTTCAATTGCTTTGTCCAATTATTTTCAATGGGTCTGTAATCTCAAGTTATTTAATTTGGAGTTATTTAAGAAACCTTTTATGATGGCTCCATAATTTGACTCTATTAATTGCTTTTACTTTTGATATTGGATCACCTTTTGTGTGTTTTATTATTTTTGATTGACTGCTAAGTATTATGTTAGCAGTATAGACTTGTACTAATAATATTTACATGTATAAACAGGCACAGTGATCTGTTTCTTTCCTTCTGGACACCAGAGCCATTAACCTGGTCCTAGGAGTTTTGGGGTCTCACCTCCTCACTTCCCTATTGTCAAGGTAGGGATGTCAGCCTTACCCTCCCCCAAGATTTAATTGCACTTTCAGGGTTACTTAATGGGAAAAGATTTTCCAGCTAAGATAGAAGCTTTCATCTCATTGCTCCCTCCATGTGTCTCACTCCAGACCTGGTAGCAGTGCTTCTCCTCCTTATGCACACAGACAGGGCCCTGATCTCTGCCTTGTCCCTAGTTCCAAAAAATGACTTCTCACCCCACAAGCTTTTCTCTTCCCAGTTCCCTCTTCTAATTCACTGCTCAGCTAATGGCTGCTTCAGACCACCACAGAACTGGAGTCCAGAGGTCATCAAGTAAGAAACTATAACAGCTAAAAGGTATTTACACTCCCAGACCCAAAAGTGTCTGGGTTCTACAAACCAGACTTTCATATAACCGTCTATTAATGTTAAATGCTCTCAACAATTGATCACCTGTTTCTCCTGGATGCTAAATTAGTGAACAGGTGCCTTAAATAATCTGTCTCTGATAAATCTTAAAAACATGTTCCAATCTCTCTGTCTCTCTCATTAATACTAACCAACAAAAGCAGAGTACTAAACACTACCATGGTCACTAATTTTCTCATGGCTACTTCTTAACATGTTCAAAATTTCTCTCAAGCCCCAGAAACTAGCTTAAATCCATCTGGACAGGTCGGATCTACTTCAGGCTTTCTCTGTCTCACCAGCATCCATCCTGTCAGACACAAAAGCAGCCAGGGTGCCAAGCCAAGAGGGATGGACGGCTCCAGAACAGCAGGACAGCCCACCATCCCAGGACACTTGTCTACATAAAAAAAAAACCTTCCCACCCCCCGCAAGAGTCAACCAATGCCCATCGAGTCAGCTGGAAGCAGTTTTTCTGGGAGAAACTACACCCCTATTCCTATAAGCAAAATGTCTGAAATATTAGGATCCTGTACATGCACAGCTCGGGGTCTTGTGTCTTACATCATCAGCAGGTGCTGGTGACTACGTAGTCATGCAATCTGTACCTTAAAAAAGCCTGATGCGGACCCCCACCCTCTCTCTATGCTCTCCCTCTGTTCCCGCTCTGCACCCACCATCTTTTTTCCTCTCCAGGCCTGGATCTCTTCCCTCCAATCCCATCCTTCCTTCTAATAAAGCTCTTTGTAACTCTGGTAGTCATGGCCGTGGCCTGTGACTTTTCTGCCAGTAACCAGCACTGCCACCAGTGCCATTTATCATAACCATTAATCTGTATTTCCTTCCATTTTAAATGATGAAATTAGTTTGCTCTTTTCATAGTTCTTTGAGTTGTACTGGGCATCTTTCCTTATTATTATGTTGTTACCTAGTACTATGATTTCTTACCTGATTCCTTCAGCTGTTGTGAAGGTATGTTTATGAGTAGATAGCTGTTCATACTTCAGCTTGTGCTGTGGAATGAGCACCGAAGTCTTATTTCACTATCTTGCCTCCCAGCAGAATAAAGACTAATTGGTACTTGAGGTACCTCACTTCTCTCTCTATATATGGTGGCCCATTCTCTAGGGCCTTGCTATATGTCTTCTGTCTCCAGCACAATAACTGGAACTTTGTCACTGCATAGCAACTGAGTTACAATGGAACAAAAGTATAAACTTCCATTGAATGCCTAAGCCACAAACCAGTACAGTGAGGACCTCTGTTAAATTCTTTGGGTTAAAGAAAGTCACAGACTAGCTTAATCCAAGAGTGGGGAAAGTGGAGTCTATGTTTTATGAGAGAAACATACAAGTAGAGGTAAAGAAGTAATTTTTATAGACATATTTGGGCGCCATCTGCCACTATTTATTCAATTGTTAAAATTCACATGTATGCAAAATATAGTAAAAATTCCATTCTTAATGTCATATTATTGTAGCATTAGCTCAAAATTGGGATCTGATCTATTTTCCCTTCCTGGAGCATGCCACGTGTCCCTCTTAGGGTCCTCCTTGTTACCTAGCTTCTCTGGAGCTGTGGATTGTAGTCTGCTTATTCTTTGCTTTATATCAAGTATCCTCCTATGAGTGAGTACATACCATGTTTGTCTTTCTGGGTCTGGGTTACCTCAATCAGGATATTTTCTAGTTCCATCCATTTGCCTGCAAATTTCATGATGTCATTGTTTTTTCTTTACAGCTGAGTAGTACTCCATTGTGTATATGTACCACATTGTCTTTATCCATTCTTTGGTTGAGGATCATCTAGGTTGTTTCCATGTTCTAGCTATTATGAATAATGCTGCTATGAACATTATCAAGCAAGCGTCCTTGTGGTATGACTGAGCACCCATTGGGTATATGCCCAAGAGTGGTATCTTTGGGTCTTGAGGTAGATTGTTTCCCAATTTTCTAAGATGTCATCATACTGATTTCCAAAGTGGCTGTACAAGTTTGCACTCCCAACAGCAGTGGAGTAGTGTTCCCCTTACTCCATATTCTTTCCAACATAAGCTGTCCTCAGAGTTTTTGATCCCAGCTATCCTGACAGGTGTAAGATGGTATCTCAGAGTCATTTTGATTTGCATTTCCCTGATGACTAAGGATATTGAGCAATTCCTTAAATGTCTTTTGGACATTTGAGATTCTTCTGTTGAGAATTCTCTGTTTAGACATGCACCCCATTTTTTTAATTGGATTATTTGGTTTTTTGATGTCTAGTTTCTTGAGTTGTTTATATATTTTGGAGATCAGCCCTCTGTCAGATGCAGGGTTGGTGAAGATCTTTTCCCATTCTGTAGGCTGTCATTTTGTCTTGGGAGGTCAGTAGAGGGGGGTAATGAGGGATGAGAACATGAGAAAAGGGGTGGTTGAACTGGGAGAGGGACAGATTGGGAGATCAATGAAAGATATTTTGATAGAGGGAGTTAGGGAGAAACATGGTGCTAGAGAAATTCCTAAGAATCCACAAGGATGACCCCAGCTAAGACTACTAGCAATAGTGGAGAGGGTACCTGAACTGACCTTCCCCTATACTCAGATTGGTGAATACCCTAGTTGTATTCATAGAGCTTTCATCCAGTAACTGATGGAAGCAGATGTAGAGATCCACAGCCAAGCACCAGACCTAGCTCTAGGAGTTCAGTCGAAGAGAGGGAGGAGAGATTCTACGAGCAAGGTGGATGACGATCATGATGGGGAAATCTACAGAGACAACTGAACCAAGATTGTGGAAACTCACGAACTCTAGACCAACAGCTGTGGAGCCTACATAGGACTGAACTAGGCCCTCTGAATGTGGGAGACAGTTGTGTAGCTTGGTCTGTTTGAGGGGCCCCTGGCAGTAGGATCAGGATCCATCCCTGGTGCATGAGCTGGCTTTCTGGAGCCCATTCCCTATGGTGGGATGCTTTGCTCAGCCTTGATGCAGGGGGGAGGGGCTTGGTCCTGCCTCAACTGAATGTACCAGGCTTTGTTGACTCCCCTTACCCTTTTGGAGGAGTGGATGTGGGTGGTGGGTCAAAGGGGAGGCAGGGGGAGTGGAGGAGGGATGGGAGGGGAACTGTGGCAAAATGAAAAAAAATAAATAAAAAAAAGTTAAAAAGAACAACAAAAATGGGATCTGATCACTGAAATAAAATACAGCTCAGATGTGGATGAAGATCTTGAGGCTCCCTTTTTTGTTGCAGCTGCTTTGGTGAAGTTTCTCTCAAAGAAACAAAAAACTGAATTAAAAATGTGTGGTGGTAATCTAATTGTACAGAATTATTATTTTGATTGTATGTTAATAAATAAAGTTGTCTGGGGGTCAGAGCTATTAGAGCCATAGCAAGAGTGTGGCGGTGGTGGCAAACGCCTTTAATCCCATAAGATCTCTGTGTGTTCAGGGATACAGCCAGCATTGGAGACATATGCCTTTAAGACCTAGGGGGCTGTACATTCAGACAGTGACGAGGCAGTCATGTGTTTGGGTTTACAACCAATGAGAAGGCAGAACAACATACTATAAAAAAACGAACCGACAGGAAGTAGGTCTCTTTTCTCGAAGCTGGGACAGCAGAAGGAAGGGTGAGATTTAGCTCTGAGCTCTGACCTCTCGGCTTTCTCTTTTACATTGTTTCTGTGTTTCTTATTTAATAAGACGGTTGGTTACATCCACAAAAATGTGTATTATCTGTTCTTCAACAGACAAACATGAGACAAGGAGGGGGAAACCAGAACAGAAACCTCTAGAGCCCAAGTAAGGAATAATGAAGGGACTTTGTAGGCAATGGCCCAGAGAGCAATTCTGAAATCACCCAGCCACATACCTGACAGTTATATCAAATAATAACCCATTCCACTAGATAAAAGTCTCATCGACAATCTTCTTAACAGGTTTCCTCTACACAGACTTTAGTATCAAGGTATTGCAAAGCAGTGACATTATATAATTTTAAAAGCCTTTATCTATATAATTTTAAAAGCCTTTATCTAATTGAGATAGGATTTTTGAGGTATTGCATTAAAATGTTCAGCCTCACTTATGATACAATATTGACCATGAGGTCACAGTTCACCTGTAACATTCTGAATTTAATGTTTCTTCCCAAGTACTTTTTGAGTTGTGAAGCTTTTATCTGTTGAGGATACTGTATCAGACTTTCCACATTTCCTCTCATCTTATTAAAAACTTTAACATGTTCTTTAGTTTATCTTTCTGTTGAAATACATTATACAGGGCTAAGAATAGTAAATTGACACTTTCAACAGTCTTTCTTGAAATTTAGCCAGATACACAAGTACACTGTAGATGAATTGCTAAACAGTCTTATTAATAATAATAAAAAAAACTTGGAGCCAGAAACCGTGGTTAAAGCCTGAGAGAGATCAGAGGAATAGGAAAAGCCATAGCTAATCTCACCTCACCAAGTCCCCAGCTTCCAAAAGTGACGAACTTCCTGTCTACCTATATCTATAAGCCTTCCTGTTCTGTTCTCTCATTTGCTCTCTCAGCTCAGCTACATCACTTCCTCTTTCTGCCCAACTCTGTCACTTCCTGTCTGTCTGTACAGACCTTCAGACCTCTATGGTTCATGCTGGGATTAAAGGCACGTATCACCATGCCTAGCTTTGTTCCCAATGTGGCCTTGAACTCACAGAGATCCAGACAGATCCCTGCCTCTCAAGTGATATGATTAAAGGCATGTGCTACTTTTTCCTGACTTATATGTTAATATAGTGGCTGGCTTTTTCCTCTGATCCTCAGGTAAATTTTATTGGGAGACACAATATATTTGTGGGACACAATACATCACCACAGTACACTGGTTTCCTTCCTGTCTACCAAGCTACTACAGGCATAAATCTTGTCAAATATCCTGTGAATGCATAAATCATTCCACTTTTATGGTCTCCAGTAACTTTCTTTCTTCATTTCTCTTCCACACTGGACCCTCTACTCATCTGAAACTAAATGTCACATATTTGCAGTTGGAGGTGAGTGACAGGACTACAGATTAAGTTCAAGTGTTTGTCCCTGTTATTTATTGCTAAGTAACAAGCTATTCCAAAATCTAATGGATTAAAACAACAGCTATTTACTATTTTTTATGATTATATGAATTCAATAGTAATTCTCATACTCTATGAATGCTACCTGTGATACGTATGTGTTTGCATGGGCTGGAGCATACATGAATTTCTAGAGTCTCAGTATTGATCAATACATTTTTCTTTATATGACATCTCTTTTTCCTAATTATTAATGGGCCCTCATCTTTTCTTTTTCCAGTAAGATAGCCTGAACTTTCTCATAGGATCAAAGTTGAATTCCAAGACAACAAAGGTAAAAAGTGCTTTAAAAGGGGTAAACCTAGAACTGGGAAGTAACTAGCCAGTCTATACTTAAGACAAAGGGAAATAAGCTCTACTCTTAGTAGGAATGGCAGCAGCCTATGTCTGTAAGATGGAAAAGAACTACTTAAAAGCATAATTTCAACCATATAGTCATTCTTATGTAACTAACCAACATAGGACAGACTTGATATTTTCTAATTTTAATTTCAACCTTCTAAAGCCAGTGAACTTATCAACTAATGTGATGTTTCCAGGTAGAAAGGGGTGAGTTATTTGCATATAAATATTGGAACTCTTAAGATCTTATTGAAATTATTCTCTGAAATGGGAGTTTTAAATACACAAATTAGAGAGACATGAAGATTTAACTTTGACCTGGGAATTAAACAAAAACTTGCTTTTTACTTGTGCTTTGACTATAGCCTCTGGAATGGTAGATAGACTCTTGCTTACTTTAACATCATTAGAAAGTTTTTGCTTTTGCTTCTACTGCCATTATTTCTGCATAGTGTAATGACAATAGTTATGCAAATAATAGCAGGATGACAGTAATATTTATTATTGGCATTGTTCATTTCTTGATGTTGCTTTTCAAATACTCTACTTGCAAAAGAGTTAAAATCCCCATGTGTGCCTTATTTATTGGAATTTTACTAGTCAATTGTGATAAGAACATACACTTGGTCTATGTTAGAAGTAAAATGATTTAACAATTAACAATTCTTGTAGAAGGCATCAATTTTATACACAAAACAGTAATTAAGAATTTTCAATCAGTTAAAGAAATGAGGAAAAGGGTGGACACATATTATAAATATTATGAAAGCACAATTTATGAAGGGCCATTTTTTTATTGTTTTCTTTTCAAGACAGGGTTTCTCTGTGTAGTCCTGGTTCTCCTGGAACTCACTCTGTAGACCAGCCTGGCCTCAAACTCAGAGATCCCCCTGCCTCTGCCTCCTGAGTGCTAGGAGTAAAAGCATGAGCCACCACCACCTGGCACGAAGGACAATTTTCTGTTTGGGCATTAGTTACTTATAAAATTGTAGTAAGAATAGAGACTAAATAATGGAGATTAGATTACATAATAATTATTATTAATGTAGAATTGTTACACATAAGAATAATTATAAAATGTAATAAAATAGCATTAAGATCTTTGAAATGTAACTGATTATTTCCAGGTAGAATATTTCAAGAAAAAAGTCATGTTGTTGGGTTTCTTCTTTTTTATTCTTTGAGGGTCCACCACCCAGCTCTCAATTAAATACTCAGACTTATTCTTACTTATGAATGCCTGTCCTTAGCTTGGCTTGTTTCTAGCCAGCTTTTCTAAATTAATAATCCTGTTTCTCTTTAACTACATTTTGTCTCTGGACTTTTTACCTATCTTTATTCTATATATCTTTCTTTCCTTTTTACTCCATGGCTGGCTGTGTGGCTGAGTGGCTGTCATCCTCCTCTCCTTCTCATTTTCTCACTCCTTGCTCTCTTCCCTGGATTTCTCCTCCTATTTATTCTCTATGCTCACTAGCCCCACCTATTTCTCTCTCTTGCCTAGCTATTGGCCCTTCAACTCTTTTTAAGACCAATCAGGTATTTCAGGCAGGCAAAGTAACACAGCTTTACAGAGTTAAACAAATGCAACACAGAAGAATGCAACACATCTTTGCATCATTTAACAAATATTCCACAGCATAAACAAATGTAACACACCTTAAACTAATATTAGACAACAAAGTCATATTAATATTTCATCATATTTTGGAAGATGATGTAATAGTTGAATGCTGGTTTTTCCTCCTCGAATTATCATGCACAGAAAAACACGAAATAATAAAAGTTAACTTACTAAATTGTTTTTAATCTTAAATAAAGAATATAAAGGGTTAAAAATGAAACAATTGGAGAAAATATAGTAGCCTAAGCTTAAACCTAATTCATTCTGACAAATAAACTTCAAAATAAGATTATATCTATATTGTCAATAGAAGAAACTCAAATGACTGAGAAACACTTAAAGAAATCTTCAGCATCTTTAACCATCAGAGAAATGTAAATCAAAACTACTTTGAGATCCCATCTTACACCTGTCAGAATGGAGAAGATCAATAACACAAGTAACAACTCATGCTGTGGGAGAGGAGTGTAGAGCAAGAGGAACACTCCTCTATTGCTGGTAGAAGTGCAAACTTGTACAGCCACCATGGATATCAGTATGGTAGTTACTCAGAAGAATGGAAATCACTCTACCTCAAGATCCAGCTATACTATTCTTGGTTATATACCCAGAGGATGCTTCATCCTACCACATGGGGCACTTACTCAATCATATTCATTGCTGCTCTATTCATAATGTCATAACCTGGAAACAACCTAGATGTCCCACAACCAAAGAATGGATAAAGAAAATGTGGTACATTTACACAATGGAGTATTGCTCAGCTGTTAAAAATGCTATCATGAAATTTTCAGGCAAATGCATGGAACTAGAAAAGATCATCCTGTATAAAGTAACAAAGACCCAGGAAGATAAATATGGTATGTATTCACTTATATATGGATTTTAGTCACTAAATAAATAATAACCAAGTTACAATCTGTAGACTTAGAGAGATTAGGTATAAAGGAAGGGACTAGGGGGACATACATAGATTTTTATGGATGGACTAGAGTGGGAGGTGGGGTTGAGTGGGGGAGGAAGAAAATGGGAGGATAGGGAGGGAAGGGGGAGAGGAGATGGGAATGAGGGGAAAGATAGCTAGAATTAAAGAGCATTTGAGGGGTGGCATGAAAACATAATGCAGTGGAAACTTCCTATAACATATGAAAGTGATCCTAATAAAGTTCCCAAATATGGAGGGAGACAGAACCCCTACTAGCCATCTCTTTTCACCAAACCAAGCTTTCAGTATTGGGAATGGGTTGCATCCATTTGAGTTGATGGCCAAAAGTTCTCATGGAAATCCCCAAACAACCCATGCTATTGCCAAGGCAATAAGTTGCTCAACACTTGCACATCTCATTGAACATGCAGAGGTCAAGCTGGTGCCTACATAGAGCCTTCTCCCCTACCTGCTTGTGTCTTTGGTATAGGAAGGTGCTTTGCAGGCTACCAAAAGAAAAAAGTAAACACCAACCCAAACACAAAACTTTTGAGTTACAAACTGTCCTTCCTGCAAATACGCTAGTGCAGTGATGGCACAAAGCTTGTGGGAGTAACAAAACAATGTGTGAATTGACTAGAGGCCCACTCCATAAGATGGAACCCGTGCCTGACACTGCTTTGTAGACTAAGAACCAGAGTCTTGATAGCCCAGAGACCTGTGGTTAAACCAAATGATACTGATCTAAAAAAAATAACAATAAAATGACTCCTTATGATATTCTGCAATACTCATAAATCAGCACCTTATCCAGCTATCATCAGAGAGACTTTCTCCTACAGCAGATAGGAACAAATACAAAGACACACAGCTAGACATTATGCAGAAACCTTGGAACACTCACCCTAAATGGGATGTCTCCATGAAATCCTTCCCCTCAGAGCTCAGGGAATCCCACAGAAGAGGAGGCAGCAGGAGTGGAGGAGACAGAGGAGATGAAGGATACCAGGAGAACAAGGCCCTCTTAAAGAACTGAGCAAAGCTCTGCACCAGGTCCTCTCCATATATGCTATAGCTTTCAGTTAGTACTTTTATACGACTCCCGAATGTGTGAACTAGTGAGTCTCTGATTCTTGTGCTTTCTCTTGGGGCTCTTTTATTTTTCTGTTGACTTGTCTTGTCCAACTTTGATATGATGGTTTTAATTTTGTCTTGTATTTTATTTTGTTATATTTTGTTGTTATCTCTTAGAAACCTGTTCTTTTCTAATGAGATGCATAAAGGAAGTGAGTGGATCCAGCTGACAGACAAGGTGGGGAGGACCTACTAGGAAGAGTAGAGGGAGGGGAAACTGTATTCAGATTACATTGTATGAGAAAAGAGAATCTGATTAATAAAAAGGGAAACAAAACAAACAAAAAACAAAAATGTTCAATCACTTTCCTGTATCTCAGAATGTTTACCTCTGAAGTGTGATGGCCAAGGCAGCTTTGTTGGGAAATATAGGTTATGCATTTTCTTAAGAACATGGAATCGTTAGTTTTTTAAAATATACTATTCCCTATCTTCAAGTTGCTGTACTTCTTTACCATCTGTAACTTCACTTTCCATGACTTCAATTAATTAAAGTAAGTCAAAGTACAAAGATCATGGTTAATTGTCTTGACTCTTCACACCTCACACATTTTATGGAGTACATTGTTTAACTGTTGTCATTAACCATCATTGTCATTAACCATCTGCTGTGTCTAATATATAAATTAAACTTTACCATGAGCATATATGCTTAGGAATAAAATATTGTATATATTATATGATGCCTTGTATATAATTACACACACACACACATATATATATGTATGTATATATACATATATACTAATTTTGGAATTACATTTGCTGATTTATTGTGCCATGGTACACATCTGTATTGTGTTCCCCAAAATATTGTGCACCCTAATAAACTTATCTGGGGTCAGAGACAGAACAGCCACTAGATACAAAGGCTAGTAAATGGTGGCACTCACACCTTTAATCCTAGCACTCCAGAGGTAGAAATTCCTCTGGATCTCTGTGAATTCAAGGCCACGTTGGAAAGAGCCAGGCATGGTGACACACACCTTTAATCCTAGGGAGTGATGGTAGAAGGCAGAAAAATATATAAGGTGTGAGGACCAGGAACTAGAAGCATTTGGCCTGGTTAAGCTTTCAGGCTTTTGACCAGCAGTTCAGCTGAGATTCATTTTGGATGAGGACTCAGAGGCTTCCAGTCTGAAGAAACAGGATCAGCTGAGAAACTGGCCAGGTGAGGTAGCTGTGGCTTGTTCTGATTCTCTGATCTTCCAGCATTCACCCCAATAACTGGCCTCAGGTTTTATTTTATTAATAAGACCTTCTAACAATTCATGCTACATGTGGAGGCAAAAAAACCAACTTTCATGAATCATTTCTCTACTTGTGGGTCTTAGGAATCAAATTATTTCATCAGGCTAGGCATCAAATGTTCCTTTATCCACTTATCCATTTCTCTGGTCCAAAGCACAAACTTGATAAGATGACTTCTTGTAATTTTAAGTCTATACAGCCTGAAAGTTTGAAATAAAATCATTTAAATAATATCAAGGTGTTGATTATTTTAGGAACTGAATAGAAAGGATCTCTGAATTCTCTGAATTTTGACCCTTTAAAATTCTAGGTAGTAGAAGCATTTATCTAGGAAACACATGATTAAACTTCTGAATTATACTCTGCTATTCCCCAAAAGTCTGGTGGTATTGGAAATATAGCCTCAGTTTCTTGTATTTATGATCATTGGTTATGCAGAAATCAGTGAAGTCTCCTTGAGATTTAATGACTTGGTGGCTCAGTAATGAATTTAACTGTGCTTCTGATTTACTTGTTTGTCAAGTGATTTCTAGGTTTTACTCAACAGTTAGCATAACACATTTGATTGAGAAGCTTCTTACAGGTTGGAAAACCAGTGAATAAAATTATCATATCATTGTCTTTGAGAATCCAACATGAATAATGAATGTTTTATATAATTTGGGAACACAATTATAAAATTTTTGTCTATTCATTTGTATGTCCCAAAAGAGATTGCAGGACAGATGAAAGAAAAATACATTTATCATTTTTTAGCAAGGCATAGGCTTCACGTCAGGCAAAAGATCTTAGAAGGATGTGTTACATGGAAATACAAGCTATTTGGGAACTGTCTTGCCATGTGTTCTCTACATTGTCCAAGCCTGGAGGGGAAAAATTGCTACTGTATGTTTAAGAAAGTAGTCTGAATACAGTACTTTAAAAATAGTAATGCTGCAGTACTTGATAACAACTTATGGTTGCTTGTAGAGAAGTGAAAGTTGCTTTTAAAAGTTGCAGAAGTAACATTATGGCTTAAGGAGTGTTTCGTTACAGTAGCCAAGAGGAAGATCTGTCCATCATTCCTCTCCAGCCAATATGCTGAGAGTGGTATGCAGACAATGAAAGCTGAAAGGCAGATGAAAATTCAAGGATGATTCATATCTTGAAAGCCAATTACTTTGTTCCAAAGCCTGTTATTTTTCTCTGTTCCACACACAGGGTTTGGAAATAATTTATCTCAAGTTATTGTTTCAAGTAGCATGTGAATGAAAACGATTAGAAATAAACACCTCAATAGGGAAATCAACTAAAGCTCCTTTTGAAAATATCAAAAAGCTTCTTCAGTTAGCACACAACATTTTCATTTGCATGATTAGAATAATGTATTTGTATTATCATCATCATTCAGTCATCAAGACTAGGATTTAAAAGGAGATAAAGGGGCTGGATAGAATGCTCAGTGGTTAAGAGCACCTGCTGCTCTTGCAGAGGACTGAGGTTCAATCCTCAGCATTCATATCGTGGCTCACAATTATCTGTAGCTACAGGACCAGGGGATCTGACAATCTCTTCTGGCCTCTGTGGGCCCCAGGCACACATGTGGTGCATATACATAGAGGCAAAACACCCATAAACATAAAATGAAATTGTAAACAATGTTAAAATGATATTAGTAGACAGTCTTTCCCTGAGTCCTTTACTATTAGAGAGGAAGGAAGCATAAGCACTTGATGGCAACATCACCATCAGTATCTTAGTGACGGTGAAGTGAAACAAAAATATTTTTCTTCCATTGCCAAATTTAGTTGAGACTACTTAGTATCATGAGAATAGATCACTATTACACAAACTATGGTTCTTAAACTATGCTATCATCTAAATATTGATATTATTGTTATTTTATTTGTAATATGGCTGGTTTGGAAACATATCAATGGGAAATACTGCAAGTACAATTTTTTCTGAATGTGTACCTAACATTATTATAAGTCAAAAATCATTTCTGAAATTGTTATAATTCAAGAACAGTCTGTATTATTAAAGATTATGGGATCATTATCATTGTACTATATTAAACATTTAAAATCTAACTGCTAAATTTTAATGATAAATTATAAATATATGATTATAATCATTAACATACCTCCAAAGGCAATACTATGATGGCATTATTCAGCTTTAAGTGGATGCTGATTTTAAAAATTGGCCATTTGACATTTTGAAAGATATGTATTTGAAGCATGTAGTGTTTTGGATATGAAGTAACTTCTGGGAATTCTTCTGTTGAGGCTTGGTTCCCAATGCAGCCATCTTTAAATGTGGGCACTATGTGAAGTGAGGGCTTTGAGTGCATCAATTGATTATCCATGTATGGGTTCATAATTTGATGGAATTTGGATAGTGATGGAAATTTGGAAGGCAGGACCTGTTTGAAGGTAATACGAGAGTCATACTTTTGTGGACTTTATCATATCATATCAAGTTGGTACATTCTTTCTCTACCCTCCCCCTTTCCTTTCCAAGCTATCATGATGTAATAAGCTTTGTTCTACCACACTATCTCTGTCATAAAGTTTGATTTGATCTCAGGCCCAAAGAGATGAGCTCAAACGACCATGGACTAAAACTTCTGAAGCCATGATCCAAAAATAAAGCTATCATTCTTTAAGTCAATTGTCTCAAGTATTTAGATATAGTGAAAGAACATTGAATAACACTGGGTACACCTAACAAATGCCTGTTGATAAAGACATGATGAGGTATGTGGCAGAGCTCTTGTTTAGTTAGTAAAAGTCCTAAGTCCAGAACCCATTTACTGCAAATGAACATATGAACCAGAGTAAGGCTATTCTATGTATTTATTGCATGACACTTGACTACCTGAAGCATGTCATGCCAAGAATTTGCTTAATGAATTCTCTTACAGGCTCGGGTGGTTTCAAAATTTGAATAGAAACCAGGAAGTATATGAGAGACTGTATATTTATTATCTATTGTTACATAATCAATGGTATACAAATGAAGTAGCCAGAAACAACAATCATTTAACTGGTAATTCAAAATTCAGTGGGTAAACAATTTAATCTGAGTCAGCTAAGGATCTATTCTTTTTTTTATTCTTCTCTCATACATTACATCCCGACCACAGTTTCCATTCCATCCCCTACATCCCCTCTCTTCAGTCTCTCCCCTGCTCTCCTCTATCTCAGATCCACCCCTCCTCTATCTCTCCTCAGAAAAGAGCAGGCCTCCCAGGGACATCAACCAAACAACATAATATGTTACAATAAGACCAGGCACATGCCATCACATCAAGGCTGGATGAGGCAATCCAATAGGAGGAAAAGGGTCCCACAAGCAGGCAAAAGAGTCAGAAAGCCTCAACTTCCACAAGAACACCAAGCTACTCAGCCATAACATATATGCAGATTACCGAGGTCAGACCTCTACAGGCTCCCTGACCTCTGCAAGCCCCCATGAATCCTCTTTGGTTGATTCTTTGGGCCTTATTCTCATGGTATGCCTGACCACTCTGGTTTCTCCAATCCTTCCTCCTCTTCCTCCACAGGACTCCCGGAGCTTCACCTAATGTTTGACTGTGGGACACTGCATCTGCTATCATCAGTTGCTAGATGAAGTGTTCTTATAAGGATTCTGCTAGGCTCTGGTCCCAGAACATTCTGCAGGCAGGACACACTGTAGGTTGAAAGTTTTGTGGGTAGGTTGGTGCCTCAATCCCTCCACTTGAGGCCTTGCCTGGTTACAGAAGATGGCCGGTTCAGGCTCTATGTCCCCCATTACTTTGACTCTTTGCTAGGATTATTCTTGTAGATCTCATGGAGTTTCCATTGCATTAGGTTTCTATCTTGACCCTGAAATGCCCCCCCCATTCTAGCAATTTCTCCCAGCATTTTCTCCACCCCCAACTCCATCCCTCCTGTTCCCAACCCCACATGCCCCCTCCCCGTTCACCTGGAAATCTATTCTATTTCTCCTTCCCAGGGAGATCCTTGTCTTCTCCCTTAAAACCTCCTTGTTACTTAGCTTCTCTGGGTCTGTGGACCAGAGCATGATTATCTTTAACTTTGTAGCTAATATTCACTTATAAATGGATACATACCATGTTTGTCTTTCTTCTAGGTCTGGGTTACCTCACTCAGGATAATTTTTTTCAAGTTCCATCCATATGCTCAGGAGTAGTATAACTGGGTCTTGAGGTAGATTGAGTCCTAATTTTCTGAGAAACTGCCATATTGATTTCCAACATGCCTGCACAGGTTTGCACTCCTACCAGCAGTGGAGGAGTGTTCCCCTTGCTTCTCATCCTTGCCTGCATGAGCTGTCATTTGTGGTTTTGATCTTAGCCATTCTGACAAGTGTAAGATAGAATCTCAGAGTTATTTTGTTTTGCATTTCCCTGATAGTTAAGGATGTTTAACATTTCTTTAAGTGTGTTTCAGTCATTTTGGATTCCTCTGTTGAGAATTCTCTATTTAGATCTGTACCCTGTTTTTAATTGGATTATTCAGTTTGTTGATGTCTTGTTTCTTGAGTTCTTTATATATTTAGGATATTAGCCCTCTGTCAGATGTGAGGTTAGTGAAGAACTTTTCCTATTCTGTAGGCTGCCATTTTATCCTATTAACAGTGTCCTTTGCCTTACAGAAGCTTTTCAGTTTCATGAGGTCCCATTTATTAATTGTTTATCTTAGTATCTGTGATATCAGTATTCTGTTCAGGAAGATGTCTTCTGTGCCAATGCATTCAAGGCTATTCCTTACTTTCTCTTCTATCAGATTCAATATATCTGGTTTTATGTTGAGGTCTTTGATCTACTTGGACTTGAGTTTTGTTCAGGGTGGTAGATATGGATCTATTTGCATTCTCCTACATATCAACGTCCAGTTAGTTCAGCAAAATTTGTTGAAGATGATTTCTTTTTTTTTCCACTGTGTGTCCCTGGCTTCTTTATTGAAAATCAGATGTCCAAAGGTGTGTGGATTTACATGTGGAGGATTTATTCTCTTAATGGTTGGTTGGCTATTAGTTGGGACATCTCAGTTCTTTTGTGGGTGTCTTCTCATGGTCCTGTAGTCTAGCTTGTGTTTGTTCACTGGATAGCTAGTAGAGTTCTAAGAACAAGTAAGAAAACATACAAAAATGCATAGGGCCTGCACAGGTTCAGGCCAGACTGGATCCCAGCACTGAGAGGGGAACTGGATAGGCCTCAGTCCATAAACAAGATCCCATGGGCAATTGATATCAGTGTGCAAGGAAAAAGTAATTTTCTTCAATGAAGTCTCACTGGGTATATTAACCACACTTAAGGATAGGCCCCATACCCAGGAGTAGTTGGCCAACACAAAACAAACTCAATGGCAATCTTGTAGACTTTTTGTCTCAAATTATTTGACTTGGACTTTTTTGTCTTATTGATCTTTTGTTTGTACATTATGGTTTCTGATTTGTGTATGTTGCTTGTTTTTTAAAGAGAGAGAAAGAAGGGGCATGGAGTTGTGTGAGTGGGGAGTTGGAAAGGATTTAGAGGTTGGGTGAAGAGAACAGCATGCTCAGAATATATTATATGAAAATCTTTTCAATTAAAGTGAAATAAACAAAGGAGTGATTTAAAAATCTCTTAAAGATTAAACTCAAAACTGGTCACATTGCTATTTCTATCACATTCTATTGTTGTGTAGCCCATAGCAAAAGATTAAAAAAAGCTAGATTCTAACTCATAATTGATGGAGCTATAAAGTCACATTATAAAAGGTTGGAATACAGGAGAGAGTGAAGAAGTGAGGCTATTTTGTAATCAATATAAGTTTGGCCTCAGAATAACCAGGTAGTTTGCTTTAAGATATCAGTATTTAAATAGATTTCTTTGCAAGGTAGTTGAAATGCTTAATGAAATCCATTCATTTTGAGTGGAAAATTACTCCAAAATTATCATTTAGTTGCTGCCTTCAATTGTGAAATCATCTTATTCATGCTTTTGAAACTCTTGCAGGTAATTAGTTTATTTGAGCATCACAGGCGTACTACTCATGTTATTATACTTATTTTCCTTTTGAAAAAATAGAACTAGAGCAGTGGTGCTTCAAATTTACTTTAGTATGAGGAGCTGTTAAAAAATAATAGTGCCAGGGCTATACCCCAGATTTATTAACCATAGTTAATATTTTCTGTTACAAATGATAAAAATTGACCTTGACTGATATATGCAAATACAAAACGTATTGGTAAGTCAAAGTAGTAGATTATCTCCAGGAAGATGGAGTAAGACACAAAAGTGACCATTTTGCTGGGAGAGGCTTACTAAGTCTCTGGTAAGGTCTGCTATGGTCACTGTTGGACACTGTTCTCAGGAGCCTGCTTACTTCTTTTGAAGGTCTTAAACACAAAGCAGCATAAGTAATTAACTCACTTTGCCAGACCTGCTTTGGGCCTGGGTGTTGGCAGTGGGGTAGCTCAAGATTTGGTTTTCTTACTCTGCCTTTTTTCAGTCTCTTGTCTAGAATGAACACAAGTGGTAGCATCTGACTGGGGGAATCCTAATTTCAAGTGTGGCTTGGACAGTGAATAAACCTTCTTTTCAATGACAGAGTAGAGACTAGGCTCTGCTTTGTCCCCAAAGAAGTATGACATGGAATTGCTCAAATATAGAGGCATACATAAGGTCTTGGATAATACAAAAAAATTCAAAAAATAGACTACTGATAGTCTACTATTAAAATAAGTCTTTATTGTAAGATAAAATGTATTTTATGGTGACGTTCCCTTATCCCCTGCTTGCAGCATCACATACCACTAAAGGCAGTTGTTGGCAAAAACTATAGCTCTACACAAAGACTGAATAGCTGTGGTAGCACCTGACCTGTCTAGCAGCAAACTAGGTGTGCTATAGAGCTTGTGGCCTCAGAAGCATGCTTTGACCTGAGAACAGATTTGGAACTGTATCTTAGCTAACATAACTTTGTAACACATTTTTATACTATTACCAGAGACCCCAAGAAAGATTAAATATATAGTTTCCTACACTGATAATTGATAATAAAGCCCATAATATATTTTTGTATCCTCTGGCTCAATGTTTGTTATGCTCCCAATATTCTTTTGATCATGTCCCAATTTTGCCTCCTATACCTTGAAATTTTGGAGTCAGTTTCTTAGGTCTCCACATTTAAATAAAGACTACCATTACGTTTGAAAGATTTTGAAAATTGAGACTATAATAAAATATGTGTTCCCATGTCAAACATTTGAGAATCTGCTGCATGGACAAATTGAAAAGACCACTCAATAGTTCATTAATAGTTCAACCTTGAATCCACATTTCTCTTTTAGGGTTTGGGGCTGGATGTCTCTCCACTGTAATATTCCTGGGGAAAAAGATAAAATTTTATATTTAGATAGTTTTATGAGTGCAAGTTTATGAAATAAGCAATATAATGATGCCCAAATTTTAAGTAATAGATATGTCATTAGTGGCTTATTCTTTTGAAAAGTGTAACAATGGTGTTTTATCTTTGTTGTCTTCTGTTAATGTTTCTGAATTCACAAATGATTTGCCTAGAATTCACCTGCTAGATCGTTGTTTTGATTGACAATTTTATTTCCATTTTAGAAAAGTTGAAAGACACAAATGCAAATAGGATATTCATCAAAGTACAAACCTTTCTTTTTCAAAACAGAACACTTGCATTGTAATGTTCAGAAAGAGAAACACACTTGTTATTGTTGTACCCTAACATTAAAAGCTTGTCTTTATAAATGGTATTGTACAACAATATTGGGAGAGAAGGCAACAAAGGCAAACTGAAATTTACAGAGGTGGCCTACAGTGATGTATAGAGTAATAGAAGAGGAAGAAAGTACCTTTATTAAATAAAATTTAAATTGAGGCAGAGCTAAATAATTAGAAATCAAACATGAGAAGAAATAACTAATTTAGGATGTATCCCAGCAGTATCAACAGAATGTGTATAGAATTGTTTATTTTGCACATTGGTTGAATAGGGAAAGTGAATTAAAATCTTCAGTGGGAATGAATGACTCAGTTGTTTCACTTGATTGTTTCTATTAGACTATATATTAATTCATATATTTACCAACTATCCATGGATATTCACTCATTTGAGCAATGTCCTTAATTATTTGTGCTAAGGCTCTTTTAAATATTTCGATATGGCACAAGGGTAAATGTTTCCTGTTCTTTTTAGTACCGGGGCTTATTAGTGATTTTATATGAATAAAATCATACAATGCCTCAAAACTTTGGAATTTGTTTTTTAAATAGCCATATAATAATAATTACCATTTTATAAAGATATTGTGTGGCTCCTTCTGCCATCTTGGCACCTATGAAGTTCAGGTAAATTTCTGCTGTTGAGCTGTGGGGACAGATTCCCATGGTTTCCTGGGAATAGGACTTCTAAAAGGCAAATCTGTCTGGAAGGCTGAGCTGCAAGGCCATTTTTGCTGGCTGGAAGCGAGGTCTCCAGAACTAAAGGGAACACACAGCTCTTCCTAAAATTGAAAGTGTTTGTGCCCAAGATGAAACTGAATTCTAATCAGGCAAGAGATGTGCTTATGTGAGTAAAGCAAAAAACAACACAGTAACTCCC
The DNA here is from genome assembly GCF_004664715.2 of Peromyscus leucopus. Classification (NCBI taxonomy): domain Eukaryota; kingdom Metazoa; phylum Chordata; class Mammalia; order Rodentia; family Cricetidae; genus Peromyscus; species Peromyscus leucopus. The sequence continues at coordinate 35,418,777 of NC_051083.1, forward strand.
AGAGGCAAACTGAACAAAGCCAGAGTAATCTGGAGAAAGGTAACCTGGACCCATAGAAACAGTGCTATGATTCATGCTAAATTCCAAATTCTGAAGCCGCTTTCCTGCTAAGGCCATTGGGCACAGAATATGTGTAATGCTACAGTCCTCCTGAATTTACCCCCATGAAAAGCAAATAAATAAATGTGGATTCATGTTCTTGTAAACAAAAAATATTGTGTGAATTTTTGGAAACAATGTGTGTACAAATATTTCATAATTATTAGCATGAAGTGTTTGATTACAGATAAGCATTATTCCCTGAATGGGATATTCTATAGATCAATAGAATCTTACAATCCTGGGCAAAATCTTATTTCTTTTGTGTATTAGCCTGTGATTTTTTGGAAATGTATTTAATATTCCTTCGCCTATGGGGATACTACTCTCAGTTAGGTATGGTGTCCAACAACTGTATTCCCAAGGCTTTAGGAGGTCAAAGCTGGAGAAGCAGAAGCTTGAGGTCAGCATAGGCTACACAGTCAGCTTCTGCTAAAAAACTAAAACATGTTATTCTGGGAACATAGAAGGTACTCGATGAGTAAAGGATATAAAAATGATTATCATGATAGTGATCTGTTGCAATTTAGAGGCATTTTATGTATTTCACTTATTTTTTGTTTTTGAGATTATGATATAATTAAATCATTTTTTCTCTTTCCCCCCTCCAAACTCTTCTATATACCTCTCTTGCTCTCTTTCAAATTCATGGCATTGTTTCTCATTAATTGTTGTTATATGCATATCTATATATTAAATATATAGATATCTATATATTAAATACGACTACTTCAGTTCATATAAGGTTACATGCATGTATATTTTCAAGGCTGACCATTTAGTATCATATAACCAATTGGTGTCCTTCCCTGGGGAAGACTTCTTCTTCCACTCTCAGCATTCCTTAGTTGCTTGTGGTTCTTTGTATAGGATTAAAGCCTCATGATTTTTCCTCCATCCACTTTGAATGTCTATTATTGTTATCTTTGTTCAGTTCCTATTCAGACAGCCATGTTGGTAAGACTTTATGGGTGTAGCTTCTGAAATTACTAGGAGACACAGTCTCACAGAAAACTCTGGTCCTCTGCCTCTTAAATCTCCCCCTTACTCTCTCTTTTGCATTGTTCTCTGAGCCTTAGATATGGGAGGTACTTTGTAGATGTATCCATTGTCAATGGGCACCACAACTCTCCAATTTGACTGGTCATCGTTTTTTGTAATAGTCTTTGTCTGGTCCTCATGTCTTGGCATATTTTTCTTAAGTTCATATTCAAAATTATAAGAATAAGATTTAGGGCCCAAGTTATCTACTAAAAGGCATCCAAAAGACCATTTATCTTAAACAATAAACATTATTTTGTACAAGGGTATAAAAACACTGGTATCCTCATTTTAAGGTTTTTCTATTAGCTCATCATTATCAAAATTTATCAGTTATCTTGAGCCACGAAAGTTGTATACAGTAAACCACTCCAAACTCAGAGATCCATATTTCACTGAATTGATTTTTGGCTAATTCTCTCTTCTACCCTCTCTAGACCAGTGGGCTAATTGTGGTAATGTAGTTCTTACAGTGATGGTAGAAGCTCAGGAGCTCAAGATATATCGTCTCTCTATATGAGGCCCAAGCTCAACTCTGATTCATTTGCCCTATTTATTGGTCAAATCAAGTCACATCTCTATGTCCAAATTTAAGTTGGAAAGGGGACCATACCTGTTCCTTTAGTGGGAGATAGGGCAAAATCACATGGAAAAGAAACATGGGATGGGTGCAGGATCAGGACAAATAGTGACAAACAAACATTGTCATTAAAGACTAAACTGAAGTCTTGATAAGAGTCCAAATATTGTTGATCATGAAATCAATGCTTCTTTTTTCTTTATTTTTTGAGAATTTTGTACATGAGTACTGTTTTTACATAATTTTTACTCCTTCCCCCTCCAGTTTCTCTCATGCCACCCACTCCCTCTCAAATTCATGTCCACTTTTTAATTATTATTTATTATTATTATTTACACATAACCTACTGAGTCTAGTTTTGCTCATGTGTACATGTAATTCAGGCTGACTACTTGTGACTGGAGAACCTATCAGCAAGTCAATGCATTGAAACAAAGTCTGGCACATTGACTCTCTGTTTCTTTCTGTAAATGTTGTACTTGAGATGAGAATATGAAGTGTATATGATAGATACAATTTCCCATATAAATAAGGTCAGTGAAGAATTGTAAGGTGCTGTAATCATAGATTCTATATAAATAAGGGCAGTGAAGAACTATAAGGGTGTTGTAATCATAGCTTAATATGGAAACAAAAGAAGTGGTGGAAAAAATAAAATAGGTATAAAAATGAATTTTGAATAAATGAAGAAAAGAGTGCCTATTCATGCCATGAGGTTTTAAGAAAAAAAAATTGCACAGAATCTTGTATGGAGGAATACCCAGGCAGTGAGGAGAAGAGTATCAATAACTATGCATTATCTTATTTTTTCAGATGGGACTATAAATTCCTTTCCATATATGAGAAATTCCCTACACACAAGACCTACCATTGAGTTGCCTACCATTGTCTCCCTATCACTGTCAAAACTAAAATATACTGAATATTAACTTTTTCAACCTCTTGTGTTCCTAAAGTATAGCTATGTGCTTTCCAATCAGTTCTCTCTAGACTTTGAAATCAATATAGGAAAAGATTACATGGAATTCATTAATGTGCAGACAACAGCATTCCGTTTTTCAGGAATGGCTGTGATCATAGCCACTATCAGTAACGAAGCATCCAGCACTGTTGGTTTTGGGTGTGTTTCTGAGTCTCGTAAGAGCAATAGGCATCCATCTTCACAAAGAAAATCTGAAATATCATTTTGAGTATTATTCTTAACTCCAGACATGATTTTCTGAAAGTTCTAATAATCTTTAACTAAGTTCCATTTCTGCTAGAATTATTCTGAGAGCTAACACGGTCTTAGCACAGGACTAGACCAGGAGTTGAAGGGAAAGTTGAAGCAATTGTTTAGGCAATGCGAGATCATAATGGAGGGCTGTAAGCTGAATTGAATACCTTTAGCAAGGGATAGATAAGCTAGAAACCTCTGATATCTAATGGCACAAGTTCTTTTAAGTTCTTAGTTTCTGTCATAACCATTAACCTATGAGTGTTTGGTGGCCTCATCTGTGCTCAAATTGTCTGTATTTTCTAATCCCTGTCTTTTTAAATATGACCTGACTTTGGGACTTCCTCTAGTAACTAGGAAGAAGCAGAAATGAAAGTTTGTTGCTTCTGAGCTTAATTCACAAATGATCACATTTCTCCCAGATGAACTTCAGCACCATGCCTTGAGAATAAGCCAGAGTTATTCTGCTGAGGAATGAGAGGCCACACAAAATAGAGATAAGACATGCCAGCTCAGGCCATCTTAGACCAGCTTTCCTCTGGCTGCCTGGTAGAAGATCACAGACACATAAGTATGAGATCAGAAGCATTACTCAGCTGAGACCAGTCCAAATTGTTAATTATTAACTAAATAAATGGTTACTGATCCAAGCCATTTGGTTTTGGAGTGGTTTGTTGAAAGCAAAAACTAACCAATTTGCCAACACACTACCATATTATAATTATAAACCATGTACTTTGGTGGAAATAAAGAGCTCTCACGGCTTCCCAAATTCAAATTTATAAAGCAAAATGTCATTTACCTCTTGGAGTACTTTGTTATTAATATTTTACTGTGGTTGCATGCTTTTAAGTATTCCTAGAACAATTTAGCATTGAATATACTATAAAGTTTTTCCCTATCTTCCCACTATCCAATTTGACTTCCTAGAATGAAAATTCATATTAAAGAAATAGGAATTAAGATGATATAAATTGTTTTGATTCACACTACAGTGTTATGCAATTAATAGGATTTTGAAAAATTTTTTCTTATTTCAGTAGCTACTAAAAAAAAAAGAAAGAGACTGTGATATGAGGAAGATAGACTGGGGTAATAGAAGTTTCTTCAGTACTTTTCAGCAGTTCTGTTTGATTAAGAAAATTATCAAATGCCTAGAAAAGTCTAAACAAAATTGTCAGTTTTAATCTTGTTTCTGGTATATGGTTAACATTTTAGCATATTTCTTTCATTTATTAATTTCTACAATTTTACTTGTCTTTTCAATCGTGTGTGTGTGTGTGTGTGTGTGTGTGTGTGTGTGTGTGTCCATGTTCACTTGTACATGTGGAGAACAAAGGCTGACATTGGGTACCTTTCTCCAACATTCCCTAGCTTATTATTTTTGAAACAAGGTATCTCACTGAATCTAGAGGTAGTAGTTTCAGCTAGACTGTTGGCTAGTGAATCCTTCAGATCCAAATCCCCTGTTGCAAGTTCAGAGGTCACAGGTACAAAACTTCATGCTAGCTTTTTACATGGTTACTAGGGCTCAAAGTCAGGTCCTCACACTTGTGCAATGAGGACTTTGCCAACTGAGCTATCTCCCCATATTCTTTTACAATGTGCCCTACGCTATATTTTATTCTCCATTGATTTTTAATAGTCATTTTAATTATTATATAATATTATATTATAAATACATATTTTCTTTTTCTTATATTTAAAAGGTTTCTTTTTTTCATTTTACGTACCAAACACAGTTCCCCCTCCTCCCTGTCCTCCTGCTCAGCCTCCACTTTTCCCCCAATTCACCCCACCATCCACTCCTCAGAGAGGGGCCTCCCATGGGAAGTCAACAAAGTCTAGAATATCAAGTTGAGGCAGGACGAAGTCCATCCCCTCTGTATCAAGGCTGAGCAAAGTATCCCTCCATAGGGAATGGGCTCCTAAAATCCAGTTCATGTACTGGGAATAAATCCTGTTCCCACACTGCCAATGGCCCCACATACTGCCTAAGCCACACAACTGTCAACCACATTCAGAGGGTCCCATGCAGGTTCCCCAGCTGTCAGTCCAGAGTCAGTGAGCTCCAACTAGCTCAGGTCAGCTGTCTCTGTGAGTTTCCCCATCATGATCTTGACTCCTTTGCTCATATAATACCTCATCCCTCTCATCAACTGGAATCTTGAAGCCCCACCCAGTGCTTAGCTGTGGATCTCTGCCTCTGCTTCTGTCAGTTACTGGATGACACTTCTATGATGACAGTTAGGGTAGTCATTGATCTGATTACAGGGGAAGGCCAGTTCAGGGACCCTCTCCACTATTGCTTGGAGTCTTAGCTGCCTCTAAGAAAAACATGCATGGATTCCCCTAGGAAGGGGGAAATAGATGAGATCTCTTGAGAAAATTGGGATCATTGGGGGAAGGTGGAGGAAGTAAGGGGAGGTGGCAAGAGAACATGAAGGAACAGGATGGTTGAGTTGGGTAAGGGACAGAGAGGGAAAGCAATGAAAGAGATAGCTTGATAGAAGGAGCCATTATGGGGTTAGGGAGAAACCTAGCACTAGGGAAATTCCCAGGAACCCACAAGAATATGTATATTTTCTTAACTTTAGGTTTTATTTCAATAGAAACATGAATAATTTAAGTTCCCATTTACTTAAATTAATCTATTGATCTTTACTATATTGACCATTTGGGGACATAAATATGGATGTGCTCATATTTCTAGGCATTTTCTTTATTAAGATTTGTTTTAGAAATATGAATATATCCAGAAACCCTGTCTCTAATAAATAAACAAATAAAAATTCACATTATTTTGAACGATGTGAGGTGAATTTTGAATAACATTTTTATTAATTCTTTGAGCATCTCATTCAATGTATTTTAAATGTATTCATCTACCTTCTCCCAGTACTTCTCATAACCACACTCTTCATCCTCTTCTTTCTTCTCTATTGAGTTCAGTTTGTGTTGCTCAACTAGTATAGGGCCTACTTTCTCTCCACTATGCTAGGATTTATCTGGCCTGAGCTAGCATAGGTCTTGTGTACTCTGTTACAATCATTTTGAACTCTGTGAGTTCATCAATGCAACTGCCCTGTTGTATCCAAGAAAATACCATTTTCTTGATGTTATCCATCACCTCTAGCTCTTGGAATTTTTCTATCCCCTCTCTTATATGAAGACCCCTGAGACTTTGTGGAGTGTGATATGTATGTCCTGTTTATGGATGAACATTCCCAAGTCTCTTACTCTCTGCATGCTGAGTAGTTGAGTGTCTCTGTGTTAGTTGTAAGGGTTGTGATGCTCTGATCTATGAGTATACTAATAAGTTATTGAGAGTTGTGTAAATACTATGTCCACTTATCAGAATAATAGGACGTGTTCTACTCCAGGGTATATGACCAATTTAATCACAGGTTCTTTGGCCTCTAAAACAGTGCCAGGTATAGGTTCCATCTTATGGAGTAAGCATTAGAACCCAATCAGAAAGTGGTTGGTTACCCCCAAAACATTCGTGGTCCTATTGCACCAGTAGGCATATTTTGTTAGGCAAGTCATTGTTGTAGTTTACAGCATACACAGCGGGGTGAGATGGGTTATCATTTTTCCCTTCCAATATTGTACACAGCCTCTTCTAGCACCAGGAAAGCTAGCCAGTAGGTATAATGCTTCCAGGTGAGTATCAGTTTTATTTCTCCATGTTTTGTTACTTGGGCATGTATCTTCACTAAGAGGGTCCTATCATCAAGTTCTGGAGATTATCCAAAAGTATTGGCAAAATATGTAATGTTTTGATGTAGGCCCAATCTTTGGGACTCCATTGTCCAACAGCTCAAAAAGAGGTAACCTATTCCTGGTACTGGGGTTTTTATTTAGCATGAGGTTTCTAGTTGGGACAATGACCTCCATTATAGGGTAACTTCAGTAAACTTGTTTTTATATGTGTATATGCATATGCATATAATTTTAGGATGCTTCTATAGTAATAAGTTTACTTATGACTTTTTCAAAAGGCCTTTTCCTTATTTCTTACCTTTTACAAACTCACCCCTAAATGAATCAAGGATCCTGAATCTGATTGATAGAGAAGGTAGGAGAGTCACTTCAACTTATGAGCACAAGTACTTTCTAAAGATGATACTCATAACTCAGGCATTAATACCAATGATTGACAAATGGGACCCTATGAAACTAAAAAGCTTCTGTATAACAGAGGACATCATTATTTTAGTAAATAAATAGCCCACTGAATGAAAAAAATGTTTACCAATTATACATCAGAATGAAAGTTAGTATGTAGAATAATCAGCAAAACAAAACAAAGCAAAACAAACAAAAACCTAAACATTAAGAAAACAAACAACCTAATTAAAAATGAGGCCTGGACTGGGCAATGGTGGTGCACACCTTTAATCGCAGTATTAAAGCAGATCTCTGTGAGTTCAAGGCCAGCCTGGTCTACAAAGCAAGTTCCAGGACAGCCAGATCTGTTACACAGAGAAACCCTGTCTCAAAAAACAAACAAACAAAAAATGATGTATGATTCTAAATAAAGAATTCTCAAAAAATGAATGAATGGCTGAAAAACATTTTTTTGAAAAGGTTCAAAATTTATAGCCACCAGAGCAATGAAAATTAAAATTACTTTGAGATTTTATTTTACCCAAATAAGAATGGCCAAGATTAAGGGAACAAGGGGAACACTTATTTATTGCTGGTGAGAGTGCAAATTGTTACAACCACTGTAGAAATCGTAACTGAGGTTCCTCAAAAAAACTAAAAATAGACCTACTACATGATCCAGCCATACCACTCTTGGGTATATACCTAAAGGACTCTACATCCTACTATAGAGATAGGTCATCCTTGTCATCCATGTCCACTGCTGCCTTATTCACAATTATCAAGAATAGGAAATAGCTTGGTTGTCCATCAACTGATGAATAGATAATGAAAATGTGGTATATATACAAAATGGAACATTATTTACCTGTTAAAAATCTAATTATGGAATGCAGAAGTAAATGGATAGTATGAAAAAAATCATTCTGAGTGAAGTAACCCAGACACAGAAAGACAAATGTCATATGCTTTTCTCATTTCTGCATGTTAGCTTTGAATCATCAGTTATATATTTTCCATTTTGATTACCCATAGAGGTCAAGAATTTAATAAGGGACCATGGAGGTAGGAGCTTTAAAGAGAAGAGAGAACACTGGTGTAAAGGGATGGGGATGGAAGGGCAAGGGAAAGGTGGGAATACTGGAGTTAACTAATGTTGAGGGCATTTTGAAATAAATTATTTTGTTTTAAAAATTTATCACCCTTAAAAGTTGATCAATTTCAGTGTTTAGTATTGCTTTTCATTTTCATATTGGAGGAATTTTCTAATCATGTTATTTCCTTCATTTATCATAGCATTTTAATTTTCATGAGCACTTTATAGGTTAAGGATTTTAATCATTGTCATTTATATTTCTTGCATGTAGTAGCCCTGCTTGAGTTTTAATTTTGATAAACACATTTTACAATATTATGTAGATATATCTATTGAAATTTCCCTTCCATTTTTTATTACTTTATGTTTTAGAATTTTTTCTTTAGTCCAAGATCACAGGACCATTCATACATTTTTTTTCTTTTTTTATACATTTTAATTAAATATTTTCCTGCTTCTAAACATATAATTAGAGAGTCAATCATATCCTACTTAGTCAGTTGTGCTTAGGAAGAAACAATTACCCCCAGATGAGTGAACCATGGTAGATAGCTATTCCTTTTTTATTGTCATTGGGAACTTATGAAACTGTAATATGTAAAAAGATATTTAGTTTAACTTTGACAGTTGAAAGATTTATCACACTGTTGAGCTTTTTTTTCTCTAATCCTATGAGATATAGCCCTATCTCCAAGAGAGATGACCTAGATTCATTTTGTGTCTGACAAAAGCCAGTTGAGAGGCATGACATCTGTTTCCACATCACTGATCACTGACCATTGTGATGAAAATTTGCAACACGTGGACATTCTAGAGAGTGAATGGAGAATAAAGCATATTGGAAGTTTGCCTTGGTTTCTTAAAGTAAAACCATGTAACACCACAGTTTCTTCTTAGTTGCTTCAAGATGACTTCTTAACATCTTGAATTTCTTTTCAAAATCTAGGCTAAAGTCCTCATTTGTAACAATATGCTTGTGTAATATTTCATGAATATTTGAGTTAGTGTAACATAATTAATTAACAGCATTGGAGGTTTTAGATAAATTATTTATCATGTATTCCCTACCTCTAAATATACAGCAGTTTATAACAATTTAGATATTCTCATTAAAAAAATGAAAGGGGATGTAGAGATGGTTCAGCAGTTAAGAGTATGCTGCTCTTACAGTTCAGTTGTTCCCAGCACCCATATCAGGATACAACCACATGCAATTCTAACTTCTGAGCATATGGCATCCTCTTCTGACCTCTGTGTGCACCCACATGTACACATGCACACACACACACACACACACACACACACACACACACACAAGTAAATATGTTTTAAAAGCATAGACATTATAATGTCAACTAATTACAAAGCAGTGGTGAGAAGTATCTCTTTGAAGAAGGAAAAGACAGGTAAGGCAGGTACAGGGTAATAAAGGCATGAATCAGAGACAAGGCAGGTTAGTGTTTGTCTTAGTTAAGGTTTCTATCACTGTGAAGAGACACCATGATGACAGCAACTCTTATAAAGGAAAGTATTTAATTGGGGGTGGCTTGCCTTTCAGAGGTTTAGTCCATTATCATCATGAAATGACATGGCAGCATGCAGGCAGACATATTGCTGGAGAAGGAGCTACATCTTGATTCTGCAGCCAATAGAAAGTGAACTGAAACACTGGGCATATCTTAGAGCATAGGAGATCTCAAAGTCTGTCTCCACAGTGACACACTTCCTCCAAAAGGCCATACCTGTTGCAACAAAGCCACATCTCCTAATAGTGCCACTCCCTATGAGCTTATGGGGGCCAATTATAATCAAACTACCATAGTGTTTAAAGAATCAAATAACTCTAAACCCACTAGAAGCTAGGATAAAATGGTGAAACATAAGGGTTACAAAGCTGAATGTATTTCCTTTCTCCCACTTCTCATGTTTCCCCCAATATTTTACTATAACATGTTTCAAATATACAGAAAATTTGAACAATTATGACATGACCAGAATGACAACCAAAAATGTTGATTTTACAATTAATCTTTTAAAAATTTATTTTAAAACATGCATCTCCATCTCTTTATTTTTAATCTACAAAATTCTTTAATATTTTGATCTATTACTAAGGTAAGGTAGAGATATCAATGTACTTCTCCAAATTCCTCAGTAGTGAAGTACTAAATAAATTTATCTATAAACCTTTTTATGTAAAATTTGCATAAAATGGAATTCATAATCCTGGTAAGCTTTTGTATATATATGCAAATGTATGGCCTCAAGACTTAAGATAAAGTACAGAGAATATAGTCCTCACTTTAGGAAATCACACCTGGTTGTATAGCTGTGACCTTCAAATTGAAGCATTGCTTCCTATAGTGGAGAGGATGCTCATAAAACTCAGGAAGTTCATGAAATCTACCAAGGTCCAGAGGATCAGAAAGTTAAATGGTTTCTAAGGTCCTTCTCCAGAATTATATACGCAGTAAACAATTGCTGGATGGAAACTTTCCAGGAGAGATGTCTCCAAACTTGGCAAGGAGCTGTTGTAATACACCACTCGTGTGTCATTTGCCATGCCAGGAATGGCGCTTAAGTGAAGTGTCTGTTTTTGAACCACCCATGCACCTGTAAGTAACCCCAATAAACACATTAGTTCATCAGACTAGCCTGGGATAAAATAATTTCTTTTGTTTATCATGGGTGCCCTTTCTGGGTTATATGCATCAAGGGAAAGTCTTACAACTTGGCCCTTCCAAGTCAATAGGTCTGAATCCAAACGCTGAGACAGTCTCTGATGTATGTTCAATGTAGAACATCATATAAGTGAAATGAAAATGAAGCATTGTATGTCTTCCTTAGTATAAGACCTTTTTTTTTTTTTTTTTTTTTTTACACAGCACAATGTTCTTGAGTTTTATATGTGCTGCAGGTAAAAGCTATTACTTTCCTCCATTGGAAAAAAAGTTTATTACACATTCTAAAGTAAATTCTAGTCCTAAATTCCAGCAAATTTATGCCCTTTGCCCAGCAAGGCTTGCATTTCACCTGTACTCCCATTTGCGCAGAAGGGCAACCTGTCTTGCTCCTCTCATCATTATCTTTTCAGTTCCTTCTTATAAGCTTCAGGTCACTCAATGGCTTTGGCTGAATGGACTCCATTATTTCTGATACACTTTGTCATCAGATATCTCCCCTTTGAACTTAATTTTTTCACATATTATTCTTCACATTTTTTCTAGAGAATTGTTTCGCCCTCTAGATCTTCCAAGAAATTTCTGCCTACCTGTTTTTCTACTCCCATGTCTGTATGCATCACATTCCAATCATAGCACTATTCCACTTATCTGTACTTGATAACAGGAACTATATCACATAAATGATCCCATTTTCATGGATCCTTTGATTCTTTCACATATAGAGGGAGAAAATCACAGTAAATTGAGTAGAGAATTACAGTGAATTAGGTGTGCAATTTCTCCCTGAACGCCTCTCCATTTCCTGAATATTTTGGTGTAAATATCAAAGAAGTTGTTTTATACTTTCTGCCAATTTGAAATTATTTTGCTCTCAACTTTCCAGAGGTAAACTTCTGACTTGAACTACTGTCAGTTTAATATTGGGACTGGAAAATGAACAAATTTACTCTATGTGTTGCTTCAGAATAATCTTGAATTGAAGTTTTATCCCATACTAGAGGGAAAAACATCAGCTACCAAGATGGTGTTCTTGTTATGTGTGCACAGTGTTATTCCTCCACTTAAATTTGACATCCAGAATAAAATGCACCTTCATATATGTTGATAAACACACATGTTTCCTTTTATTTGACATGTGAGAAAATGCGAAGGACAATTGTTTTTTAAATATATTTATGTCTTAGTTACTGTTCTATTGTTGGGAAGAGACACCATGACCAAGGCAGCTCATAAGAGCATTTAATTGAGGAATTGCTTACAGTTTCAGAGGGTGAGTCCATGATCATCATGGTGGGAAGCATGGCAGCAGGCAGGCAGGGGTGGTTCTAGAGCAGTAGCTGAGAGCTCACATCGTTATCCACAGGCAGGAGGCAGAGAGAAAAGGATATTGAAACCTCAAAACTCATCCCCAGAGTGACATACATCCTCCAAGAAGGCCACACCTCCTAATCCCTGCTAAAAAGTCTTCTAACTGGGAATTAAATATTTAAATATATGGTCTTATGGGAGTCATTATTATTCAAACCACTACATTTGAAATCTAATATTTTAGACAAAATATAATGTAAAAGTAAAGAGCCTACTTCAAAGTGTATCTTGTATACCATATGTATATACCATACTGCATTGTACCAATGAAATGTACTTGAAAAAAAAATAAGTAGTACATTCTTTGAAATATACAATAGTTTGGACCAATTTGACAAAAATATGCTAAAATTTATAACATTGAAGCATTATAAAAATGAGTTTCCAAGGACTTTGTAGGTTCCCCCCTTCTTTTAATAAGAACTGACCACGATAGGTTATTTAACAAACAAAATTATGGTATTGACATTCCATCTTAGTATCAAAAGAAATAAGTGTCTTTTTTGAGTAAAACTTCCACCTACCTCCAATTTTCTTCATGTTTCTGGATGTGTACCTAACATATATTGTTAATGCAATAAATATAAAATCCTTGTTGAAGCTGTGTATCTATAAATGAACACCAAGTATAGATTTATTAGGAAATGACAATTAAATTACCTGGGGCTATCAATTAAGAGATTATAAAACATGTTCATGCTCATTGTCACTTTGGATGTATTTTTAAATTTGTGAGGTATGTGTAATATGTGTTGTACAATGACTTTTCCACGATCACATAGATGAAGAAACCAACACTCAAACCTTGGTCATTGCAATCTATGTCTAATTTTATTCCTCTTATATCCAATTTTTCCATTAATGTGGAAGACAACAGAGAAGTGAAAACAGGGTCATAAACAATGAACAGCATGTCCAATCTTAAGATAAGATTCTAGGTGACATGGAGAGCTCTCAGTTGGGACAATGCTTGTCCCAATACCTACATAAAAAGTAAGGCTTTTTGTAGCAATCTGGTAATCCATATACTGGGGAGATATACACAGCAACATCTCCAGGGCTCGCTGGCTAGCCAGCCTAGCTTAATTGTTGAACCCCAGGTTGCAACGAGAGACTTTGTCTCAAGAAACAATGTAGAAAGCTTCTGATAAATGCTTTTTATCAGAAAAAAGCTGTGACCACCATATGCACACAAAAACATATGCACCCATACTTGTACACACACACACACACACACACACACACACACACACACACAAATACACACACACTCACACACCATGCCCAGATGAGACTATTATGGACATTCTTCCATGATATTGCTTCGACCCTTCATTGTTACAGAGAGAAGATACAGTGAGTTTCTTTCACATTTCAAAATTCTTACGGTTTCTTCATTTAGATCTAAATGAAATATGCAAGTATTCCAGGTTTGTATGTCATTTATAAACATAACTCCCTGCTAGATTTTGGGAAGATTCTAAAATGATTTAAATGACTTCCTGAGCATTAAATAGCCTGTGAAGAGCAAGATCTTGATGAATTGTGTGCAATCAGAGACACAAATCCAAGGCATGAATATTAAAATTCCCCTCAAATACACATGCTGCAAAGCAGAACGGAAGATAAGTTTGCAGAGAAATATTTTAGTTTACTCCTTTCCTACACTGTCACAAAGTCTGTGAAAAGTCAAAAGTATAATGAACAACAGTGCCCATTTGTACATTTTGACCTCAAAATCCACTGCCTATCATTGCAGTTGAGGAAGCTAGCTCCAACCATCTCTGGTTCTGTGAGTCTCTGAAGAGGGTCGATGGACTGTTCAGCACCATGGACAGCTCAGACCCTTGCTTTCAAGAGCCTTTCTTCTTCCTGCATACCGTTGCCTCAGGTACAATTCAATGTTCTCACTGTCCACACATGTTCTATCTGGCTCTTTGCTACTATTGCTGTCCCCTATGAAGTTTGTGGGGACAGTAAGACATTTTTCTGAAGCTCTTTAGTTTAGTGCTGGTATAGAAAATACAAAAAGATCAGTTAGGAGAGGGAAAAACAAAAACAGACTAATGTAGGAAAAGTGTTCAAATGAAAATAATTTGAACTATCTTCCTTAATGGGAAAATTTTATAATTTTTATTCATCATATTAGCAAAAACAGTCTTGCAGGGTACCAAACAGATTGACTTTAAGTCAACAGGATTTTTGTTTGAATAAATACCTTGAATGTTTTACAGGAGATTATAGTCTAATGATCTTTCCACATGAGTTAAGAATTTATGGAACACAGTCCCTGAGGAGAAACCATTCTAAATTAGTACATTTGTTATGGAAAACTGTATGGTGGGTATTCAAATGGATTTTTTAAAATGGATATGATCTAGGAATTCTACTGATCAGTATAAATGAATGAATGAAGCCAGTGTCTTGACAAGACATCTGCCCTCCACATTCATTGAAGCCATAATTATAACAGCCAAAATGCAGAAACCTGTGTACATCTTATGAATAATAAAATAAATAAATTGTGGTATACATATATAATAGAATTTTATTCAGCCATTATAAATTTTATCATATGAGACAACATGGATGGACTGGAGATTAACCATTACACTTACAGTGAATAATTATGTACTATACACCATAAAGCTGGAAGAAAGTATTCTGGAAAGTGTTCATCACAAATAAAGCTTATATTCTTGAGGAGATAAATATGTTTAATGAGATGAAATTTAAATATACACATACATCAATCATGTGTGCTCACTGAACATTGTGTAGTATTCTATTAATGTGTGTAAAACTTTTATGTTTCTGTGTATTAGTTAAAATTTAGAAAGATAAATTATCAACCATTATATCTTAATCTAGAATTAACATTAGACTGTATTTAATATAATAAAGTGTTATAATAAAAATAGCAGCAGTGGGGCTTGAAAAATAAACATTTCTAATAAGCACTAGGCAAGTACTCTACCACTAAGCACCATTCTTGGCCTCATTTATTTTTATTTTACTTTAATTCTTTTGGAGACAAGGACTTGATGCATTGCTGAGGAAAAGCTGAACTCACTGTGTGGCCCAGGTGAGCCTTGAGCTTGTATTCTTCCTACATTGGCTTCCTACCTAACTGCTTTTATAGACATGAGCCACCATGCCCAGCAAGACTTTAATTTTTGCTTGTGACTTGGTTTTATCCTTTATATCTCCTTTAAGAGGAGCACGTTTGCATTATTACATTTAGTTGATGGAAAATATGGTACATTTGTGAGGAGATGCTCAGAAATAAGATTTCCACAGAGATTTTATAGAAGAAATAATCTGTCAATAAACTGGAGAAGTTGTAAGTTGTCACCTTAGATAAAAATTAAGTTTCTACATAATATTACTCTAATGAGCAATTTAATATTGGTATCATTGCACTTCACCTTAAAATCTAGAAATACAAAATAAGAAAAACTGAGACTTAAGTAAAGGAATAAATCTAGACTATTTGAAGTAGCTGCCCACTCTATCCCACTTTCCTCCCCAAATTGCTTCCCCATACAGAAGAACTCATAGATTTTTATTCTGCTCCATGGAAACCTACTTTTCTCTAGCAGCAGTTCTACAGAGCCAATTACTACCACAAAGATATACGATACAGAAAATTTTATTGATAGTGACAGTCCTAAGGAAATTGAACTGACTTTGTAAAGGACTATAGGCTTCAATCAATGTCAAATGTTTAAAAGTGGTATCTTAACATGATGTAAATAGACCAACACTGCCGGACTATCAGTGTGTTGTGGACTTTGAAATACCAGGTCACCCACTCTTCTGAGCTAGAAGACATAGCATGCTATTTGTACGACAGAAGGGTTATTTAGCAAATGAAGAATAATTTCTCAAGTGTTACAGGTGGACATATGGTTGCATTGATCAGAAAATGCTTAACTGACTTAGACGTCCAGAAAGTGGAAAAATAATCATTCTGGCCAAAGGTTAATTTGTTGTACTGCAATGTTTGGCACCAAGAGGTATAGTCTAATCATTTTCTGGTGCTGCAACTGTGTATCAATTCCAGCAGTGGGTGTGCAGTTGATTATCTGCCAGTGGCAGGATGCTGAGATGCTATTTTAGCTGGGGCCAGCTTGTAGTTATTATAATGATTTGACACTTCTGCCCAAATTTAGTGTCAGGAAAGTTGAAGTCTCATTAGTTAGGAATAATATCTAGGGGGTGGGGCTATGCATTCAAAACTGTCATTTGTTAGATTTAATTTGAAAACCAAAGCCACACAGGTGTATCTATCAGTTCGATCTAAATGTGTTTGAAATGGTCATGGATCACAGACAAAATCTGGGGAATTCCTTTTTCCATAGTAGCAACCTTTGGAAAGTTATGAGAAAAATAAAGTGTATTCTTCATTTTTCTCGATTTTGTATCTTGCCACTCTTTGGTGACTTTCTGGGAAGTGTCATTTGATCTTAATACTTTTTCTTCTATAAGGTGGTGCCTACCATATTCATGGAGCCTGTATACCTTCTAAGATATACATTCTCAATGCAATTTCAATTTCTTATAAATTATTTTTGCTTTAGAATTAAAACAGTGTGCACATTCATCTTTCCTGTTTCTTTGGCAGTCTTCCCCACCCACTTTCTAGTTGGTTCTAAGGATATTCAGATATTATAATACTAGGGATATTCTAATAGCTGAATCTGACCACACTTACTTTTAGTTGTGAGCACTGAAGTCTCTTCTTAGACTGAGACTGGGGAGAAGGATGCCCTTTGTCTGATAGCTAATTGGAAAATTTTAAGAGGTAATTTTAAGCTTTAACTAGGTCTTTGTGTAGCTAACAGAGTGGTCATTAAGAGGTATATGGCTTAGTAATGGGCCATTTCTTATTCTTGGCAGGCTCAAAGAGGTACAATTTGAGAGAAAGGGGACAAAAGCAAGGAAGTAACACTGCTTTGCATAATCATATGATGTATTAACTCCATTGTAAGAAGAGTGACCTTGTAAATTATAGAACATTGGGGAATCATTTGCCTTTTTCTCCATACTAGGATCATTTGTATTGTCTCTGTCAAATCCACTTTGTCCTCTGAAGATTGTGAGTGACTGAATGTGTTCACACATAGGCATGTGTTAGGATAGTTAACCACTGGGCAATCAGAAGAGAAGACTTAACCACAACTCATACCAGAAATAGAAGCTCAGATTAAAGTATAAGAGCAGTTCCATTGTAGACTAGGATGCCTCCACAGGACAAATATCATGTCTTTCGTACCCTAAGCCATGATTCAGAATTAGAAATAAATGAGAAAGCAAAGAGACATACCCTAGGCTGAAACAAGACCTATGTGGAACATACCCTGAAAGGTAGGTAAAGATTTTCATAAGCATTAGTATGTTTTTTGAACATGCCTTCCCACATACATACTGGGTCCTTTCCATTTGGGGAGAAACATATTTTGCTATGGTTTTTGTTTGTTTGTTTGCTTGCTTGATTTATTTTGTTTTTGAGATTATTTCCCTTTCCATCTCACTGTAATTCTCAGTCATACAGGGAATTAGAATTCCCTGTATGTGTATAGCCTTTAAGCATCTAACACTTGGTAACACAGATGAAGTAACTGCCCTATTCTCCGTGGTGCAGTCCTTTAGAAAATACTGTCCAAAGTCCATGAAAGGACTACTATGGAGTGGCCAGAAGAGAGGCACACAGAGATATTGGCAATGACCTGTAATACAAAGGAGAAAGACTTCTATGTGGACAACTGAGGAATTAAATCAGAGAAGCTCTGCCCTGCCTACAATAGATGTGGCTTGCTACTTTCATTGATGTTTTTGTTATAGTCTTGATTAGAAACTATCAGTCGCTTTCTATCACCTTTAAGAAAACAGACACATCAGGGTTTAGAATATAAAACTCTAAAATATACCACTTCAGTGACTGAGAAAATCAAAGACTAAAGTAGCTCTGACCTTCATATCTAGATGTATTAATACTATAATGTTGTTTATAAATCATTTTAGAATGTTTTAAAAGAAACATTTGTCTTTTTAAAATAAAGATTTATTTTTATTTTATGTATATGAGTATTTTGCCTACATGCAAGAATGTGTACCATGTGCAACCTGGTAGCTGCAGAAGCCAAAAGAAGGCATTACATCCCCTAAAACTGGAGTTAAAGCCAGTTGTGAGGCACCATCTCTCCAGCCTCCCAAAAGAATATATTCAAAGAGCATTTATTCTACAAACATATTAAGAATGTTCCAGATATTTGATTATTTTTTTTTCTTTTTGCCATCAAGTCTAATCAGCAGTGTCAGATGTTTTAAAGGTTTTGTGACATTTGTTTCAAGATCTACTGGAATTTCAAGATCTACTCCCACTGCTTTCATTGTCCTCTTAGAATTTATTCTATTTGATCATTGCCAAAGTGAAAATTGTAAAGATTTTATCTGCAGCTTCTCTTGCATAAACTGCTGAGATAATGGTGTGAGTTGAGAAAGGATTCACCCGAAAGGTGTAGAAGGAATCTTTCTAGTGTTATTGAAAGTATACTTGTATATTTTTCACGTTAATTGTACATTGCATAGGTCTTTCTCCCACAAAACATGCTGGAACCACTTCTTCTCAAACACTACTGATTTCATTCCTTCCATTTTATTCTGTGGTTTCTATTTGTCTCTCACAATTTTACTTTAAAATTTGATGTTAAATATACAGAAAGTGAAATTTATATATCCTAAGTGTACATTTTAACCAGTTTTAGCACACACAGGCATGTATGCACATGCACATTTAGCCACACCACTTAAGATATAAAATATTTTCATTGCACTAAAAATTCCTCATACCCTTATAACTGTTTTTTTTTAAAGATTTATTTATTTATTTTGTATACAGCATGTATGACTACAGGTCAGAAGAGGACACCAGATCTCATTACAGATGGTTGTGAGCCACCATGTGGTTGCTGGGAATTAAACTCAGGACCTCTGGAAGAGCAGTCAGTGCTCTTAACCTCTGAGCCATCTCTCCAGCCCCCCCACAACTGTTTTAATATGTATAGGATTATTATGATTATGTTCTCTTTTTGTTTCCTCACCTTTTTCTCAAATGATTTTGATAAGGTTTACCAATTTTATTAATTTTTCCAAATATTACTCCTATTGATTTTTGCCACTGCTTTTTTATTTCAAAGATTCCCTTCTTTAAAATGTCTACTGTTTTGTTTTGGGGGGTGGTTACTATGCTTTTTTTTGATAGTTTTCTAAGGTACAAACTGTTAACACAAAAACCCAGCTCTCACTTTAAAGGAATAGGGTATAGTTTATTCTGGAGCCATTTTAAGCCAATGTAAAAGCACTTTCATGAAGTTTTAAAGTTTTACAGGACAAAAAAAAGGTCATAAACCAAGGCAAGTTTAAAATCTATTGGTAGGGACATTAAAAAGGTAGGTACAGCAAATGTGGGAAGCTTTAGCCTTAGGTACTATCTGATGCCAGTCTTAGCTTTTGGGTTGGTGGCAGCTGGTAGTCTGCTAAGTAAATAGACTCCAAAAGGTTTCTATTAGTCACTGTGAAGTCCAGAGTGAGTGCCCCAAAATGGCAGTGTTAGTAACAATGCTCTAAATGGAAGGCCTGTGGCCTGGTAAACAGAAGGATTGTTACTGGGTAAACAGAAGTCTAAATTCAGCATTCCTCAGGAATTTTGTAAGGTGGGTTTCTGTTTTCAGAACCTTCTTTAATCTGCTCCCAAAGGTCAACTACCTAGGCAAGAGTATCTAGTTCCCAATCAATCTGAACAGCCTATATCAGCTCAAAGACCTCCACCCTGTTAACTGTTATATAAAATCCACTTGCTTCTCTTCTCTCTTCTTTTGCTTCTCTCTGCCCAATGAAAGGTAGCTTTGGCAGCTTGACCCCAGTAAACCTTTCTTTCTACCCATAGTGTTTTCCAGTTCAGTAATTTCACTGCACCCTTGCTTACAGTCATGAGATGTTAGTTTCAACACAGGTGGGCAAGGAATGGCTGTTCCAGAGGACTAGAACTAGCTCAATATAAGGGAATTAGCCTCTGGACCCACAACATTCCAATCTGTCTGCTGTACTGAAATTCTGCAATCACAGCTTCTTTTTAGTAGTTTTCATTCACAAAACATTGGTCAATGACTTTAAATCTTCTACAGCACAAACATTTAAAGCTATGCATTTTCTCTAAGTACTGCTTTGCCTATGCTCCTTGAATGTTGATGTTATATATTCATTATTTTCATTACAATACATTTCCTAAATTTATATGAATTCTTTAAATCTGGAAGTTATTTCTCAAATATTTGGAGTTTTCCAATTTATCTTGTTATTCCTGATGCCTAATTCCATTATGATTAGATATGAAACAGAACTCTATTTTATTATAATGTTTAAATGTACCAATAATTCTTTTATGCCACAGACAATGCTTACTTTACTCCTTTGCCTGTTTTTACGTTCAATTATTTGTCTTTTGTTTTTAATCTGTAATCATTTTTGACATAGTCTTTTGTTTTTGTTTTTGTTTTTGTTTTGTTTTGTTTTTTCGAGACAGGGTTTCTCTATGTAGCTTTGCGCCTTTCCTGGAACTCGCTTTGGAGACCAGGCTGGCCTCGAACTCACGGAGATCCGCCTGCCTCTGCCTCCCGAGTGCTGGGATTAAAGGCGTGCGCCACCACCGCCCGGCCTTGACATAGTCTTGATACAGACACTTTTCCAGCATTTATTTGCAATTACTTTCTGTTGGCATTCTGGCCTGCCCCTTGGAGACCTGCCCTGTGTGTCCTGATGTCAAG
Organism: Peromyscus leucopus; assembly: GCF_004664715.2. Lineage (NCBI taxonomy): Eukaryota > Metazoa > Chordata > Mammalia > Rodentia > Cricetidae > Peromyscus > Peromyscus leucopus. The sequence goes on from NC_051083.1 coordinate 35,439,802, forward strand.
CCTACTTTAAGAGAAAACCCTCCCCTCCCTTTCTCTCTATTCCCACAAGATCTCTCTCTCTCTCTCTCTCTCTCTCTCTCTCTCTCTCTCTCTCTCTCTCTTCCTCTCCCTCTCCCTATATCTCTCTTTCCTTCTCCCCTCCCGCCACCAAATAAAACTCTTCACTGAGCGCTGTCTTTGTGGTGTCTCCTCTCACTCGCCATGGGGCACCATGGCATATGTTTAATTAAAAAGCTTTTCATGATAGAGAGACATGCTGGCTCCTGGCAGCACCTTTATTTTCTCCAAAGAAGGTGGCTGGGCACAGAAGAACCTCCACATGGAACTTGCTCCAGAGGGGCAGCACCAGCCACTGAGATGGGCACAGAAGAACCTCGACTGCTGCCAGAGCCTTCTTCAGACCAAGGCCAACAGGACTCTGGGAACCCATTGCCTCACTTTTGCCTAGACAAAGCAGGCTGGTCCTTCCCACAAGGTCCTACCCCACAACTGTCAGATCTTCTGAGGCTGGCAGACTGATGTTTTTGCCTTGAAACCTCTGCCCTCAGTGACCATGGAGGACCCTGAGGTGGCTGTCTAGGTAGCCAGCAATTAGTCTCTGTCACTTTCATTTGCTAACTCAGGTAAAATGTATCCTTCTCAGATCTCTGATGCCATTTGATGACCAGGCTTTGCTTCATCTGCCTTCTCAGTTCTCTATGTAAAATTTACAGGCTTCATTCTCTTAGGGCTAATACTGCTCTCAGTATCTCCCAGTGAATTAAATAAAAAGAAACAGCTTTAAGGTTTGTTTATATGAAGATAGGAAAGTTGTGTCACTTTTTCTTAAATTTATCCTTCATAGATCTGATCGTGTTTGATGACTAAGGTACCAGTTTAATAGACCCAATCCCAAGACTACAAGCACCTGGATAGCTCATTTTAATAAGTTTCCTGTTAAAAATACAGACAGGTATGCCTCATTCACAGACTTCATAGTACAGGATAGACTTCAGATATAACTTCAGAGGTTCAAAGTTTTAATATTGATAAATGCAGTTTTGATGAACTGATACAGGATTGACTACAAACAGTTCTTGAGAGTCCTTTGATTTCTATGGATTTTTAACCCCTTTGCTATGACACCACGATATAAATCTGTTACAGCTGTCTAACAGATATCTGCAGGCTCCTGGGAAAAGTTCTGCTACTGTATCAAGAAAACTAACCGTCTCCAGAGCTCATTTTGATCCCACCCATTTTTCGAACATATTTTGCAGTTTTACTCCTGCCTGGGCCAAGGCTAATCCACAGAGGGTCCTCCAGATATGCCAACCACCAACTGAGGAAGCCAACTGGGATGGCTGCACCCCCATCTCCAGAAAAACAACAAATATGATAGCTCACGTACTCCTAAAGAACACATCATCCCTCAATTCACTGCTGGTACCACCTCTCCAGGTTTAAATGGCTATCTACTCAGCAACCAGAACCTGGTTTTCCAAGACATCCCAATAAAGGACATATCTGCTCTTGTGACTCACTCATTCACCCTTGCCTCTTCTGTACAACCAGGGCACTTTGAAACAGATGCTTGAGACCTCCATGCCTGGGATCTCCATGATGACAGCCAGCTGAATGCTTCTTCACTTGTACCTCCTGCCATGTGTGGCCTTGACTCCTTACTTCGTCTTCCCACTTCCCTCCAACATCAGCAGGAAGCAGTCTTGAGAATTCAGTACCCTTATTCCCCCACTTGCTTTCCATAACTCACCTTTTTATAGTATCAAAACAGAGGAATGTTGGCATTCTGGCCCATCCCTTGGGGACCCACCCTGTGTGTCCTGATGTAAAGCCTACTTTCAGAGAAAAACTCCCCCCTCCTTTCTCTCTGTTCCTACAAGGTGTGCCCCCTCTCTCTTTCTGTCCCCCATCTCTTTTCCCCCACCAAATATAACTCTTCACTGAGCACTGTCTGCATGACATCTCTGTCTCTCACCCCCTGTGAGCACCTTGGCTCCAAACCCGCCAAGGCCCCTCTCTTGCCATACACATCATTATACTGTCCTCGTTCTTTAGGATATCATTTTCTATTCTTGATAGGGTCCTTTATGATATGAAAATTTTGCAATAGTGATGAAAATATAATTTATCTATTTTTTGTTTGAGTTTTTGTACCTAAGAAGGAGTAATCATTGCCCAAACACAGGTGATGAGAATTTTCCTTCTTTTTCTGTTCTGTGAGCTCCATCAAGTTAACTTTCACTTCTAATAAAAAGTGACAGTCCAAATTTGTTTTTTGCATATAGGTATTCAGTCATGCCAGCACCAATATTTGAGAGGATCATTCTTTGCCAATCAATGGTCTTGGCCCTCTCAATGGGAATCATTGTCCATGAATATTTCGGTTTGTTTCTGAACTCTTAATTCTATTCTATTGATGTCTGTTAATTCTTATGCCGGCACTACGTTTTCATGATTGTGGTAACTTTGTAGTAACTTATGAAATTAGAAAACAAGAAGCATCCAATTTTGTTCTTTTCTTCCCTTCAAGATTGTACTAGCAATTTGGAGTCTTTATTTTCTTGTATTTATCAGGCCTTTACATAACACATATTATATAACCCAAATACATAATCACAATTGCCAAATTTATAAATTTGCATGCAGGCTTAATTGGGCATGCAAAATAAAAGTAATATTTTAGCACATAATGAATTTAATAAAAATTGAAGTATCTTTAACTTGTTAAAAAAATTGACACAAGCAACATATGAAAACAATTATAGGCACACATAGCAAAATTACATGAATCTAAGTGCTTCCATTTTTACAAAAAGGTAAATATCTCTATGTCTTTAAGATGTGAGAAAGGTTTAGTAACTTAAAAAATCAAAAGGTAGTTTGTCCTGTAGACATAGGTTCAAAGATAGCATTTTTCTGATATACTATATTCTGATTATGGGTTTCCCTCCCTCTACTCCTCCCAGTTTCTCCCCTCCCATCCAGATCCACCCACTTTCTCTCTCCCATTAGAAAACAAACAGGCTTCTAAGGAATAACAGTAAAATGAAATATAATAAGATAAAACAAAAGCTAATAACTAATATATCAGAATAGGAAAAAATCAAAGCAAAACAAAAACAGAAATAAAAGAGCCCCCCAAAAGGCACCCGACACAGATGGACATGCAGAGACTCTCTTATTTGCAGTCAGGAATTTCAGAAAAACACTAAACTTAAAAACAATATATATGCAAAGGACCTGAAGGGTAAAAAGAGAGGAAAAAATACACATATAAATAAAATAAAAAATAAAAGATAAGAATGTTTTTTTTTCCTTTTTTGGTCTTTTATTTTATTTTATTTTAAAATACCATTCAGTTCTACATAACAGCCACGGATTCTTTTGTTCTCTCCCTTCCTGCCCCCCTCCCATTATTAGCTACTTTCTTTCCCTTTCCTAGGGAGATCTATCTGCCAGGCTATCCCCAGTCCCTTACTCAACAAGTAATCTCTCTGGTTCTATGGATTGTAGCTTGGTTATCATTGACTCAACAGCTAGCATCCAGATGTAAATGAGTACATAAAATGTTTGTCTTTCTTGGTCTGGGTTACCTTGTTCAGGATGTTTTTTTCTAGTTCTATTTACCTACAAATTTCATGGTTTCATTTATGGCTGAGTAATACCCCATTGCATAAATTTACCATGTTTTCTTAATCCATTAATTTGTTAAGGAACATCTAGGTTGTTTCCAGTTTCTGGCTATTATGAATAAAGCAGGAGAGAACATGGTTGGGTAAACATCCCTGTGGTAAGATGTCCAGTTCTTTGGGGATATGCCCAAGAGTTGTATAGCTGGATCTTGAGGTAGACAGATTCCCATCTTCCTGAGGAACCACCACACTGATTTCCACAGTGGTTGTACAAGTTTTCACTCCCACCAGCAATAGATGAATGTTCCCCTTACTCCACATTCTCACCAGCATGAGTTGTCATTGTTTCATTGATCTTAACTATTCTGATGGGTATAAGATGAAATCTGAAAGTAGTTTTGAATTACAATTACCTGATGACCTAAGGATGTTGAACATTTCTTTGTTTCTCAGCCATTTGATTTTCCTCTTTTGAGAAATGTCTATTTAGATCTATATTTCATTATTTGCTTTCTTGATGCCCAGTTTTATCTTCTATTTTTTACTTCTTTATATAGTTTGGATATTAGACATTTATTGGACGTGGAGTTGGTAAAATCCTTTCCCACTCTGTAGGCTGCTGCTTGTCTGAATGGTGGTGTCCTTTGCTGTGCAGAAGCTTCTCAGTTTTGTGCAGTCCCATTTATTAATTGTTGATCTTGTGCAGTGGTGGCCCACGCCTTTAAGCCCAGCACTCAGGAGGCAGAGCCAGGCGGATCTTTGTGAGTTCGAGGCCAGCCTGGTCTACAGAGCAAGATCCAAGAAAGGTACAAAGCTACAAGAAAAATTGTCGATCTTAGTACCTGCACTATCAGTGTTCTGTTCAGGAAGTTGTTTCCTGTGCCAATGCATTCAAGGCTATTCCCCACTTTCTCTTCTAATCAGTTCAGTGTATCTGGTTTTATGTTGAGGTCTTTGATACATTTGGAATTGAGATATGTGCAGAGTGATAGGTATGGATCTATTTGCATTCTTCTATGTGTTTTGTTAATATACATAGGAGGCCTGTCTTTTTTGGAACAGAAACAGGAAGAGTGGATTGGGAGGGGTCAGGAAAGAACTGGGAAGTGGGAAAACTGTGATCAGGATGCAAAATAAATAAATAATTTTTCTTTTGTCTGGATGACCTGTCTATTGACAAGAACAGGGTACTGAAGTCTCCCACTATCAGTGTGTAAAGGTTAATATGTGATTTAACCTGTAGTAGTGTTTCTTTTACAAACTTGGATGTCCTTGTATTTGGGGCACTGATGTTAAGAATTACAATATCCTTTTAGTGGATTTTTCCTTTGATGAATGTGTAGTGTCCTCCTATAACTCTTCTGACCTGTTTTAGTTTAAAGTCTATTTTGTTAGACATTAAAATGGTACACCAACTTGCTTCTTGGGTCCATTTGCTTGGAATATCTTTTTCCAACCTTTTACCCTGGGGTTATGTCTATTTTGGGTCTTAAAATATGTTGGGTCTTAAAATATGGATGCAGCCGAAGGATGGATCTTGTTTTCATATCCATTCTGTTAGTCTGTGTCTTCTTATTGAGAAATTGAGACCCTTCAGAATTGTTGACATTGAAAGATGTCAACAAGCAATGTTTACTGATTGCCTGGCATCTGGGTCTCTTAAAGTCTATAGTACATTTGTCTGGGCCCTTCTGTCTTTTAGACTCTCCATTGAGAAGTCAGGTATAGTTCTATATATCTGACTTAATATGTTACTTGGGTTTTTTCCCTTGTAGCTTTTCATACCCTTTCTTTGTTCTATACACTTAGTGTTTTGATTAGTATGTCACGAGGGTTCTTTTCTGGTCCTATTTGGCATTCTGTCTGCTTCTTGTACCTTGATAGGCATCTCCTTCTTTAGGTTGGGGAAGTTTTCTTTTCTGATTTTGTTGAAAGTATTTTCTGTGCCTTTGGCCTGGATTTCTTCTCCTTCCTCTATTCCTGTTCATTTACTCAGATTTTCTATTTCCAGCATTCCCTCTGTTTGTGTCTTCTTTATTGTTTCAATTTCTCTTTTCAGGTCTTGGACTGTTTCCCTCACCTGTTTCATTGCTTTTTCATGGTTTTCTTTAAGGGATTAATTGTTTTCTTCCACTTTTTTTATTTGTCTTTTCCTCTAGTTCTTTATAGATTTCTTCTCAATTTTTGTTTGACTTTTTCTCATTTTCTTTATTGATTTCCTCTACTTTTTTGTTTATCTTTTCCTCAATTTCATTTTTTTCTTGAAAGGCCTCTAGCATCTTCATGATGCTATTCTTAAGGTTGCTTTCTTCTGCTTCTTCCACCTTGTGATGTTCAGGTCTTGCTGTTGGAGGAGGGCTCGATTCTGGTGATGCTGTATTGCTCTTTATGTTGTTGTATGTACTTCTGCCTTGACATCTGCCCATCTCCTTGTCTAATAGGTATATGAGGTGCCTGTGTCTGAGCGAGTTGCTGTTGGTCCACTCTGTGTTTGTTGTGTCTGTGTTTCAGGGGGCCCTTCTGGGTCTAATCTTAGCTCTTGGTCTGATTGGAGCAGGCAGCTTCTGTGTCTCAGCGAGCTGCTCTTGGGTCAGCCCAAGCTAGTTGATTCTATGGCTCACAGACTCATTCTTGGTCTTATCAGGGCTCTTGGTCCAGTCAGAGCTGACAGATTCGGCATTTCAGGAAGCCTCTCTTGGTCCAATGAGAGGTGGCAGATTCTACTTCTCAGAAAGCCACTCTTGGTCTAATCAGGGCTGGCAGATTCCCTATCTCCTGAGTTTACTCTTGGTCCAATGATGGCTCTTTGTCCAATGAGAGCTCTCTCTTTCTCTGGGCAGGATTGGAGCTCTCTGGGCTGGATGGGAGCTCTCTGGGACATATGGGAGCTCTTTGGGTCAGATGGAAGCTCTGGGCTGGATGGGGGCTGGGGCTGGTCTCTATATCTCAGGAAGTGGCGGGCATCTTGGGTAGGTGGGTGTGGGGGCAGGGCGTGTAGATTGCAGGGTCTGATGGGCAGGAACACTGCCCACTGGCCAGCAACTGGAGCCGAGTTGGGCAGGTCTTCCCCGGGAATGGCTGGGGCCCAAAGATGGGACCCAGGGGCAGGCCTCCCTGGGTATGAACCCAGTCTCTCACCTCTGGTCTGGATATGAGCTCTGGGCCAGATGGGCTATTCCTATTATTCTTACATTTGGTCTTCTATAGTGTCCCAGATAGTCTGTTTATTTTGCGCCAAGAGGGTTTTTTTTTTTTTTAATTTAACGTTTTCTTTGACTGAATTATCCATTTCTTCTATTGTGTCTAAAATGCTCAAGATTCTCTTTTCCATTCCTTGTATACTGTTGGGAAGTTTTGCCTCTGAGCTTCCTGTTCAAATTCCTAAATTTTTCATTTCCAGATTTCCCTCAGTTTGAATTTTCTTTATTGATTCTCTTTCCAATTTCTTGCCTAGAACAGTTTTATTCATTTCCTTACAGTTTTTGTTTGTATTTCATAGCTTTCTTTGAGGTGTTTATTCATTTCCTCTTTAAGGATCTCTATCATATTCATAAAGGCTGTTTTAAAGTCTTTTTCTTGTTCTTTAGCTATGTGTCAATTCTTAGGGCCTGCTGTGACAGGATAGCTGGGCTTTAGTAGAGACATTGTCCTGGCTGTTACTGTGTTTTTATGCTGGTGTCTAGGCATCTGGGTTTGGGAAGACTGTAATTCTAGGTGTTGATATCTGGTCTTATCTTTGTTGGATGGGTGTGTTCTTCCTTGGTTTCTGTTGCTCTCCCTGGTTCTTAGGAGGGTGTGGTAGATATGTGTGGCCTGATAGGGAATTCTTCAGGGCTCATGATAGGTGTGGCCACTGGGGGTTCCAGGTAAAATGCCTTTCTAGGTCTTGGTGGCTGACACAGAGTTGGGGATGAGGCTGGGGAATGGATTTGGAGGAGAGGAGGCAGAATGAAGATCTGAAGCTTGCCTACTTGCTTTACTCACTTAGTTGCTTTTCTGATAGGCTTCCTTAGAGGGTTCCCAGGGAATGTCTGCTAGAGTTGGAGGCTGAGATAACAGGATAAATGGGGAGGAAGCTTGGAGATTGTGACAGACAGGAGGGACGAGGGGGAGGCCACAGCAGGTGGATTGCTATATAGTTTGGGGTGACACTCAGTAATTGCTAGGGCTTTATAGGGATTATATTTAAAAACCCAATAATTTGAGGAGCATTACCAAATTTAATGCTTTAAGTTTTACTATCTACAAATGTGGCATTTTTAAATTTTGTTTTGATCTTTAATTTCTTTCAGCATTTTTTTTAGTTTTCAGAGTATATATATAATGTTCTTCTTTTTATCCTGAGTATTTTATTGCTTTGTCATTATTATAAAGAAATTATTCTCTTAAATATGTTTTATTGCAAATGTTTAGAAAAGCAATTTATTTTTTTATATATTGATATGTAGCTTGTCAACTTGCTCAACCCATTTATTAATTCTAGCAATATTTAGTGATTCCTTATGATTTTATAAATACTAAATTATGTCATTTGTATGTATACTATTATTTCTTCATTTACAATCTGGATGTCTTTATTGGATGTTCTTGTCAAATTCCCTACCTAGAACCTCTAGCACAACACTGACTATAAAGGGCCAAGAGAAACTATCCTTAACTGATTCCACATGTTATGTGGGAAATATTAACCCTTATGATTATATTTGATGTTTGTTATGGAATTTTGTAGATACTTGTTATCAAGTGGAGGAAGTTTCCTTTTATTCTCATTTTAATGTTAAAATAAAGAAGATATATTTAATCATCAATTTTTCGAGTATCTACCAAGATGATTAGGTGATTTTTTTTGTTTTATTCTAATGATATAGTATTATATATTAATTGATTTTTTGGCTGTTAAAACAAAGCTTTTATTATTAAGACAAATTCCATTTGAGCTCAGTGTACAAGTATTTTCATGTGTTGTTGGACATAATTTGCTGATTTTTTTGAGGATTTTGTGCTGAATTTATAAATGACATTGTGATATTGTTCTGTAGTTCCCTGTGATATGCTTTCCCTGTTTTGGTATAAGTGTAATAGTAGTTTCACAGAATGAATAAAGAATTGTTACCATCATTGAAAGAAATTTAAAGGGTTGCTATGCATTTTCTTTTAAATGTTTGGTAGAATTGACTCATCAAGCCATCTTGATTTGAAGAAATAAGTAGGCATTTTTAAATGTTTTATTCATTATTATTATTATTGTTGTTGTTGTTATTGTTGTTGTTGTTGCATGTATGAAGTAGTGTACCTGCAATATAAGGACAACTTTTCACCCACTGTAGGTTGCAGTGATTGACCTTAGGGTGTCTAGTCTGTGTTCAAGTCCTTTTGCTTACACCCAAGCCCTTTTACCAGCCATCTTACCAAGCCAGTTTATTACTAATATAATTTATCTACTGTTACCTATATATAATTTACAGATTTTTTTGCTTGTAGGTGTTGTGTTAGACTAAGTGCTGTAGTATGTTAAGTTTACATATTGAAACCTCATCACCAAAATGATTCAAAAGTGAGGCTTTTGGGAGGTGATGAAATCATGAAAACTCAACGTTTATGGATGCTGTAATACTACCATAAAAAGATACCTGAAAGATCTTGGTGGTTTCTTTGCCCTTCTGCCACACAAACACACAGAAAAATGTGATCATCTGTGAAGCATTAGAACTCACCATATACTGCATTTGCTGATATTGGGATATCTAACCTCCAGAATTGCAATGAAATTGTGCTTGTGTATGTGTGTGTGTGTGTGTGTGTGTGTGTGTCCATGCGTGTATACATGCATGTTACACAGTTTAAGGCATTTGCTTATAGTAGCAAAAATAGACAAAGATTCTTAGGCATATTTAGATGTCTTCACTGAGTATTTTTTAGACTTTCTGCATTTTAATTTATCTTTTCTAGTCTAGTTATTTTAAATAATCATGTTAAATTTTATATTAGGTGGCTATATTCTTTAGATAATGTGTTCTATATACATAGAAAGCTGGAACGGGACTGGAGAAATGGTTAAATTGGTAAAACCCTTGTTCTGCAAGTAGGAAGACTAGAGTTCAGGTTCTTAAAAACCTGCATAAAAGCATATAATCCTAGCTCACACAAGTCATGGAAAGGAATTCATGGACCAAGGTGGCTAGTTAGACAAACTAAAACTATGATTTCCGGGTTGAGGAAGAAACTTTGCCTCAGTATATATATGGAGAACAATTAAAGTAGCTATACAACATCAACCTTAAGCCTCCACACACATGTATGCACATGTACCTATATACATGCAAACACACATACATGTGAATGTGTGTACACACACACACACACACACACACACACACACACTTATATTTTTAAAAAGAAAGCTGGAAAATGTAGCTTAGTGGTAGAGTACTTACCTAACACAGTCCTGGGTTCAATCCCAGACACTAGAAAATGGATTAAACTGTAATTACATAGGCTTTTTCCATCTTAAAATAAAATGTCCCTTTTATCTCTGGTGAAAACTTAGTCTACTTTGTCTTGGAAAATCTGCTTTGTCTGCTATTGATATAACTACATCATCTTTTTTAATGTTTTCTGTCACTTTTTCATATTATTTCTTACTTTTCATGACCAAAATTCCTAGAAGAGATGCTTAGATTGCTCCATAAAATTTGTTGAGCAGTAATGTGTACTGAGTACTATTTTATATGATACTAGTGAGGCCTTTGGAAAGCCATAGAATATCTTTTATGGGAGAATAAGCTTTCTACTCAGTGCTTCTTTTAAGCTATGATGAGCCTTAAAATGATGACTGGAGACAGTAACTGAGTGATACTTGGATTATGTTTACTCAATAAATAAATTAATCTTCTTAGACAAAGCATATATATAAGGATAATATACAGATATTTGTGATGAAAATAATTGTTCCACAAAATAAGGGAAAATCACACTGTCTTTCTTATTGCTAGATTTATTTTTGTTGTTCTGGGGAAACCATGCAATGTATTGTCAGATAGTTTTAACAAACAACTGTTGTCATGACTTCAGGAGTTCCATGCCCAGGAAAGGGATTTTAAATGATTCCAGAGGAGGAAAGGATTTTGTTATTGTTCATTTGTTTGTTTGTAGTATTTTTATATATTACTTAACTTGTTAGGTACCTGTGGTGGTTTGAAAGAAAATGGCCTCCAAAGAGAGTGGCACTATTAGGAGATGTGGCTTTGTTGAAGTAGGTGTGTTCTTGTTGAAAGAATTATGTCACTATGGAGGCAGGCTTTGAGGCCTCATATATGCTCAAAATACCACCCAGTGTCTCAGTTCACTTCCTGTTGTCTGCGTATCAAGATGTAAAACTCTCAGCTCCTTTTTCAGCACCATGTCTGCCTGCACACCACCATGCTCCCTACCATGATGATAATGGACTAAAACGCTGAACTGTAAGCTACCACCTCAGTTATATGTTTTCCTTTATAAGAGTTGCCATGGTCATATTGTCTCATCACAGCAATAGGAACCCTAAATAAGATAGTACATGAATGTGAATTTGAGGGCCACTTGTACAAAATGTATGCTTTACAAAAAGGCAAACTGATTGAATGATGCAGTTAAAGGTTAAACAATTGATTCTTTCTCAAAGCAGAATCTCCAAAGACAATTTTGTACTTTGTTAAGGCTTCTGGTATTTTCTTTTGCAGGAGAGGGTAGAGCACATTTATTTCTGTTGCTATGTTTTAGAAATGCAACACACTGTGACTGGAATTTTTGTTCAGAATTTGAAAAGCACAAATCCATGCATTTTATTTGTTTTTCCTTGTATTTTTTCCTTTTCTTGTATTGAAAAACATTTTTCATACAATACATTTTTATCATGCTTTTCCGTATGTACAACTCCTCTCCCTTTCTTCCACTTTCTCCTTAGAAAACAGACAAACAAGAAAAAATACATGAAACACACACATATACACACCCCACAAAGCAGAAACCATAATATACAAGCAAAAGACCCCCAAAAAAATGCCAAACCAAGCAATATGATACCAAAAGTCTACAAAAATACCATTGAGCTCATTTGTGTTGGCTATCTACTGCTGGGCATGGGGCTACCCTGAAGTGTGGTTAATATACCCAATGAGACTCCACAGAGAAAACTGATTATTCCTTTGCAAGCAGGTGTCAAGCATTGATAGATTCTTGGTTAGGGGTGGGAGTCTCTATTCAGTTTCCCCTCTCAGTGCTTGTACCACATCTGGCTTGGCACTGTGCAGGCCCCATGCATGTTGCCATAGTCTCTGGGAGTTCAAATGTGCATCAGTCCTTTTGTGTCTTGAAGGCTCTATTCCTTTGGTGTTATTCATACACATTGGGTCCTGAAATCTTTCTGGCCTTTTCTCAGCATAGTTCTGTGGGTGCTGGCGGGGGAGGCAGGGAAGGGTTGATGAAGACATCTCATTTAGGACTATGTTCCAAAATCTCTCACTTTATGCATATTGCTATGAGTCTCTGTGTTAGTCTCCATCTATTGCAAGAGAAAGCTTTTCTGATGATGGCCGAATGAGACACTAATCTGTGAGTATAGCAGAATGTCGTTAGAAGTCATTTTATTGTTACCTTTATTTTTTAAAGCAGAACAGTAGCATTTGGTTTTCCCCTAGGTCCCTGGGCTATCTAGTCTCAGGTTCTTGGTCATTCGAGTAGTGTCAAGCGTAGATTCCATCTCATTGAGTGGGCCTTAAATCCAATCAGATAGTGGCTGGTTACTTCAACAACAACAAGTTTTGTGCCACTATTGCACCATATGATGCAGGCAGGTCTCGACTGGAAAGCAAAGGGTTTATAGATGGATTGGTGTTTATCTTTCTTCTCTAGTAACACAAAGAGTACAATAGTCAGTGGGGGTAAAGGGTCTAGGCAGACATCAGCTACCCTTTTCTGTGTTTAATGAGTTATGTAGGTGTTTTCTTCAGCAATAAAATCTTAACATCAGTTTTTGGAAAGCAACCTATAGTCTTGGCAACAGCTTGGGTTGTTTGGAATTTCCACAGGTTCCCTTTGTCCAATAACTCAATTAAATGTAAACCATTTCTGGCACTGGAGGTTTCATTTGATGGCAAGAGATGTCTAGTTGGAACTTTGTCTCTCATTATTTGGTGATTCCATTAGGATTCTCGTGTGTGTGTGTGTGTGTGTGTGTGTGTGTGTGTGTGTGTGTGTGTGTGTTTTAAAGAAATTTTTACTGTATGAAGTTTCCATATGACTCTTCAAATGGCCCTTAGTTTTAGCTGTCCCTCCTTGTATTCCTTCCCTTACCACTTTCTTCCATCCTCATCCCTTCCACTCCTTTCTCCCCACCCATCTCTCCATAACTATATATTCTATTTCCCTTTCCTTGGAAAATCTAGCATACTACTTTCATTAGAAGATCCTACATACTACTTTCCATGGAAGATCTAGAACACTACTTAGGAAAGGCAAGACTGAAATATTAGAGATAGTGTCATTAGACATCATCTTGCTCTATTTTAACATTTTGCTTTGCTAAGAATTTACTTAACAATTTTGCTTGTTGAGCTCAGTCCATTGACTGATGGCCATTATCAATGATGAGGTCTCTCATTCACACATTTCTCCAGCATAGATCTAGCTCTGGAATACCAGGCAGCCATAGAGATGTTGTTCACATTTCTAGTTAAATATACCACAGATACCCAGAGACAACGTTGCCTTGAACTCATGAGAAAACTATCTATAACATAGTTGATAAATTATATACACAACCATTTTTTTCACTTTGGCTTCAAATTACAAAAGTTTGTCTATATTCTGTCTTATTTTAAACTACTGCATATTTTCTAATATAATTTGAATTCTCTGGAGTTTTTTTTGTTACTTTGCCATTTTCCTGCAAGCCACTTTGCTACCTTTGTGAAATTAAGTATAAATAAAATAACAAACTTATCTTCCTTTAGAAAATGTTCACTTACTTCATTTTCTATTTTGGTTTGTATGGCTCTCTTTATTGCTGGGTCTACATTTAAGGCTTTCCTTAATGTGGTCCCTTTCTTTCTTCTATCTTTCCAATACTTTGCTTATATTCTATGATATTGCTAGGAATTATTTCCAGAAGACATCCTTTTTGATGCTTTTTTTTCCAGTTCTAATGCCTTTATGAATGGCTTTCTAATTCATAGGAAAGAAATCCAGACTGTGTCACATGGAGGCCAGCCTAAACTCTAAAGATAACCTCTGCATGGGTCCATCATCTTTAGTTGCTGTAGATGGGTCTTCTTGTACCTGGCTTGAGTACCCTATGCTGTTCAACATTTCCAGGCATCCTCATGAACTCTTCTGTCTTTCTGTAGGGACTTACTTTTTTCTATTTGTACCCCTTAACCTTTAGAATCGGAATGTAACTCCTAGGAAGTTTTCCAGTATTGATGTTCCTCTTCCCAGGTTAACTCTAGACTTGTGACAAGTTGGAAAAATTGTATCCAAGACAGCCACCATGTCATTTCATTAGCCTATTGTTTTTGAAACCAATGACTGTTTTTGTTGTTGTTGCTGTTAACATTTCCTCTTAAGTTACAAAAGGTACCAATCTTCCTTTTCAAAATATGGTATATTTTTCTTTAAATTTGGGTAAGGGGGAAATATTTGCATGTTTCGTTTTATTCAGATTATATAAACATCAGAGGCACCAATTTGACAAAATACAAATCAATCACTATTTCATAGTTTTAATTGCATGCCTTTGGAAAAGTGTGTTAGTTAATATATCTGTATATTATATTCATTATTTCTTTAAATTCCACTTTAAGTAAAATTATCAAATGTGAATTTACCTTTAATAATTAAGAAATAGGTGATAGGTGAGTGAATTGGCAATATTGAAAAGTGACTGCTTTCAGAAAACATTTCAGGGAAATGTCATTACTCTGCAAAGCAGGCTACTTTTTAAAATTATGTTTCAGTTTTCCACTTTACTGTTATGCAAGCACTAAATGTGAGGAAGATTTTTATAAGAGAAGTGAGTAAAGTATTATTATAAAAATATGAAATTCCATAGTTTCAAAATAATCACTTAATATTTTGGTGTGATCCTTGTAAAAACAAAAACATTGTTTTAGAACTACAATCATACTACAATTACCATTTTAATAAGCACTTTAATTTCTATATTTTGAATGTTTTTATTTAGGTAAGGATGGACTTGAGTCATCATTTTTGACGAATTCATGGAGTGTGTGTTTTGTACATATGTACCACAAAAGTCTTAGAACAACTTACTATTGTAGGGCATTCAGGCATTTTATTGTTTTTAATTCTTCACTATTTATAAACACTGTTATAAATATCCTTGTGTGTGTGTTTCATAACTTTTCTTATTAATTAAATATTTCATAAAACTTGTTAGAACATAAGACACAATGAAATTATGCCATATGTGGTAATTAATATCAAAGATAAAATGATTATTTTGACCTGTAGACCTGAGAAATCCAAAGGAATTAGGGCCTCCTCACTTCATTAAAAGCAAGTATTTCAGGCACAAAGGAAGATTCTTACAATTTGAATTATTAGATGAGTATCTTTTACAGCATAAAGCTACAATACTGGGGAAGAACACAAAGATAAGCGAGTTCCAAAGTAACCATGGAGAAAAGAATACAAATGTTGGGTAATAGAGTTAAAAACAGGGCCTCTACAATGCCATTTCAAGCAGCTTTTATATAAAATTTATATAAATGAAATGTAATCCAAAGTAAATGATGACTGTTTCACATTTCTTATGCTTAAGCATGACCATGATCAGACATGAAAACTATATAGTTTTCAGGTGATAATTTCTGAACAAAATGCTAGATATTATAAGCAAAACAAAATATTATACATAATAAAAGACTTTAGTGGGTTTTAAAGTAATACTCTTCCTCCTTGACATGTGACTAGATATTTCGAAAGGTTTCTAGCAATTGAATTATAGTCAATGGAATACAAATAGAAGGGATGTATGCTTCAGCTATCCTAGTTCCTAAATCTTCTCATAACTCCCCATGTTCTACCTTTTTCTTTTAAAAATTATTATTCTATGTCTATGAGTGTTTTGCAAGCAAGTATGTCTTGTTTGTGCCTGGTTCCCAAGAAAACTCGAAGAGGGCAATAGATTCCCTGGAACTGGAGTTACAAATGGTGACTAACAGTACACTGAAAGAGCAGCCAGTGTTCTTAACTTCTGAACTATCTCTCCAGTCCCTCTCTCATCCTTTTTTGATGAGAGTTTCATAGGATAGAAGAATGCTGAATTTGTAAGCATTAATAACTCCATGAAATAAAATCTGACGAGTTTGCTCTAGGCCTGTTACTGAGTCAAGTCACTGCTATTTTGCAGTTGGTTTAGTAGTTAAGCTATCCTAACATATTTATACTTCAAATAACTCAAATAACTATCTGTCCTAGTTAGGATTACTATTGCTGGGATAAAACACCATGACCAAAGCAACTTGAGGAGGAAGGGGTTTATTTCAGCTTACAGCTTGTAGTTCATCACCAAAGGAAGTCAGGACAGGAATTCTAACAGGGCAGGAACCTGGAGGCAGGGGCTGAGCAGAGGCCATGGAGGGGAGCTGCTTCCTTGTCCACTCCTCATGGCTTGCTCAGCCTGCTTTCTTATAGAACTCAGGACCAACAGTCCAGGGATGGCAGCACCTACAATGGTTTGGGCCCTCCCCCATTGATCACAAATTGAGAAAATGCCCTACAGCTGGATCTCATGGAGGCACCACCTCAACTGAGGCTCCCTCTTCTCTGAGTTGACAAAAAATTAGCCCATAAGTGATTGACTTTTCATTCAATCCTGTTGGCTAATTGGCCTTGCTGCACCTTGAAGAGGAATTTCCTAGTGAAACAACCAACTCTGTCTTCTGAGTTATAAAATGGTGAGATGCTAAAGCTGGAAGTGGTTCTAAGCATAGCTCCACCAGACACTCCTTGAACTCCTCTTTGGCTAGAAGGACTAAAAGTATTTGGCAGTTTTAGTTTATTCACTAGTTATTTCCTGTCTAGTTACCCACAGTTATACTTTGACTCCATAGAGATATAATTTAGAGATCAGTTTGACTAAGTTCCTCCATTGTCATCTAGTACTCTCACAAAATGAGTCAGTAATAAGACAGAGAAACATAATGTAGTAGAAAGAACAGTGTGTATTTGGGTGCTCAATTGCTTTTGTTTCTTTGTTTGCTTTTATGACTTTTTGCCTTGGGCAAGTCACTTAACATCTCTCTAACACTCAATTGCATTAAGTCAGTAGAATGCAGATAATAATAACATCTTAGGGTGCTTCATATGGCTGTTAAGGGAATGAAAGGAGATAATGAGTATGACACCTTGTGGACATATTTAAAGGACTGTTCAAATGCAGGGTGTTATAGTAAACACAGATTGTTATTACTACTGAGTTCTTCCCAGTGTAACTCCTCATGTTATGTAGATGTGGCTTGGGTAGAAGAAGGCAATTAATGGGAAACAGAAAAATGAAACACAAGTGGACATAATGGTTCTTATTGTTTGCTGACAGTTTGAAATACCTGTGATGCCTTGTGAAAGTTTATGCAGCTATACATTCTAATTCAGCTATAAATTGTTCATTGCTACATGTGAAGACAGAATGGAGGGGCACAGATGTATAGCACAGCAAAATGTTTTCCAACTTCTATGTCGGATTTACTCATGAACTTTGAGAAAATAAAGGGCCTGTTGCCGTCCTATTGTACCCACTCTGAAAATCCCAGTTCAGAGTGTGTGAAGGAGGTCTGGGAATTGCTTTATTGATTACTTCCACAGGTGATGTTGATATAAGGTGATATATGCTCCAGATGAGCAAATAATTTATAGTCCTTCAGGATGGCTCTGTTAAGGGGGCATCATCAGCTCTTTAGCAGGCTTGCCACTAGTGAGTTCTAGTTTATGCCAGAATTATTTTCTAGTTCAATACCAAAGTCCAAAGTCACTAGTTAGGTTTTTAATCAAATATTCCTTTCTATTAACATACCACCCTGAAGGACTATAAATTATTTGCTCATCTGGAGCATGTATCGCCTTATATCAATATCACCTGTAGAATTAATCAATAAGGCAACACGTTTTGAGTCTTTACAGTATTGGCTTATGAGTATTTTTTAATGTATTGGTTTTAATTGTGTTCAGGGGTGTGAATGTGTATGTGTGTGTGTGTGTGTGTTCAGGGGTGTGAATGTATGTGTGTGTGTGTGTGTGTGTGTGTGTGTGTGTGTGTGTGTGTTATACATGTGTGACTGCAGGTAGTTATAGAAGTCAGAGGCGTAGAGTGCCCTGGAGCTGAAGTTAGAGAGGATTGTCAGCTACTTGACATAGATGCTGGGAACAGAACTTGGGTCCTCTGGAAAAGCATCCAGGGCTCTTTACCTCTGAGACATCTCTCCAGCCAATGTGTTTAATTTTTAAAATAATACTTACAGGGAAGAAAATGCAGTGAAATTAGCTAGAAGTTTGAACAAAAGGTCAAAGGTTATAAAGCAGTCAATATGTCTTGAAGGATTTATTTTTCATTCAGTTAATAAGTATCAGTTCAGAGAGAACACTTTCAACTGTTGTTTACAGCTTAGAAAAATTATTTTGGGCACTATGTCACAGTTATGTCCACTCTGAAAATAGATACCCATCATATTACTAATTAGAACAAGTTTCTTCTATCTTAATTAGACAGCGATGACATTTATGACTTGAGTTCATTCCAGCTGTTGGTTTCACACCTAAAGAAAAACAATCTGCCAAATGTGCTAGTTTTCTGTTCATACAAACATGAGATTCACCCAGAGGATCCCTCACACTCTGTGCTGGCTTGTGGCCCCTTCCCAAATGGCTCAGATATATCAGTAGTAGAGAAATTTTTTTCTCTAAGCAAGTTTTCTTTATTAGTCTGTGTAGTTAGAAGTTTTCCCGTGTCCCAGCATTGTTCCACAGCAATTCTGTTTACAAAACTGCTTTATTGAGACATAATTGTAAATTTACATAGTTCATAAAATGCACAATAAATGGCTCTTACTATTATTACCACATTTATGTGTCCATGACAATGGGCAGTGTTTATGCATTTGATCACTCCAAGTTCCTCAATCCCTTCCAGTGCTAGCCATCAGGAATTTCCTTATAACTTTGTAGATTTACCTATTCTGGTCATTTCATATACATGGAATTACAAAAGAAGTGATTTTTGGTGACTAGTTTCTTTTATTTAGCAAAGATTTTCAAGGTATATCGATGTTACTACACGTTCCAGTGCTTCATTTTACATATATATATATATATATATATATATATATATATATAGAGAGAGAGAGAGAGAGAGAGAGATAAATTACTGTCAGATTAACCCTATTATGTACTTCACTGAAAGTTCCATCTACATATAATGATTTGTTCATATCCATCCTCCATACTATTTTCCTTGCCTTCTCCTTTTACCTGCTTCTCTAATTGTCCTTATTTTGCTTTCAAGTCATATTTTTGCAGCTTCAACACATTAAAAATTGGTACAACACTTGTCTTCGTGATTCTGGCTTATTTCACTTAGTTATTTTTATTTATTTCTTCTGCAAATTACATGATCATATTCTTTATAGATAATAACACTCTCTTGTATATATATGCTGCATTTCTTCTGTCAATTCCTCTATTGACAGATAGATACCTAGGCTGTTCATATTTTGGCAATAAACATGGATGTGCAGGTGCCTCTGCTCTATTCTTACTTTTCCTTTGGTTGTATATTCACACATGAGATAGCTAGATTGTACAATAGCTCTATTTTAGTTTATTGAGAAATCTCCATACTGGTTCCCAAAGTTGTTGGTGTACTTTGTATCCATGCCAACAATGTAGAAGGTTTCTTTTTCTCCACATTCTTGCCAGCATTCTTGTTTATTTGTTTTATAATAACCATTCTGACTGTTGTAACACAGACTTTTGACATAGCTTTGGTTTGCATTTCTCTCATGCCTGTGACTGCTGTACATTTTTTTCATAAATTTGTGTTTGTTTGAATGTGTTAACCATTATTGATTGGAACACTTGTTATTTTGTCAGCTTTTGAGTTCTTTATATATTCTGAATATTAATACTCTGTCATATGAATACTTGATAAAATATCCTGCCATTCTATAGATTGTCTTTTCACTATAATGATCATTTCCTTTGCTGCTTAGAAGCCTCTGAATTTTATATAATCCCATTTGTCAATTCTTTGTTTTCTTCCTATGTTTTCAAGTCCTATCTAGGACTTTCCTGCTACAACATCTTCAAGTGTTTTTTATATGTATTCTAGTAATTTCAGAGTTTCATGTCTTACATTAAGGTTTTCATCCATTCTGAGTTGACTATTGTGTAGGGTGAGAGATAACAATTTAGTTTCTCACTTCTACCTGGGACAATCCAATCTCCCCAGCATTATTTGTTAAAGTGTCTTTCCTTCACTGTATATTTTTAGGAACCTTTGTCCAGAATCACTTGGCTGTAACTAACTGTGTGGGACTATTTCTGGGTCTTGTATTCTGCTCTACTGATGGTTCTATGTCTGTCTTTGTGTGAGTACAATGCTTTTTGGTTCCTATAGCCCTGTAGTAATTCAAACCAGGTATTGCCATGCCTACATCACTGTTCTTTCTAATCTAGATTGCTTTGGCTATTTGGGGGCACTTTTGTGCTTCCATATGAATATTAAAATTTGTATTCTTTTTTTGTATATTTCTATGACTTTTGATTGTAATTGTATTGAATCTGTACATTTCTGCTGTGGATATCGCTCTGTATAAATAAACACTGATTGGCCGGTAGCCAGAGAGGTGGGACTAACAGAGAGAATTGAGGGAACAGGAAGGCAGAGAGGGAGACTGCCTGGAGCCACCACCAGGACAAGGAAGATGTAAGGTACCAGTAAGCCACGAGCCACGTGGCAAAGTATAGATTAATAGAAATTGGCTAAATATAAGAGTAAGAGCTAGACAATGATAGGCCTGAGCTAATGGCCAAGCAGTTTAAATAATATAAGCGTCTGTGTGTTTATTTCATAAGTGGGCTCTGGGACTGGTGGGACTTGGGACCCGGAAAGGAAAGCTCTCCAGTTATACATTTCTTTAGGTAATATAGCCATTTTCACAATATTAGTTCTGAAGTCCACAAAAAATGAGAATCTTTCCATATTCTAGTTGTGTCTCTTTAGTATTTTAAAGTATATACCTATGGACAGGAATGCTGACTCAAAATAAGTGTGTTTACACATTTAAGAAGCTATCAGACTGTATTCTAAAGTGGTTGCATCATTTTACATACCTACCTCTAGTACATGAGTGACCCATTGCCAACATTGGTTATTAAACTTTTTCATAATATAGACAATCTGGTGAGTATAATGTGACATCTTGATATGGGTATAATTCATATTTCTCTGATGACTACTGTTTTCATGTTTTTTGTTGGGTATCTACATATTTTTACAGAAATAGCTACTAAAATTTTAATAAAGTTGTTTATCTTTTGCTACTGGGTTTTAAGTGCTCTTTAGGTATTGCAGATGAAAGTTGAGATATATAATGTATAAGGCACTCTTCTATCTTGTGAATTATAGTCTCACTTTTTTCATAGTATCCTTTGGAGCATGAATGTTTCTAATTTTTATGGTATTTGATGTATATTTTTCTCTTGTTGCTTCTGGTTTTGATGTCATACTATGCCTAATATAAAATTATTCATGTCAAAGTTTTCTTCCAATAATTTTATAGCTCTAAATCATATATTCTGTATCTCTCTCTCTCTCTCTCTCTCTCTCTCTCTCTCTCTCTCTCGTGTGTGTGTGTGTGTGTGTGTGTGTGTGTGTGTGTGTGTGTGCAGAGAGTGTATTGGAGTCCCACCTTTATTCTTCTCTGTGTGGATTATTCAATGTATCTCTCTGTGTGTCTGAATCATTTTTTAAAAGTCTACTTTTCCTTTTGAACCATATTCACATTTTATGGGAAATCAGATGATAATACATGTGTGAAATTGTTTCTAGACATTCAGTTCTATCCTATTGATCTACTTGTTTATCCTTTGTCTAGGACCACATTTTACTTATTATTATTGCTCTTTAATAAAAAAATTTTGGAATAAGGAATTGAGTCATCCAATTATATTATTTTTCAAGCTTGTTTTGGTTATTCTTGGACCTTTGTTTTGTCACTAAGTTTTAGGATAAGCTCATTAAGTTCTCACAAAAATTCAGCTGGGATTCTGATATGAATTGCATTGATTCTGTAGATGAATATTGGATGTGTTGCTGTCTTAATATCATCTATTATCATGAAATATCATAGTATTTATTTTTGCCTTTCTTTGATTTCTTTAAACAATATTTTAAAGTATAAATTTTATAGAGTATAAATTTTAGACCACCTTTTTGAATTTGTTTTAGAAAACATCTCACTATGCAGCCCTAGCTGACCTAGAACTCATTATGTAGACATGGGTACCTTCAAACTTATAGAGATCTACCTGCCTCTGCCTCCTGAGTGCTGGGATTAAATACCATCATGCCTGGCTCTATTTTAGACTTTTGTTAAAAAAAAATTTATTCACTTTTATATATTGCAAGTGAAATTGTTTTCTTTTGCAGACTTATTTTTAATGAAAAAATTCACAAATGACCTTTTGTTTGAGCTTCATCTTGGAAATTTGAAAGTCACAAATGACTACAAACACATGTCCCAATTCTGTTTTAGAGTGTTGTTCAGACAAGGCAATGTCCTTTCACATCTAAAGACTTAGAATGTGGCTAACAGTGAATGATATTGTTTCACAACAACTAATCTACAAATTCAGAAAGCAGGTAAGATCTGTTTTCAGAGCCTCATCAGAGCTCACCAGAACCGTCTTAAGGCATGCCAGCCTATTTGCAGCAATCAATGGATGGGGGTCATAGCAGGAGCAATAAACAAGATAGTGTGTAGGTTGAAGAAAGGGAAGAAGTCAGTCCTGGAGCCAGGAAAAAGTCAATAGAAAGGGAACTGAAATTAACTGATGTCCAAGATATTTTCCTTAGTTACCAACAGTTCAACCTCTTCCTCTTTAGGAGATCTTCCAATTTTTTGAGTGATCCAAGCTTCTAGAATCTGGCAGTATTTCATCAGGAAAGAAGACTCATTAGGTGATATTTATCCCATCTATATTTACCACTCTTTTTTTTGCCTATGATTCTATCTCTAGCTACATCAGTGCACTTATAACAGCAAATAACTATACTGAGGAATTACAGGAATTTGACATATAATTTGTGGAAATGTATTAAATAGTACATATGAGACTGCTGCTTCTAAGTCCAGTACTGGAATTTGAACTCTAGAGACTGGAGGTCAGCAAGCAAAGAAAACCATGAAAAAGAACATAAATTAGAAACTGCAAGACTAAAGTGGAATCAAAAAGATGGGCTACAACCATACAGAGCTTTCTCTAACAACTTACACCTCCAATATTGATGGGAGGGGGATTCCTGAAAAAGCTAGTATTTTTTGTCTTAAGAATAAATGCTTATTTGTTGTAGGAGTTGAATCTTCCACACTTCCCACCACCAGGAATGAGGCAAACAGATGGATGTAAAAACTTCAGTAATGCCTTATGCCCTATATGGATAATTCAAGAGGAAGATAACTACTTCATCTACATTGTCCCCTCCTGTAAAACATGTCTTGTGGTCCAAATCTACACTGGGAAGGAAATTCTAAGGAAATGTGGTTCCGGTTTAGCTAAGTTGATCCAGAACAAAAGCTATGATGCTTATGTATTAGCTTTCCATTCCTATAATACATGTTTGAAGTAATTATGAATAAAAATGGTTTGTTTTGATTCAGTTTTGGAGGGTTCATTCCATGATACCATTGTTTGGGTGCCTGCCATGTGGCACCGTGCTTTCCTGCCAAGATGGACTCTTATCCCTCTGGAGCCATAAGCCATAATAAATTATTCTTCCATAGGTTGAATTTGGTCATAGTGTTTTATTAGAGCAACAGAAAGTAATACAAATAATAATAATACAAAGAAGTAGAGTTCAACACAAAGCCCAATACAAAGCAGTAGGATTAAATACAAAGTAGTAGGATTCAATACAAAATAGTAGGATCCAGTACAAAAGGTAGTAGGATCCAATAACCCCCTTCTAGGCCATGACTTAAATGACCTTCAGACTTTTTACCAGCCACTCTCTTAAAGGTCCTGCCTCTTCTTAATAGCTCAACCTGGGGCCCAAGGACTTGGCACTTGTTTTTTGGGGACAATTCAAGATCCAAATACAGCAACTTGTCAAAACATCATAATTCTCAATGAAAAAAAATTATTTTTCAAGTAGCAGTTGATGTAATCAATGATGTAAAAGAAAACAATCCTAACTCTGTAGGGTTCTTGTTCCCAATAAATGAGTAAGAGCAACTTAAAGCCTTTCTTACTTCCACATGCTTCTTGATAGCTGAGATCTCAACTGAAGCCCTGAAATGCATTTTTCACTCAATGAGATACCCTAAAAAATTAAAGAAATAAAGCTGAAAGAATGCAATTTCTTCATCCAATGACATAAAATAGGTCTATAACTCAAGAGGCTAACCCTTTATGTTTTCATGGATTGTGGTACAGATTCATACATTTTTACTACAAACTGTTCTCCTGTGAAAATTTCCTTGTAAGTAGTGGGAAATGGAGAAAATAAAAAGGGAGAGAATTGCTTTGCTTAAAAACTGGTCTTCCTTAATGGATATAACCACGACTTTCTAAATTGGACTAACAGAGTAAAGATTCGTGGGATTACCTATACTCATCTTAAGGCAGTTTCCTTAAAGTGGTACTTAGGAAATATGTGTACTGTAAAAAATGAACACATTAAACATTTCCTATCTCATTTCCTTGTTTATTTTTTGTGGTCATTGTTAACAAATAAAAATATAGAAACACACCACCAAAGCAAAAATGAAATATATATATATATATGTATGTATATATCACTGGTTTGGGATGATTATATAAAACTAGTTTAGGATTTGAAAGGATTCCAAGAATGAAAAGAATTATAGGTTAGCTTTGCAAATTGTCAGCTGCCTTAGGCCAAACATGATTTATAAGTGCAGCCAAGTATTCAGGATTCAGTTTGTTTCTTATTCTACCCTATGATTCCGTCTCTCTTCTAGTAACTGTGACATCCCCCTTCCATACACACAAACTTATCTCTGTCACCAATAAGTTTGAGAGAAAAAGGCAGAACTTTACAAATTTTAAGTTAAAGACATTTTTAGACTTATTTTCAAGAGATAGCCTGGATGAGTTTTCTCAACAATCAAGCCAAACCTATTTTGAATTTTGTCAGAGTAAAAAATACAAGTAAAACCATAACTTACTGATTTAAAAATAAATATATATTCTTCACTAAAATATATAACATAACATGAAATCTAATTCAATACCCTTGGATAAAATTAATGCTTGATTTTCTACAACAATATTTTCTTAAGTACTGATTTGTTCTTAGTAACATTTACCAAAAAATAACTTAAAACAACAAGAATTTTCTTTTATCCTTTTAGTGAGTGGACATTTATAACTGGTTATTAAATTTTAGTTTTACATATTTTCCCATTGGACAAAGCTTCTGCTTTTTTGGATAATCAGTTGTTACTTTACCCATAAAAAAATCTGTTTAGAAAGCTATGCCTATTAGAATATTTCTACTAAATTGTAAAACTTACTTTAATGGACAACTATTTAAATATGTTTATAAAATTTGGTCTCCTGGAATATATATATATATATATATATATATATATATATATATATATATAATTGTTAAAGACTTTTAATTTTGATAACTAAAATTCAAAATTAGTTGCAAAGACTTCCTCAAAGGATAAAGAAACAGATGATTTTGTCAGTTAAAAAAAAGACATCACATCAAAGAATCCATTCTGGTGAAAAGATCAGGATTGTATCCAGGCATTCCTAACTCACTCCTACACTATGAAAGTTGAGGCAGTGAACTTTCTCACTTCCTCACATTATCTGACAGCACATGTGTATGGACTTGGAAGATGCTGGATGATATTCATCTTCAATGCCATGGATGACAAGTAACCTCAATGTTTATGTTTCTTAAATATTATTTGTAATTAGATTTAAAAATTTATTTATGTTATTTAGTATTCTACCTGGTATATTTCTAAGTGATAAAATAATACTAATTTCCATTTTAATGAAGTTATAAATGAAGATATTATGTTCTGTTTGATCATGTCCTTTTGTTATGACTTTTTGCTAGTGTTTAAAAGATTTAAGGGTTTTCATAGTGTATGTGTGAATATATATGTGTGTGTGTGTGTACATACACATATATATATACATTGATCCATATGTACATGCATACACGCACACACACACACATATATATGTATATATATATTCTGATTATTCAATATAATTTGGATAAAACAAAAAACTCTAATTTTTAAATAACCAAAGATTTGGGTTAATTTTTTATCCAATTTATACAAAACATATCAATATTTAAAACAACAGTCATGATGTATTATACCTTAACTACTGATGTTTATTGATTAATTAGTATCTAAAATGTCCTCTAGTGCAACTAGCAGGGATTAATAATTAATTAAACAATATTTGTATTTTACTAATAGAAAAAGGGTGGGTCAATACTAACATGATTCATTCTTAAGTCCCATTTCTAACATTTAAATATAAGTAAGATAGTTCATAGAGTACAAATAACTGTAAATACTAGGAGAAAACATATAGTCAACCTAGTTAAACTGTGAAAATTTTGCTTATTTTAAATACATCTTTATTTCATCTGTTATCTTCACTCCATTAGGCCACACTGTGTTCTTGATTACTTAATTTTAGGTATAGTAGTCCTACTATGTGTCATACATAAATGTCATGTCAGATACATGGGGATAAAAATGTCAGACCTAGGTCATGATGGCTAGTAGTTTTTATATGATCCAGGAATTTCATTTTTAATAGTCTTTACCAGTATTCCTCTCTCCTGAAGACTGCTGTCCTGACCACTACTCAGCATCAACTACATCAGATCCTATAAAATGAGCCTTCCTAACTATAAGAGAAATCATCGTATTTTATAAATAATATATCCCACCCCCATGCACAGAATGTGATGTCTGTCCTACCGGAAAAGCAGTGAATGACAACTCCTGGAAAATCTGTGTGCCTGCAGAGACTGAATGACTAATTAGAACTGCAGCACTGTAGAGAGGTTGGAATGTTGCAGGTCCAGAGGCTAATTACCTTATGTTAGGTTAGGTCTAGTCCTCCAGAATGGCCATTCCTTGGCAATCTGTGTCAGAACTAACATTCTGTGACTAATAGATAAAACCTTTGCAATCTATTAACTTAGCAAACCCAGTGGCTTCCACCAACTTAAAAGCTAAGGATGTCATCAAATAGCATCTTAGGCCTGTAGAGAAGCCTTCCCCATCTTGCTGTAATCACCTCCCTGATGTACACATCAATATATCTTAAACCTGCCTTGATTTATGACTTGTTTTTTGTTTGTATTGTTGTTTTGTTATGTTTTTCAAGACAGGTTTTCTCTGTGTAGTTTTGGTGCCTGTCCTGGATCTTGCTCTGTAGACCAGGCTGGCCTGGAACTCACAGAGATCCATCTGGTTCTGCCTCCCAAGTGCTGGGATTAAAGGCATGTGCCATGGCTGCTTGGTGATTTATGATTATCTTTATTCTATAAAACTATAACACTTCATGAAAGTGTTTCCACATTGGAACATGGAATTTGGGGTAACAGTTCCTGGGCCATGTTCACTCAAAATGGCTCCAGAATAAACTGTATTATTCCCTTTAAAAAAAAAAACTATAACATACATTTCTCAGGGGTAAATAGTTATACTAACTGAATATTTGATTTTTTTAACTTTTTTTCCAACATAATTCTCCTTGTTACAAACCCCTTTGGTACTGGAATGCCCTATTTTCTTAATGACTTGCAGAGCCAGCCCTCTAGTTCCATCCCTGTTGAAATCCCATTAGGGAAGATGGCCTATTGTTACAGTTCCACTGCAAATTGTGCACCTGATAGTTCAGTATAGTTAATAATTAAATGAGAAGCATGACTCCTGAATAACTGCAAAATGATTTGACAGTATTTAACAAAGAACAATAGTTTTAACAGCATCCAATCTGATAGGGAAAGGCTTCAGCATCCACTCAAAAAGCTAGAGGGAGGAGGACACACTCAAATGATAATGGATTGGAAATATCCAGGCAACAACATCTCTAACGCTCTTATAATTAGTAACTGATAATAGCATGGTGATGCTTATCTTTATAACACGTGCAATGTATTAACCTAGCTCAAAGTATACTACATTTTGTACACTACTGGCTAGGCAAGGTTGTGTGTGTTATTTAATTTCATAAATACAGCACCTTGCAAAAAATAGATGGCTGTTAATTTCAGAAGATACACAGTCTAAATACTGGACAAATGAAAACTAGAGTATGGTTAGAATTAGCCATCAAGCTGGTAGCCTTTCCAAGTTTATGATAAATAAACACAAACTTTCTCTTAATGGTCCCCCTAGGCCCATTTATTTTCACCCTTCATTGAAAAACAAACTTCTGACTTCATTTGATTTAGGTCTAAAATAAGAGAGCCTTATTGGGCC
The DNA here is from genome assembly GCF_004664715.2 of Peromyscus leucopus. Lineage (NCBI taxonomy): Eukaryota > Metazoa > Chordata > Mammalia > Rodentia > Cricetidae > Peromyscus > Peromyscus leucopus. The sequence goes on from NC_051083.1 coordinate 35,468,216, forward strand.
TGTAGGATTTTGCCTTAACAAACCAGAACTTGTCTTTGTTTGGATTTTAATAATTAAAAGCAGTGGCTTATAGCACTCATAACCTTTTCAGCCATCAATATGATATACACGATGCCATGACTCGGTTGAAATTCTGAACAATGAGTAAGTCCTGCCTATGTTGTACATCGAGTCAGACCTTAGTGAGGTAATAAGAAATTGATCAAATGCCCTCCTATTTCTGTCCTATTTTTGTAGAATTTAGAAGGTTTAGTTTCCAGTTTAAAGATCAAATTTGAGTCAGAAATAAAATGAGTCTGCTAATCACATTGCTAGAGTAATATTCTTAACATTCGCCCATGTCCATGCTATTATCATCAAGATCAGCAGGGACTAGCTTTGAATTTTCTTGGGACTATAAATCATTTTTAAAACTTCAATTTAAAGGAAGTTTCAGTTGATATGATAGATTTTTTTAGAATTTAATTTTATATTGATAGAGCAAGACAGAGAGGGCCAGATGGAGGGAGAGAGAATGAGATGAAGGGAGGGAGGGAGGCAGGCAGGGAGGGAGGGAGGGAGAGGGGGATGAAGAGAGAGAGCGCCTTGCTTGTGCAAGTGCTCACAGAGAGGCCAGAGGAGGGCATTGGATATTCTGGAACTGGAGTTACAGGCAGGTGTCTGGTCCTCTGCAGACACAGTAAGTGTTCTTAACTGCAGAAACATCTTTCTAGCCTGTAGATATTTTTAATGATTAATTAAAAATATGAGAGCAAGGTAACACTCCCCTTCCTCTTTGACAATGAAAGGAAGAGAAATAAGCTAAAACTAAAACACGGTCTGAGCACAAATTTTATCCCAGGTTCAAGTTTTCAGGTTTAGTTGTGTGACTAACTAGTTACAACCTTGTATAATCCAAAGTTTGTCAGTGTGAGTTTTCTCATCTGGAAAATGGAAGATGGTTACCGTCTTACCAAAAGTTCTGTATTCTTATGAACCAGAGAAGAATAAGAATGTTCTTTGTCAACAACCAAGCATCATTTGAAGGGAAAGATTTAAAATGTGAGGCTGCCCATGGGTGGCAAAGACATGGAGAATAGAGCATATCATGGTGAGCAACTCTCCTAGCATGATTTTCTGTAAACCAATGGTTCTCAATTGTAGTTGCTTTGTGTGGGGTCTAAGAATACCGGTGCCTAATCCCCTCTATAAGCTACTCCTATGTCATTTGTCTAGGCATGTGCAATTTGCAGCCCACACTTCGCATGCATCCAAGAGTAGCTATGAATTCAGCTATGAATGGTTCTTGGGAGGGGATTTAATCAAGTCTTTTTACCTCACAGCTGCTTTTCTCATTTCCCGATGACAACATCGTATTATAATGTCAAAAGTTTGCACACCTTGACAGAGCATGGCTTGCGCATCTGGGTTTATAAATTCTTCTTGTGACTCTAAAAAGATGCTAAAGTCAGGAAACACTACAAAGTATCATGAATAAGGACTTTTGCATCTGTGCCTCCTGCTTACATCTTGGGCTGCTTGTTAAATGCTGGCTAGTAGAGATGTCACCCCTGGGGCTTCAGTGGACCCAATAACAGGAAGTAAAACATTGTAATAGGACTGGATAACCTGAATGCAAATCTAAGATATATCACCCCTGTGCTAGGTGACCTTAGGCAGTTCATGTCTACATCAATGTCCATAACAACATGAGAGCCATCATTTTTATGCACTGACTATAGACTAATAATTACGCATTGTAAGGCTATCTAGTACATAATAACAGCCTAAGGTAGGCACAATTATCCTTTTTCACAGCAAAGGAAACAATGCTGTGAAAAAAACATGAGATTTGGCTTTGGATGGAATTGATTTTCCATCTCAATTTTCTTCTCCTAACAGCATGGTCACTGTAAGCAGTTTACTTAGCATCATATTAAACCATATAATGGAAATATTATCATCTCTTTCTGTAGGACTGTTGTGGATTACAGATAATAGACTTGAAGAGCTAAGCATAACTTCTGACACTATAGCTTAATAAAAGCAGCAGTTGCCATTTTCAGCTATTCACATCTCAATTGATTGTAGTCCCCACTATTAAGATTAAGCACTATTGAACTTGGAAGTTAGCATTATTATGATACACTCAAGATTTAGTATAAGGCTTGTCTTATTAAAAAATGTAATTCTCACCTTGAAGTCTATTGATAAATATCCTGGACAGGATTCAGGCAACCTCCCTCTGGGCACTGGCTCAGCAGCTAGCATGGACAGGTCAATTAACTTTTCTGGGTTTCAGTTGTCTGCAAATGGGAGATTTGAAAAAGATGATGTGTAAGTTCTTCTCTGGCTCAGACATGTGATAATTGTATAAAGCTTGGCTCTGAAAAGAAGATTGCTGTATTTTCCATTATAGAAAATAGCATTTTTTTTTCTGCTTTGGGTACTTTCTCCTGACTTAGTAAAATCAACTCAGACTTTCTCAAAAGAAAAATCATGAATGCAGTGGAGGAAGGTTCTGGTAAAGATGGCCTTAAAACAGGAGAGAAAGAGGCAAAGTAGAAAGTGAGGTTTGTGATTCCTTTCTTTTCTCCCTCTGTCTTCACACTGTCCTATTTATTTTTTAGGGCAAGAGATGAAAGTAGGTTGGACTAGGAGCGGATGGGCAAAGGGGCATCCTGCAGCAGCAGTTGCCTCTCAGGCCCCCCTTAAACCTAGTGACAGAATGAAGGATAAGCTAATAGAGGTGGGATGACTTCCTGTGCCTGAGGGTCCTAAGCCCTTTCATCTTTCCTTTCCCTCTGAATGCCTCAAAATCTGCATAGTGACAAACACCAACACTACCATCCTGACAGGGCTGGTTTGAGTATTTTCTGCTCAAAACCCATGATTTTTCGACTCTGGGGCCTGTGGGGGTTTGTGAGGGAGAGACTGAGAAGTTTGCTATTTTTCTCTCTTCCAGATGAAAAGGCAGTGGCTGGCTGCCTTTGGAATTTCTGTGTTGCTGGTTTGACAGGATAAAAAAAAAAAAAAACACGTGATTGAGAAAGCAAATGAGAGAGTATGTCTCCTAAAAGAGATAGCAATTGCAGTCCCTGGGGAATGCTGTATGGGAGTGTCTGAACTAGTCCCAGAGGGTTCTAATGGCATTCCCTCCTTGTTTGAAGGCCCCAGGCTCAGCCATACAAGATGATATTCTGCTGACTGAATGATCTGTTGAGGTGGCTAAGGAATAGCTGGGTTCCTTAGCAGGCCAGAGTTCTCTTTTGTTTAAGTGCTGACCAGCTTCTTACTTCTCTCTGAGTTATTTGGATTTGGGTCTGTGTTTTATTTTGCTCTGATAGTGCATGTGGTAAGTGGGAATGCTCTTTGAAAGGGACCCCCAAAGCTCTGGTTTCCTCTTTATGTTGGGAAGCTTGCCAACAGAAGACTTTAACAAGTGGGTGGCTCTGGTCATTTGTCAGTCAAATGATTACCCTTGACCTCTTTGCCGCAGACTGGATTGATGCTCACTGTTAGCAAATTACTTCTTTTTCAAAGCTCAGTATCCCTGCATTTAAAAATTCTGGCAGCTAGAGAACTTTAAAATAAATAGCAAAGCCAATAAGCACACCCTTACCCTCCCCAGCACCATTTCTTTCTACAGGACTCTTGGGACTAGTGGGTTGCCTTCCAAGTCCCTTTACATGCCCCTGACCACCTTTTCCTAACTTTCACCATTTTAATTTTTTTCAATTTTAGATAGGTACGAAATTCACTTGCTAACTGCGTGGAAAAGTTGTAAGAATATTTGGTGTAAAGTCTACCTTTTATTCTTATGCTTCCCTCTAGAAGTTACCAATGCCCCTAGTTTCTTATAAATGTTCCTAAACATACCACACACTTATACAAGCAAGTATATATCCAGATGTACTGCATTGCTTTTTTATACCTTCACAGTATTTCATGGCATGAAGGTGCCATACTATGTTCACACTATGTTTAACCAGCTATGAGGAAGGATATCTATAAGTTTTAGAAATTTGCACATAAGTCATTGCTGCAAGGAGAAACATCACTGTGGTTTCCTCTTACCCTGCTCAGGTAACTAATATGATATCTGTGTCATGTCCCAGGGGCCCTAAATTTGGTGCTGACCTCCCCATAGCCTGAAGCCTGCACATTCCTCACTTCTCTGTCACCAAACTCTTGATGCCTGGGATCCATTTTATTTTCTCTGGTGAGAAGGCTGCATTTCTAACCTCTTAACCTAGATTATTTTATTAGCAATACTACCTTTATATAGTTCTAGCACTATGCTCTGGGAATGATACAAATTTGTTTTATCATTTCTAGGTCACTAAGACTGTGGCATTTCACTAGGTTGTAACAGCAAATAATTGCCATGCTATCCTGTTCCCCAGTGCCATGCATGTGTGTCATCTTGCATCTGTGTTATACCAGAAACACATCACAGATCACACGAAAATCCTGGTTAGAGAACATATATTTATTCTAGGAGCTGGATAATGCCATCTTTTGTATGCAACCGTGAATATTGGTAGCTCAGCATGTATACTGAGGCCCAGACTGAGCTTCCCAGGGCAGGAACCATCTGTCTTATTTATCTTGTTTTCTTCAGTGCCTGCCGCAGTGATTGACATCTGGTAAACATTCACTTGACACTAAAAGATTAGAATATTTGAAAAGAATGTTATATTAAATCAAAGAAGCAAAATCATAAGCAATTATGTAAAATAATGAATTTATTACAGAAATTTCACCTCACACAATCTGGGAAGCTTGTTAAGCAGTTTGGGTATGGCTATTTATAGCTGGTCATAGGTCTGAAGTCATTGGGAAAGGCAGTTGGGAAGGAAAGGTAGGAGAGAAGTGGGGGAGAACAGAGACAAACTGTAATTCAAAAGGACGAGCTGGAGATCTCATATGCGTCACAGCTGCTCCAAAGCCCTGAGCTTGATTTTTCTTTGTGATATTGAAGGTTGAAACTAGGGCCTGAAGTTTGCAATGCAAGTGCTCAATCACTGAGGCACATTCCCACTCCTTCCAAAGAATTCCAGTTCAGTGATACAGTGACATGGAGGAGAGCTTGGGGTCCCTCATCTCAAAGCTCAACTTAGAACGAATGGGGAGACACAATTGCAGCTATTCCAGAAGCTACACATGATTGTCTGAGAGTCAGGGAAGCTTTAGAGAATCTCTAAAAAGCCCGAGGAACCCTGAGCCTACCCGACAAAGGAGTATATGCCCCTGTGCTGTCCCTTCATGCTTCCACTGCCACATCTTAGCCAAAATATCTCTAGCAATTCAAGTTAACAAAATAGTACACAGAGGGGTGAGTCCTGGGGAACACAGGTCCAGGTTAGCTAAGTTGACACCTATCTACTATTGGATGATGTTAGCTTTCTTTAGCTATCACTCAAAGTTGGGTGTTCTAAAAGGAAACATTCACAGACTGTAAATTAGCCTCCCAAATAATCTTTAGTATCTACAAGAACAGAAGGGCGAATACTATCTATTTCTACTTCTCCCTAAAGATAGTATTTTTAGTTTCATAGGAAACCCATGAATTTTCTTGGAATATGATAAAACACTTCCCCTGGAAGAATCTATTTCACAAAGCACAAATATTCGCTTCAAGATTCTATCACAGAGTTCAGTTCACACAGGAGAAAAAAGGACATGTTTCTCTGAGTAGCTGTTCTTCTAAATTCAGAACTTAGTCTCAATGATCAAAGTTAAAAAGAAATATTATACATGCATTATTTTCTGAATTTACATTTATATTAATCTTAAATATTCTAAAAACTGTAAAATATTCTACTAATTCTAGTTCTCAGAGAATCTGTAAATGCTTTTAAATGGAGCTATTTGTCATCAATTTCAAAGTTGCTCAGTTCTATTCTGACATGTCAATAGAAACAGCAGTGGCTAGTTCTGAGTCCAGTCCTGAAAGAACCTTGTATCTTTTATTTGCCCACTGACATACTGTCATCCTATGAAAAAAGCTACTTCTGGGTAGTGTGGCCCCTTGCCCTAGGGTAATTGAACATGGGATAGAACTGTTTCAAATGACCTGATGTGTTCAGAGAAATTAAAGCCAATGAATTTTCAGTTTGTCACATTAACATTTCTGTGAAAGTACCTATTTTAATTGCATTTTGCTCTGGAATAAAGATGGTTGTGCTAGTAGTCAACTTGACAGAATCTAGAATCACCTGGGAGATGAGCCTTTGGGCATGCCTGTGGAGACCATCTTGATTACATTGATTGAGGTAGGAAGACCCGCCCATTGAGGGCCGCACCATTTCCTGGCTGGCATCCTGGACTGCATAAAAGAGAACTAAGCAGCTGCATGCATTCCTTCTTCTCTGTTTCCTGGTTGTAGAGGAGACCCAACCAGGTACTTCAGTCTCCTGATGCTTTGACTTCCTCACCACAGTGGACTGTACTTTGAACTGTGAGCTAAAACACACCCTTTCTCCCTTAAGTTGCCTTTATCAGATTATTTTATCACAGTAGCAGGAAAAGAAACTAAAGCAGCAACTACCACCATTGGAAAAAAAAAGACAAAATGACATTTTATGACTTGCAACAAGCATTTGTTTCCCACAGTCCAACAATATGAAGAAGCTCAATAGGAAAACCACATATCTCCTCTGCATGCTGGAAGTTCCAATTCCAAGACAGCTCACTCATTTGACTGGCAATTTGCATCTGGCTACCAGCTGGAGCTCACTAGGCTCTTCCTATAGGGACCTCTTCTTAGGTTGCTAATTTCCTCATATATGCTGTCTGACTTCCAAGAAGGAACATCTTAAAAACAGAAAATAGGAAGTCACCTTCATTGCACCATATCAGTTCAACATTCACTATGTTTAAGGGCAGAGAATCTAGACTCTCCTTGAAGACTATGTTCTCGAACTGCTAAAATGTTTAACTAATACAGATACCCTTCTGGTCTAAACCTTTCTCCCAGCTATGGAACTCATGTTTGTAAGGGTAATGAAAAAATAAGAGTATGAGAAAGGTATAAGAGGTTTGAAGAAACATTACTGTCTTAGTTACTTTTCTATTGGTGTGACAAAATACAATGGCCAAGGCAACATATAAAAAGAAGGGTTTCTTTGGGGTTTAGGGGTTCAGAGAGTTAGATTCCATGATGGTGAAGCAAAGATTGAGAGCTCACATTTTGACCCACAAGTAGGCGGCAGAGAGAGGGAACTCTGAGAATAGTATGAGTCTTTTGAAACCTCAAAGCCCATCCCCAGTGACACATCTCTTCCAACAAGGCCATACCTCCTAACCTTTCTGCAACGCTTCCACCAACTGGGAACCAAGTATTCAAACATATTAGCTTATGGGGGCCATTCTCATTCAAATCACCACAATTACCAATCTCAACATCTATCTTCTTTAGAGTTTCCCAGTTTCTAATATAGGAACAAAGCAAAGCCAAGACCATTACTTTGGGGTTCACTTGACCATATGAAACATGAAACGAACTATGGAGTTAAGGAAGTAGGAATTTGACAGTCACTGTGATGTTGTAGACAGAAAAATGACTTTAATCAGGTAATCTGGCTATGCCCCTATTCATCACTACCTTAGTATGACTTCTAGCACATTTCTTAACTTCTCTGGGACTGAGGTCTCTCATCAGTAAAATGAAGTGAACAGGGTGGTACTTAAGATTTCTTTTTGTTCTGACACTTTATGAATCATTGTCTTTTTTTATGACTCTGACATCTAGATGATGGCCTGGACTTTCTATATTTAACTCCCCAGAATCTATTTTTGCTGCATGTCCTCGATAATGAATGGGATTCCTTAGTAAAACTAAATCTTATAAGGTCTGAACAATAATGAATTCTAGAATAACAGTGGCCAAGCTGACTGAGACAGCTATCCTAATGATTAACTATTCAATTCTCCCTGTGATTGGAAGAAAATGGAAACAGTTTCTACTTCCACTTGAGCATGGAAAAAACAACCTAATATTTTCAAAGGGAATTTTACTAAAATCAGGGAAACAAAACAGACCAAAGCACCTCCCATTCAAAGGAGTCTAACTAAACACTCCACTTCCAAAATTATAGGAAATAAAAGCAATGAATTATTTCACTGTGCTGAAATCTTCTCATGTTAAATAGCTACCTCCTGTCTCTGTGGTCCAGTGCATTCAATATGATCAAGTCTAGGTTCAAATACCATATTTGTCTTTTCAAACTATGATGTGGGCTGTTATCTAAGCATTTATTTTAGTTTTAAAAGATGAGAATAATGATACCCATTATTCACAGCTGTTGAGGTTAAATTAAATGGTGTAGGCAAAACAATGGGCTACTGTGCTTGGAGGTTCCTCAAAAGCAGACTCCTGTTTATTGAGGGAGTGCAGGAAATATAGAGAGGAAATTGAGGAAGTAAGAAAAGACAAAGTAGCCAATACAGTGCGAGACTATTTTGCAAGACTATTAAGACTACTGCTGGAGTGATGCAAGTTTAATGACTTTGGGAAGCTCTGGGAACTCTTATAAACAATCACAGTCCAGGATGAGAGTATACACCCACCTCTGTGAGTCATTGATCAAGGCTACTCTCGGGGTTAACAGTTCCCCAGTCATTGTAGCACACTGTCAGGAAGTAGAAGGGCTCTCTAGATGAAACTATCGGGTTGAGGTTGTCCAGAGCACATTAATTCACAAAGTCTGAAGAGTGAGGTTGGTCCATGGACAGAATCTGCTGCAAAATTTCTCACCAAATATTAATTTGTGTTTGGTTACCCAGTTCCTCATACACACTAAGCTTGATGTCCATTCTTGCATTACTTGTGTGATTTCTGCTCAGAGAGATAGTCTCCTTGCACAATTTAAAATAGTGACTAATACAAATTTGTTGAACTTAGTTTTGCTTCTGTCCTACTACCCCAGTCCCAGGGCCATAGGCTTGACACAGATGAGCTAAACCTGAAGACTGACATCTATAAATCCACAAAGAGTACTCCAAGGTACAGTTCTGATGAATACCCAAGAGTTCCATGTCCTTTCTCCATTGGTTTGTTTTTGAAACAGGTGTCCTCATATAGCCCAGGCTGGTCTGGAACTCACAATTCTCTGACCTCAGCCTCCTGAGTGCCTTGGTCAGAGTCATGAACCATGATGCCTGGCCCAGAATTCCATTTCAATGCTAAGCTGTGCGAAGTGTAGCATGGCTACTATCTTGCCCATGTTGACTTCTAAATACCAGCCTCTGTAGACCCCCATTCTCACCTGTGTTCCCCTTAAACATGCTTTTCTCCTCCCCCTCTCCTGGTCCTCATAAAGCCATGCAGACCAGTATTATTATGAACTCCTGGTGATCAATGTTCAAATATCAAATAGAGGGTTGGTTCGATGACTCGGTGGCTCAAGATGCTTGCTGAGTTTGATCCCCAGACCCATATAAAGTTAGATAGAAAGAACTTACTCCACAAAATTGTCTTCTAACCTCCATATGCACTACATGGCATCCCCTCCCCTGCCACATACACACTGTGTGTATATAATAGATTCTTAGCTTAACTCTACCACTTTGCTGAGTCTTCCTGGTCCATGGCAATTTTTTTCCATGAATGTTAATTTTTTCATACTCCTGACTTTATATTGGACCATTATTCTCAGCAAATAATTTTGCTTTCAATTTTACAAAGAAATAATAGGCCATTATTCAAAACTTCTACATATGTCTTGTCTTCAATTCAGTATTCATCCTTTTCCCAGATGTACTAAAGGAGGCTATCAGTTTGGTCTCCCTATTGTCTGGATCCATCCTTTCTGACCTCAAGAATCTCACTGTCTTAACTCTGTCTTCTTTCTCTGAACTTGAAGCTTTCCATTGCCATTTATCTGCAAACATGCCCAAGCCTAAATCATTCAAAGAAGATAAAAAAATACAAAACAAAATGGTATCTCAATCCTACTGCTTGGTATTTGGCCTTTTAATAGTGATGCCTGGCCTTTGTCCCTGCCTTCTAGGAGGTAAGCTCTAAACCACTGGAATTTCTGGAGTGACAGGAATGTCTTTGCTGTGAATGATAGGTCTCTGGAAAGTACTTCCAGGGAGAGGGAAACTAGAAAATGATTTCAACCACGTGGGCAATCAATCAACCAATCATGTCTCTATAAGGAATCACTAATACAAAGTCTGAACAACACAACTTGGTTAGCTTCCCAGGTAGGCAATACTCTGAATATGTTTACATATACATACTGGAAAGGTAACACGCCCTAAAGCAGTTGAAACTTTATAATTAGAAATTGCCTGTCCCTGACTCTGACACACACACACAGACACACACACACACACACACACACACACACACACACACACAAACGAACACACACACACACAAAAAACTTTGGTTTATCTTAATTTAAACTCTTTCTCGATAATGAACCATAGTTGAAAATAATAGGTATCAGTGAGTTTTGCTAGCGTTTCTAGTGGATATTTGAAACTCAAGGATGATTTTGGGAAACCTTTGAACTTGCAGTTGGCACTATATCATCTATGGATTCTTTAAAAGATTCCATAAAATCTTTCCACTCAGTTTCAAGGGTATCATCACATCTACTCTTGAAGTATTTCCTTCCATTCATTTTCTTTCCTGTTCTATAACTTCAGTTTCTCTTCCAATTTCTCCTTTTATCTTCCATGCTTAAAAAGAAGACTTGGGCCTCCAAATAGAAGAGTCTTTCCAGATGTAGAAAAGCTTCACTGAACTTATTAAAGAAGTTTGAGTTCCTTCACATTTAAACTTCCGTTGACATTCAATTCCCTATGTGACAACTCTATTAGTTCTTGCTGACCTTTGGAGCACTTGCTGTTTATACCTTGTCACTTTCAACTCATTCCTCCTCATTCCTCTTGGATGTCTCTTAGTATCTCTCTTCTGCAGTTATCCTGATCAACACAGACACCTTAAAATTTGTACTATCTTTATGACAATAAAATTATTCTTCCAACACTAGCCCCTCCATCCAGTTATCAACTACTACAACTACACTGGCACCAGCATCTTTTTTCTTTTGCTCCCCACACATCTATATTGCTACTTCCCTGGTTTGAGCTTTCACTAGTTCTCAAATGGAGATTCTAAGTCTTATACTGTTGTCTAACTTCCAGTATTGCTGTGTTAAAAATGCACTCAGCCTTCCACCACACTCAAAAGTGTTATCTATCATAACATCTGACTAAAACCTCAACTATCAACCCTGTGCATGGACAATAAAGTTTGAACTTCTGAGTATGGTGTATAAAGTTCTGTACAATCCGACCATTGCCTGTCATAAAAACTTTCATCATTTCCTACTTCATACTTTGTTCTTTAAAAAACTAAATAGCTTGGGGAAACATACATACAAAGCATGCAATCTATGCCTTTAACTATATACCTTTAATAATGCCATTTCTCCTCTCATCAATCTTTTTCTCTTCTTATTTCACTTAAGGACCCCTTCCTTGAGATTCAACAATACCCTGAAAATGTCCCTAGATATTATAATGTACCACCATATTAAAATTACCCATTTAGTTCCCCATGCCCCCACTGTATTATAAAATCTTTAAAGACAGGGATCCTGTCTGAGTAGTTAGAAAAGTACCTGAAGTCAGTTGAGGCCCTAACTTGTAGGAAGATGATTATGGACAAACTGCATCTCTAATAGTCATTTAGTTATTCTTAAGCAGTGACTCACAAAAAGCCTTCTACAATAGGAGCCGAGATAACGCAGTTAACTGTGGTGGCTGGTCATTTCAATCTCAAATGGCTTTATTTTGAAATGCCTTATAATGCTAGCACTCTAAATTGATATTATTTTTGTAGGAACTGATTTAAGAATGTATGTTCCTATGTATTTAAATTTTATTACTTCAATCTTTTTATTCCTAGCAATGTCTTTTTGAGAAAAGATTTCTCAAAAATTTAACCAAAATATGAAAAACAATTTATTACACAGTAATATTCACCATGGAAATATTCACAATATAAGAAAGCTAGAAGTAGAAAGTTTAAATAATTGTTAAGTAAACTATAGTGCACATATAAAACTACTTAGATTATGCCATTTCAGTAAAAACTTAAGCTACAAAATTTCCTTCAAATTCAATATAATCTTTACTGTACAAAACTGTTTTAGTAAAGGCACAGGAAAGAAATGGTGCTTAACTATTGTTCTAATCTTCTCAATTTATTGTTTACATTTTCTAAAGTTAACATGTATGATTTTTTAAGAATAATTGTAGCTTTTGTTTTTATCTGCTTTTTGTTTAGGTTTGTCATTATTGTTGTTTGAAAAAAGCATTACCTTTCTCAAATGAAATAAGATGTAGGATAAGCTCACTTAATTTCAGTAAATCAGATTCAAACAAATATGAACTGAGTTTTATCCAAGAGTTGAAACGAAGCTGCAGAGATGATGAATCTACTGAGGCCTCTACCAAGACACACAGATACCACAGACAATGAAGACAATATGCAGAAGAGAAGGGTCCAAACCCCAGAAACTAGTTCATTAGGAAGCCTCACCCTCCATGCAGACTTCTATTACATCACTCTAGAGGCGATGATAGCAGAAACACAAGACTCGCTCCAACTTGAACCATTTTGGTTTCTCATAATAACCCTTTATTTTTTGTCATTGGCTTGTTAGTCCTTAACTTTTACATTCCCTTGATTTACAGTGACTCACCTCTTTCCTACCATGTACCTCATTTCTCCGTTAAGCATGACCCAGTGGACCCAACCTAGTTTTTTTTTTTTTTTTTTCTTAAACCCAGGGAGTGTTGAGTAAGTCAGCATGTATACATAGACATGTGCTTGCGGTTTCCCATGGAGTCCAGAAGAGGATGTCAGATGCCCTGGAGCTGGAGTTATGGACTTATAGTCGGTCCTGAGTCATAAATCCAGTATAGTTTTATGTGTAGTCTGTTCTTTCCTCTCCCCTCTCTTCCCTTCTCTTCCCTTTTCCTCTCTTTCTCTCTTCTTGCTGAGAAGTTGTGTGCATGTTCTTGTATGTGAGTAGGGGAACATGGGTGACAATGAATGCAGGTGAAGTCAGGGAACAACCTCAAGTGTTCCTTCTTTTCTTTCACCTTGTTTGTGACAGGGTCTCTTGTTCATTGCTCTATCTACTAGGCCCGAAGTCCTACAAGCTTCTGGGATTCTGCCACCCATCTTGTCCTAGGAGCAACAGGATGAGTGATGAGCACCATCACACTTAGCTTTACATGGTTCTGGTAATCTGGTTTTACACACTGAACATCTCTCAGACCAATTGCTTATACCTTTTTGTCTCATGCCTTGTCATACTTGCCTCATTTGAATTTGGAGTATATCAGCCTCATTCCTTCTTCTATGAGCAGAAATACAGTTTTTGTTGTTTTTACCTAACAGATGTAGGTAAATTACAGTCATTAATCTAAAGGTTCATAATTAGAAAGCCATTCAATATATATCCAAGGATATACCCAAGAGGAGAAAACAGTGGAGTTCAACATTCTTCTGGGGCATCAGAAAGGCTTCTCTGTAGAACTAGCAACAGGATACCTCCTCTGACATGATTTACAGAATTTGATTGCATAGCTAATACAGAACTATGAGAAGTTAAGAGAACACTTTTAACCCAACATCTTAATTTACAGGTGGGAACATGAAGCTACTTGGAACGTCCGTGATACACTTAAGGTTTTATAATGAATTAGTCAGACACTCAGAAATAAAACTCGGGCCTTATTGATACCATAGCAACAGCTCCTTGCGTCTGCAACTCAGTTTGCTAAAGGAAGACAGCTGCTTTCTTAAGTGTTTTAGAATAAGAAGCCTCACAAGATATTCAACTTCAACTCATGAAAACAGGTCCTGTTTTAGAGAAAGATTTAGGGACGCTGAGAACTACTTTGACCCTGAGGTTATTCCCAGAGGATGTGTTGGAAAAGCAAATAAGAGTCAATTACTATTTTGACTTCAATTAGCTGGGGAAAAATTGAAACCATTGCCTCCTTTCATCTCTTGAATGCTGTTGACTAAAGGAGAAGCTGATTAGAGCTCTTAGTCTGGAATGCTGAGCAGCTCTGGGCAAGAATCCTGCATTCCAAGCTGACCCTGCCCCACCAGGAACAACGGGGTAAAAAAAAAAAAAAGACATTGATCACACATTCCCAACTCTTTACTACCCCTTGGCAAATAGAGTGTGTTTACTAAGATCGCTATAAAAGGTATTTATCTAATTAGAGAGTGTTTCCCCCTTTTACTAGTGAGCAATTAGACCATACTTTAGTACATTAAGGAGTTTTTGTAAATCCAACTGCAAGCATATAAATTCTGTAATTGTGTAATTGTACATTGGGCACAAAACCATGTTTTCTCTTCTATTTTGGTTTGACCATTTTTAAAAGCAATTTAGGGTTTTCTAAGCTAATGCTTATGTAGTGAGTGTTTTTAAACCTTAGGGTAATGCATATAATTTAGCCAGTCTTTGGTCTTAAATCTGCACCAGAAAATGACACAAATTCTACACAAACATATCAACTACTTATTCTGTCCTTCTTTATCTCAAAGTCTGGAGACAATTCATTTGTCTTGTAATTTTTTTTTTAAGTATAGTGGTAACATCATATTATTCTTTAGCATAGAAAGCATAAAACTATTGTGGCCAAATACATTTACACACCTTCATTTAAGTGGCATACATTTGAATTTATCTTAATTAAATTATGTTTGTACTACAAGAATGTTGAAGAAAAGTAAAGATCATGAAAAATTCTACTTTAAATAAAAGAAAAATAGAACTAAAGAAAAATAAATTAAATAAAACTTCTAATATGAACCAAAGCAAATAAATGAAGAATGTGAAATAAAAAAGTAAAGATCATATCAGTTTGATTATCACATTCATTAGGTTAAATATGATAGTAGATCAAAACATATGATATTGCCAATATTTGACTTTCTTTTTTTTTTACTTAGTTAAAGGTAGAATTGTGGCATGTGGAATGGCAAGAGAGAGGGAAGAGAGGGGTATTATAAAAAGAAATTGAGGGAGTCAACACAATCAAAGTACATTAGTAGCACGGTATAATGAAAGTCTTTAATTCATATGAGTAACATATGCTAATAAAAAGCAATGCCCAGTTTTAAAAGAAAGGAAATAATTACACAGTGCAATCCTCCTAAATTGAATCATATATGAAAGGTGCCAGGAAACTTTATCCATTACATAGTTGACATATTTTATTATTAGTTTTACTACTTATGCCAATAGCTAAAACTCTCTTTTCCTTCTGAGACAAATGGGTGAATTAAACTATAATTCAAATTAAAAACAAAGAAATACATAATGTTATTGAATTTTCATATGCTCTAAGAAATATTTTAAGTGCATTGAAGTAGACAATAATGAATTCATTCCCTATTTGATCAGATGATAAAAATATCACCAATAACAATTACTATTCATTTAATACATAGTATGAATCACACATTTAACACATTTTACACAATATCTCAATTGATTTGTATACCATAGATACAAGCAGTGATGTGCTGGTAAATGTCTTATAAACAACTATTTTAGAAGGCAAAATACCCTAATTTGTTGTGTTTTCTAATCTCCATGGTGTAAATATTTTGACCTTAGTTGAAGTCTAGCTACTATCCAGGAAGGGATGTATAACAACCTGCTACTCTGTAGTTCTTTCACTGTACCAGTTACCATAGACATAAATCATTCCAAAGCACAGACAATAGTAGAATGATTAAAAAGTGATAAGTGTTGAGTGTTTATTATTTTAATTTTAATATGATTTATTTCAGTGGAATTTTTATAAATATATTTGCAATAGTGACTAGGTCTAAAAGCTAAATTACTGAACATTTATGTTTTCATGGGTGCCACTATATATGAGCCTGATTTTGCTATGCATCTTCAGTGAAAATGGGGAATAGTCATACATAAATGTTAAGTAACTTGTAAAAGTTATATGCCAGTAAATTCAAATTCTGATTTGCCAAACTAGAAACCTTAGTCCTCAATTCTGAAAATAACTTTCATATAATCTAAAAAAAAAAAATGCATTTTTAATTGTAGATAAAATTGTTTCCAAGCAAGGCTAACAGTAAAAAGTAATTTGTGAATTTAAAGTTATGTCTTCTAGGAGAGGGCCTGCTGGGAGAAAAGATGCAGGTCATTGCTGGAAGGTTTCTGTTTCATGACATTGTCTGAGATTAGTCCGAAGGAACTAGCAATTGAAAAGGGAGAAGTCAGTACATGAACACACCAATCTATTCTTAGACATCAGCCAGGGTCACTGAAGTGTGAAAGCCCCATGGGAGGAGCTTTCCAGTCTAGAACATTTAAGGAATTCTGTTTTCTTGATCTGTCTGCTGTGGAGTCCCTGTAGACTGTGATAGGTATCACCACACATTCTCCCAATTGCTTTTTTTTTTTTCAGGTAAAGGAAGGAAAGCTCTAGATGATCCCTAAGTAATTTCCATCACATTTTTTCTTTCTTTTGGCCTCAGCATGTGTGTACCTAAGAGGACAGCTTTCAAGAGTCTTTTTCTGCCTTCCACACTGTTGAGATAGGGGCTCTCTTGTTTCTGCTACTCTCTGTACTCCAGCTAATGGGCCCACACATTTCTGGGCAATTTTTCTGCCTTCACTTCCCGTCTTCTCGTAGGAATGCTGGGATTACAGATCTGCACCACTGCATCAGAGTTTTAGTGTAGGTTCTAGGAACTGAACTTGGGTCTTCAGGCCTTTATGGCTAGGGCTTTTACACACTGAGCCATCTTCCTGACCCAATAACTCTACTTTTATAAAAGAATAGCAGTGTATCTTTTCCCCAGAACACAGTTCAAAGCATTTTTTTTCTGAAAGTGACTTTCTCTGGAAATAACTTCTCTTACTATCAATTCTTGTTTTAGAATGGGAATCAAAAAAATTCATTGTGGGACATGTAAACAAAATAAGGTAGTACTTTTTTTCAGGATTTACTATTATGTTTTATGGTTATACCTTATGTTATTGTTATATACAAGAACATATTACAATTTGATAATTATATCAAATTCATGCATGTTACTAAGTTTGCTATACCCTTATTAGAAATACTAGCTTCCTCCAGAATTTTTTTCATTTTTTTTATTGTTGCCTGCATATATGTTTGTATGTGTGCATGTGTGTGCTGCTGCTCACAGCTGCATGTTTATGGATGCCAAAGATTAATGACAGATGTCTTCCTCAATTTCCTCCCACCTTTTTTGAGATGGTCTCTTTGCTGACCTTAGACCTTACTGTAGCAGCTGGGTTGGTCAGGCAGCAGGTTCTAGAGCCCCCTCCTGCCTTCGCTTCTCCACACTGAAGCTCTAGATGCAGGTGGCCACATTGAGTTGTTTGCAGTGGATGCTGGAATCAGAGCTCAGGTCTTTCTGCTTACGTGGAAAACTCTTTAGCTACTGAGTCATCTCCCCAGCCCTCACAATTTAAGCTTTGCAAACATACACTTAAAGATTATAATAATCTTTATAGCATCATATAGCCATTTCAAGTCACATCCTTTCAGAGCTGCTAAAGGATCCTGGGTTCACTTAGTATAAACTACAGAGGAATCCAGGATCTAATGAGGTTAATATCTTGCACATAAACTCCTACTAATTTTGAACATGACATTTATATGATATGTACAATAGCACCTACTTGTAACATAAACAAAGTTCTTGTGGGCAATTCAAGCTTCCTGGAAATAACTTTTCAAACAGGGAAAAAAATAATGACATCAGTGAAACAGCAAAGCTTTGGGTGGGTAGTGACCCATTGATGAGACAAGATAAGAAAGCACAGTAGTTGCTATCTACATAAGTATACTTTAAATTTTAAGTTACCTGAAAATCAAGTTAAATTCATTTCTTCAGTCCTGCTTTTTATAATTCAAGTTTTCAATAGCCACATGTGACTATTGTATTAGACGGTAAAGAATACTTAGATAGAAAGTTTCCATCATCTCAGATAGAATTTTTTTTATATATATCATTGAAAGGTATTTTGTTTTGTTGGTTTTTGATGCTGGAATCAAACTCAGAACCTGGTATTTGCTGGACAAGCTTTCTATTACTATAGCTCAACATCCAGACTCAAAAGACTGCTTTTCCTCTCCATTGGGCTTCCAATTTTGTTAGAGTCTTCTCAACAATGAAGATCCTTTCTTGAGTCTTGTTTGAAATACACATGGGTATTTCAAGGACAAATAAATGCTTTCTCCACTAACAGTTTGCTCAGTTCTTGAACTGTACAGCCACATCCTTACAAAAAAATTAGTCTATTTGTCTCATGCTCCTAGCCTATATCACTTTTGCTCTGTTTGGGGAGTCAATATGCAAGAAAAGCATGAAGGAGAAAAATCCCACAATTTTTCATTTTGATAACAATATCCTAAACTTTCAGAATTTTGCTTAACTTTCATCTTGTGGATCCTATTTTTTTATCACCAACTCCCAAATCCTTCTACTCTAGAGAGATATAGCTTTGATCAGCTCAACCTTTTCCCTTTTCTGTCCCTAATGCCCTAGTGTGGCTGATTTGAAAGATTAAGGACGAAGCGGTCTATGAAGGCAGGATGCTCCTTCAAGTTTGATGAGTTCCTCAGCATATTCATCTTAATTAGCAGGGAACAACAATAATCATGATCACTTTACAGGTTTTTTTTTTCTTCTCCAAGAGCCCTTTTCATTTTTGACTCCTTTGACCTGAAGGACCAAGGCTGGGCTTGGTCGTCTAAATGACACAATGCTCTACTCTGTACCAGGCAGTCCTTCCTCACTGTACAATGAAACGCTAGTGGAGTTTACAAGATAAAGGATGAATGAGTTAGTAAGCCAGCTCTTTGTCTCCCTTCTCCCACCCCCTTTTCTGCTCCCACTGTTTGCTGCGCAGTAAAACTGGAAGGTTTGAACTAACAGATCTATAAGTTCCTGCCTAGTGGTGAAGTTGTTTGCCTTGCTCATTCTAGGGGATGATAATGCTTTTAGCTCAAAGGAAAGTGGACCTAGGCACTTAGGAGGGATGAAAGTTATCTCCTGGTGGTAAAAGTGTCTTGTTACTTTCAACCACACTTTCCCTCAAATTGCAGTCCTGTTTTTTGTTTTTCCGTCTATGTTTACGTAGCTTTCAGAGTTAAAAGAGGAAAAGGTTAGCTTTAGTTTGTTAAAATTTGTATCCTGTGTCTAGGGATGCAGCTAGGTTGGGTGCTTGCTTAGTATATATGAGGCCTTGAGTTTGACCCCCCCAGCATAAACAAACAAACAAACCAACAAACAAGGATCTTGAAAGCACATGAGGAATTCATAAGGGACATAAAGTTTTTCTTTGTGGACATTACCACATCCAAAATAAGCCATAGATTCCAACAGTGTGATGCTTTAAAAACTCCCAGCACATAGAAATTTCACAGAAACCCTTGAAACCCCATGTGTTTCTCTCAATAGTAACAATGATTGTCATTTACTGCACAACTGTTTTATGCCAGGCATATCTACATGACTCATTCTAGACATTATCTCACTTACTTCAACTCTAACACTTTCTCAAGTCAAATGCTGAAAGGGCTCTGAGAGTCCCTAGTAATTTGCACTTACTCACACAGCCAATATTTTGGAGCCAGGATTAGCACAAGACTTCATCAATTGCTTCAGTCCATCTGTTTTACACTATGTCATTAATTTCCAAATTATGTTCCAAAGGGATCCTAAATGTCTCCTGGAGCTGATCATTATCTTGAGAAGGGGGAGGCAAGAAGGAACATGTATAGAGAATGGGCAGTACCCTATCTGTTTCTTGTTTGTCCTGCTCACCTGCCAGTTTTAAGTCCTGATGGCATTTCTTTAGTGATTTTATGTCCTGAGATTCTGTGATACCATTCTGACAGCCATAGAACTTTTATGCCCTTTTATCTGACATTTACATATGGGAATTGACCATGCAACTGAAGAATGGTTAATAAAAAGTAAATCATTTTACATCATCATGTTGTCTCAGCTATAGATTCAGAAATGTTCTGGTAGAAGTTGATTATTCAGAGGCATGCGAGACCGAATCATCACAAAAAGGAAAAAAAAAAAGTTATCTGGACCACACTGCTACTTGCTTCCTCTCAAAAAGTAAATTACATTTAGACAAGATGATCATTTGATGTGTGATGGCCCTTGGCTGAACAAAATATATTCTTTCATTTCCTTCCAAAAAAGATCATTTTCTCAATCAAAGGTAACAGGACTGACTTTCAAAGAGAGGATTATTCACCCTTTGCTCATTTACTAAGAACCTAGAGAATTCATAGCTGCTTTTTTTCTATTAGAAACCTGAACAGAGATCAGTTTCAATTTTTTTTTATTTCCTGTGGTGTTCTTTAAAACAAGTGAAGATATTCTTCAAAAGATTTATTTTTCTGGTGGCATTCTTTAAGATTCAAATGTTTCCCCCTCCTTGCCACATGCAAAGAGAACTCTGGATAATAGGATCTCCAGTATTTTCAATGAATATCCTGGAACAATTAACATTGTGATAGGATTCAGAGCCTGTCACCATAAAGTGTTTCCTCTTGGCATATTGAATAGTTTAAATGGAAAGAACGTTGTCCTTATTGATGGATGATCATGGAGGAAGAATCTGAATAAAGGGGTCTTCTTAATTTTTCCCATCTATCAGTCATACTGCTCTTACCCTGGTATACACATCCACAACATCAAACCCACTAGAAAGGCCACTATAATTTAGCTGTTTCTTTATAAAGTTTCCAGAGTCACACAAGCTCATTTTCATAAATTTTTAGGTTGATTTGTCTTTTGTTCTATAGACCTCGGTCATGGATCTAGGATGAGCAGATAAAAGATTTTTTTTTTCTTTCCTCACAATTGCCAAATGGCTTGGTGCAAGAGCAAGTTGCCTTTGAGAAATCTGCTTGTTTAATCCATTTACTAAATAACAATCATGATATTAATCAAATCTCTTTTATGGATAACAAGAGAGGGAATCAGAGATTCTCAGAAAATGAATGATTTCATGGCAATGCCATTATAAAACAGATTGCAGCAGAGTATGAAATCACAGCTTTAGAAAGTTAGAGTCCTGTTGATTTGGGCATTGTGTATTAGAAAACCTAAGATTTGGCTACCACCCAGTATATCATCCAGAGAGAGGATGAGACATTTAGCTCCTGGTAGTGGTTGGCTGTTTCTTACAGGAGTTACTCTGACAAGTATATTCAGGAATTGGATCTTTATTGAGAGTAGAAAGTTACCAAAGGGAGGGGTCTATAGGGTTATGTGTGGTGTGAGAGTCTCGATCTTAAGTGAAACTGAAAATACATTCTGAAGAGACAGAAATATGATTTGTGTGATGTTTTTTCATGGTGATTTTGTCGAGTGGTTATCTCAATATTCTCTCTAGGGAAAGAGGGAGGGAAAAGGCGACGCACCCGGGAGGAAATGAACGGTCACTGAAGAAAGCCCTCTGACAAACACCTCTGTGTTTGTCAGGACTGTCATAGGAATACCTCAAAGAGGCAGCTTAGCAGTGTTGCCTGCTTCCAAAGATGCTCTGAGAACAGCACATGGCAGGGAACTGACAGACTATGAAAGCAGTGACACTCCTTTCTTTGAATGACACTTTTATATGGCACATTTTTTAAGACATGTAAAACCTGTCTGTAACAATAGAGCAGTAGGTGTGCTGCTGTTATGCTTTCCCACACACAGGTTAGGGGAGCCTCAGTGCCAAGTAAATAGTAAGAAAAAGGGAAAGTTCTGCCACTTGTCTCTTCAATAACAGGTTAACTACATGAGTAAAAAAATGGTCACCAATGCCAATGACTGTACTTTAGTATGGAATATTGTGGGTAGTGAACACGGGCTGTCTCCTTAGACTCACTGCTTATGACATTTCATCTGATTCTCAAAACAAGTCTCACGAGGGAGGAAAAACTTCAAGTTTCTGGAGATAGAGTAACTTGCTCCTAGTGACCAGCTCAGTATTGCAATTGAACCCATAAATGTCTCGATCCATATTTCAGAACCTCTATTATTTTATTATCAGCCTTCAAATATCAAGGACGGAAGACAGGGAAATTTGTAGTGAAGCTCAAATTCATGGTGGCAATAAAAGTATAATGTTTTCTTTCCTTTGCTACTACAGAATATGAAAATTGTTCTAAGGCATTTGCTTATTTAGCATCAGAAAAGGAAAATATGTGTTATCCATTGGCCTACAAGAAGTATTAATTTATTAAAAAATAAAATAAAATCAATACTTAATAATCATAACCTATAATGAATATTTGACTTTCACATAATTATTCTTTGCTTAATCTTAGCTAAAGAATCAATATTCCCCCTTAGCAAAGGGGCAAGGAAAGCAAAATTACCAAGAACCAACAGAAAATTAATTTGATATGGTTTCTATTTTAGTACAAAACACTCAATTTGTCCAGTTTCTAATTTAAGTTCAGAGAACATCTTATTTATAAGAAAAAAGAATACTTTAACTCCTTATGAAGGCCAGGCAAGTATCAGATAGAGTAGAAAGACAATTTGAAAACAGACAGAACTGCCCCTGTGTTTGACAAGTTCTCAGTGGGCTATACTTCATTCTCAGCTCTGGCTGATCATCAACAGCCTTGGAAAACTATATAGCATAAAAAACTAAAAAGGAAATAGAGAGTCTGTACTTTGAGAGTTTCACCTTATGGATAAGGAAATGAAGTCCCACTCAGAGTAAATGACTTGCTGGATATTATGCAAATACTGAGGAATTAGGACTTGGCTCCTTGTAGCATCACTCATATGAAAGCTAGGTCCATAATATTGTGAAAGAGCATTTGATTTATAGATTGATAACCCAGGTTTAAGCACCCTTCTCCAAGAACTATACACTGACTCAGGCAAAACAATGCCTCTTAAGAGTTTCAGATTTTACAAATTATAATTAAAGTTCTCATAAAGCTATATCATAGGAATGCTGAATCTAGTAAGGTAATACATAGACAAGTGCTTTGAAAACTAGAAGTACATCAGAAGACTAAAGCATTTGTGGTAATTGTGATAATAGTGATGATTATTAAGTCCCTCTTATTCCCAAATTCTAGTTGAAAGAAAGAGCTTCCATTGGAAGAAGTGCTACAAGTTATATTGTGAGAATCATTGGAAATGATGAGATGTGAGTTTTGATGCATTTTTAAAGATAACAGAGCAGTTGGCAGGATTGCTGAATATGATAGGATGCCCAGTTAAATTCAAATTCCATATACATAAAAGATAGTATAAACATATTCCAAATCCTACAGGAGACATGTTTTTATGCTAGCAAAGTATTTGGAGTTTATATTCCAGCAGGTACTATCTATTTTTATTAATTAAATCTTAGAAACCCAACAATGGGCGAACATTTTGGCTTCATTTGTGTTGTTACAACAAAATGTAAATGGAGTAACTTATAAGCAGTAAAAAACATTATTCAAATTGTGGAGTCTGAGATGGCCAAGACCAAAGTGCCCAGAGTGCCTGTGACTTTCAAGATGTTTCTTACTGTGTTCTCACATGGTAGAAGAAACAAACAAATCCCTTACACTTTTTAAAATGCTATTTATGATAGCTCTGAACCCATGATTTATTGATTTTCTCAAGGATCTACTTAATACTATCACACCAGTGACTCAGTTTAATACGTGGATTTGGGGTAGTAGGGAATACGTTAAGACCATAGGAAGGAGCCAGGTTGTGGCGCACGCCTTTAATCCCAGCACTCAGGAGGCAGAGGCAGGCAGATCTCTGTGAGTTTGAGGCTAGCCTGGTCTACTGAGTGAGTTTCAGTACAGGCTGCAAAGCTACAACAGAGGAACCCTGTCTCAAAAAACCAAACCAAAGCAAACAAACCAAACAAAAAACAAAAAAACAAAACCCATACAAAGGGGTGAAGGGATTTCTGAGAAGTATAGACAAAGGTATGTGAAAGCAAAGGCTTAAGATAATTTACTAGTCTTTATTGTAACTATGTGGGACTGTAAAGAAACAAAAGCAAGAAGACCATTTTAATGTGGGATGTCCTAGAAAAGAGAATCTATGAAATTACTGCCTTTAAGGCAGTTAGTTATCTGTCTCTATGGTGGCACATTCCTATAATCCCAAGAGTTGTGAAGTGGATGAAGGAGGATCAGCAGTTCAAGACCAGCTTTGACTAAATAAGGAGTTCGAGGCTATCTAGGATCATATGTGACCCTGTCTTGAGAAGAATTAAAGAAAGGAAGGAGGAAGGAAAGAAGTAGGGAGGGAGGGAGGGAGGGAAGGAGGGAAGGAGGAAGGGATAGGTGTTTGTACAAGCAGTAATTTGTGTAGGATATGAGGTCAATACGTTTGGTGGGGGAAGAAAGAAAGTGAGAGACACTAGTTTCACTGACACTCCTACACCATACCTCCTAGAGGGGGAGGAAGGACCATTTATCCTACAGCTTCATTAAGAGTTGCCCCTGGAGAGGGGAATAAAGGGTATTATAATATGCCATTCCAATTTGGGAGTTTAATATAATTTAAAAAACAGCCCATACAGAGCAAAGGTCTCTCCCCTCTTCTTTGTCAGTCTAAAATCGTGGTGGGAGGATCCCCCATTTGAAGATGCTTCCCTCCCCTCTCTCTCCCAGTGGGAAGAAAGGACTCTTAATCACAGGATTGTTAATCACCAAGACAACTCACGGCTCTTATCAGCTCAAAAACAACATGCAAAACAAACCTTACTAAATAACCTTTATCTTTCAGTAGGCCTCTGTATTTGTCATCTTACAATTTACCATGCCTAGATACTCAAGTCCTCTTCCTTTGTCTTCTCGCTGCTCCTCAACCGCATTGCCTTTTGTTAAAATTGTATTTAAGCCCCTGTGTTTGACTGCCTCTTTGTGGTTTTCACTTCCTTTTCTAAGAGATCTCTATGCTGTGTAAAAATATTAACATCAAATAAAACGTGCCTTTTCTTCTGTTAATCTGTCTTTTGTCTGCTGAAATTGCAGGGCCTTGTGTGCAAAACATAAAAAGGTAGAGGAAAAGGGTTTTACCTACCTCAGACTTAACACTCTCACACACTGAAGCTGCAAACCCCCTTCAGATGAGCTACTTCTGAAAGCTTCAGAAAAAAACTCCGAAGCAGGAAGGCTAGGAGGTGCTCGGAGCACCTGAAAGGTAGTGTGGTGGCAGTAGCATGATCCCTTCCTTGCTACAGATGATATGAGAAAGGGATAGAAGAGATGGAAGAGTTGTGATGTCAGACACTCCCGGCACCTACAGAGAGGGCCACTACAAATAAGGCACCGTTGCAGCTCGGAAATGACAAAACCATCTTAGAATAGGATAACAAGTACCTACTGCACTAGCAGTCTACAAGAATGATGCAGTTCCTGCTTAGAATGTAGTATTCTAACCTGTGTATTGTTACACAGATGTACTTAAAAGAATACCAAATGGGCCAGTGAGATAGCTCAGCGAGTAAAGGTACTTCTTGCCAAACCTGGTGACCTGAGTTTGTTCCCTGTACTCACATGGTGAAAGGAGAGAACTGACCCCCTCACATACATTGTCCTCTGACTTACACACACACACACACACACACACACACACACACACACACACACACACACTGTGGCATGGGCATGACCGCCATACACATAAATAAATAAATAAATAAATAAATAAATAAATAAATAAATAAATAAATAAATAAATGTAATAGAACACTATCAAAATAAGGATAAGTACCAAGAAAAAAAAAAGAACAAATTAAGCAACTGAAAAACAAAAATGGGAATTTACAAATATTTCCAAGACCAACCAGTCTAAATAGGTGGGGGGGGGGGCACGTAGGCAACTAAGAATATTCAGGAAACATTCGCAAATGAAAATTGTGGGACTACATCATGTATTTGCTGCATGCATGGGGTAAGAAGTGAGGGACAATCAAAATTAATGTGCATGGTTGTAGTTGAGAAATTTAGTCAATGGTAGCTTTACAAAGATGAAGGTGGGGAGAGGAGACTCATTCCTTGGGAAATCTGAGGTCTAGAGGAAACCAAACCCTACTTATTTTGTAAAACTTCCTAGTAACAAATAGCCTATTATGATCTATTTGGAATAGTCACAGTAACTATAAGATAGTTGAGATAAGATACTTGAGATACCTCTGGTAGCTCAAGCTTTGTGAGTAATTCCTAAAAATTATTTATTAACCATCCCAAAGTAGTCAAAATATCTTTAGTGCCTGACTCTACTCCTAAATAATTCACTTGACAGATAGTATAGACGTAACATATTCGCTCTTCACATCAAGTAACAAGACATACATTTATCTCTATATTAGAGTTCTTATAGACAAATAAACTGGTGTTTCTTGGTTCCTCAGAATTTGATACAGTACTATGTAGGAAGCCTTTAGTAAATATTTGTAGTTGATGAAAAGTCTAATGTCTACAAATATCATCAAGTTCTGAAAATACTATTAAGCATGATCAAAGTAGTTTTAAAAATGATTAACCAATAAAATTAGACAAATCAATAACTGTGTCCTATATTTCACAGCTGGCAACCAAATGAATGAGAGTAACTGATAATAGAATAAAAATAAAAATACGACTAGGAAGTTTACTTCATAAAGAGTGATAAAGAACTGTTTCTAAATGGTCATAAGTTGGAAGTGGTTAGGTCCTCCAAAAACATCTAGGATGTCCTGGAAGATAAAGAGCTGATGTCTGTTTTAAATGCTGGTACTGGAAGTAGTCTGAGAATCTGGTAAGCTTGGAAGAAAGTAAGAACACAGCAGGGCATGCTAAGTACACAAACCCAAGGCAGCATCCTTGACACCAACCCAAAGAATACCTGTGACTAAAGACTAAGAGGAGCAAAATAACAGGAAGGGGAACTGAGACATAATCAGAGGTGCGTGAGAAAGAAATGGAGGAGGTTCAAGAGTCAGAAAGTCTTGGAAGTTCAGCTGATCGTTTAGTAAACACCAAAACAGCTCAATAACATTAAATACAGACAGATAACAGCTTAATAATAATGCATGTATACTTTTAGACAATTCAGTTATTAGCCTTCAGCAATCAGCAAAGGGAAGTTAAATAGAAGCAAACAGCAAAAATACAAGTGGAATCATTAGTATAAGCTGCTGTCTACCAGAAGTTATCAGTCTCCAAGCTGTACTTTTTATGGATCTAGGTCAGGCCTTTGAATGGTTCCAGTAACCATGTGCAATAGACTCTGGGATGTACCATCCAGTTTCTCTCTAACGAAGAGTTTCTTCTCTCAGTTGCTAAGAGTGCTGTCAGTGTAGACAGCTGTCAGTTGGCCCCTCAGGGTTTGTCTAAGCTTCTTAAGGTTATGTTTTCCCCAAAGAGATACAGTCTAATGACTAAAAAAGATGAAGGCATAAAAGCCTGGTTATCCTGGTCCATCTTTTGACCAATGGTTCTCACATTGTTTAGTTAGTTTTACTTCTACCTGGATCTGCTTCTTTGCTCTGTCTTCTATAAGATACCTCTTAAGAAATCTTTTATGAACCAAACTATTTCCTAGTATCTGCCTCCCAAAAAAATCTCTGTGACCTCACATAGTCTATTTCGTCAGTTAATTGTCTGCAACTTATAAACAACTGCATGAATCTCAACAGTTTAGACAGGGGCTTATTGAAATCTCACATTCCATGAAGTACTAACTTAGGATACTTTTAGGACTAGTTCAGCCTCAAATTCCCAGGGTTTTTTCTCTTTCTGATCTGCCATCCTCAGCATGGTGGCTTTGTGGCTGATTTGGTACTTTTCATAGTCACAAGATAGCATCACGTGTTGGAATGAAAATATCCTGCAGAAGGAAAAAAAATACTTACATTTCTCATGTGGATCTTTTTTAAGAGCCAGACACCCTTCCTCAGAAGCCATCTGGCCAACCTTTCCTTAGTTACTGGCCAGAGCTGATGCTCACATTTATCTCCAAACCAGACACTGGAAAGGAAATGAGATTTTTGAGATTTTCAGATACCATTTAGAATCTGCTCCTGAATCCTTTGAAGGATGGATGTAGCCCTAAAGAATTCAAGATAACTATATCACCCCAATCCTACAATGTGTTTATTCAACATTTTCCTTCCAAGCAAATCATTTTATATAACCTAAAATCTAGGTTAGGTAGCTGGAGGGAACTGTTATTTTTATATAAAGCACCTGGATGGGCCTTCTGTGAATCTTCTCACAAGGACAATGAAATGACGTGTTTTGGCCACAGGGTGTGATATGCGTGGTCTTGTTCTCTAACCATCAGTGAACTGAGCACTGGGCATATGTGTATTTTCACTAGAGCTTGAACTCAGTCAAAAGCAGTGTACTCACAGCCCATATTAAATTCACTGACTTTGGAAAACACAGTTAAGATGCTCAATTTCAAAACCAGCCAGCCACAACCGGACAAATACTGTATGATTATACTTCTCTGAGGTACCTGGAGTACAGGGTTTGGGTTTTCTAGAGAAGAAATTAGAATGGTGGTTATCAGACACTGGGGTGGGACGATTAAATAAGAAGTGACTGTTTAACAGGTTCAGGATTTAAATTTTGGAAGATTAAAAAAAAGTTCTGTGGGTGGATAATAGTTGCACAATGATGTGATGGTACTTAAACACTGCTGAATTGTACCCATAGATGGTGAAAATAGTAAAACTGATGTACATTTTTACCGTGATTAGAAGAAGCGGGGAACTGGGGATGTAGCTCAATGGCAGATCACTTGACTAACATGTGCAAGGTCCTGGATTCTAGCTCCAGAATTTAGAAAAAGAAGTATTTTTAGAGAATGGGGAAAAAGACCCCAATAGCTTAGATTAATGGCAGTTTTTAAAAATGTAAATATGCCAGGTGGTGGTGGCGCATGCCTTTAATCCCAGCACTCGGGAGGCAGAGCCAGGCGGATCTCTGTGAGTTTGAGGCCAGTCTGGTCTACCAAGTGAGCTCCAGGAAAGGCGCAAAGCTATGCAGAGAAAGCCTGTCTCGAAAAAAAAAAAATGTAAATATAATTATACCTTTTCCTCCCTCTCTCTCCTTCCCCTAGTCCTCTTCCCCAACTCCCTCTCAAATTCATGGCTTCTTTTTATTCAATTATTATTGTTGATACACACATGAATACACATGCTCACACATACACACAAATATATAAATACAACATCAATCTGCTGAGTGTGTAGTGCCGCTCATTTGTATGTGATTTCAGGGCTTACCACTGGTATTGAATAACCAATTAGGAGGCTTATTCCTTGAAGCTTCTCTTTGCAGCATACAGAGACCATTATAGAAAGCCATATCTGGTCAAAATTTAGTCATTTTAATCACCCACTAGAATTTCTTTAGCTTATAAATATTTACTTCCAGAATATTATATTATATTATGTTTGTAAAATAACTTTGCATCTTTTTAAAAGGTTATTTTATTTTATTTTATTTTATTTTGTGTGTTTGAGTGTTTGCCTGCATGTATGTAGGAAATCAGAAGAGGGTGTAAGAGCCCCTGGAACTTGAACTAGCAATGGCTGTGAGCCACTGTGTGGTTGCTGGGACTCAAACTCGTGTCCTCTACTGGAGAAACAAGTGCTCTTAACCATTGATTTTAACTACAATGTTAAATGGCTGTGGCTCCAGCTCATCATGTAGCAAAATTATTTCTAACGAGAGATTTGAATTGAAATGGTTAACTGTACCTAAATGGTGATTGTCTTAATGAGGACTGGACCATTCTGGTTAAGAAAACAAGATGCATGGCTACTTTTCTAATGTATGTCTTCTCTATGTACACATTTGTGTCATTTTCTGAATTAGGAGATTTAATAAACTATGTTGAGGCAGAGTGATCAAAATTGTCTGCACATATTAATGTATTTTAATATCTTGACTAAGAATTACACAAATTGCATCCCTAACCAAAGCAAGCCAGCTTGTCCTGTTAAGCAAAGAATACTCCACTGAAATATTTTTAGTTACTTAAACCCCAAACTTAATATTCATTTATTGATTTTCAACAAACTTACATTAGGGAGAGACTATCTAAGACTATATAAAGGTAATTTCCAAGGACACTTTTCAACTTCATGATTCTATGGTGTGCTAGATATCTGAAAATGACTCATTAACATAGCATACAGAGATACATCTTAAGGAAATTTCAACACCAGTATGGTTCACATCAATACATTATTTCTCACCATCTACAAATTCAGAAATCACTATTGTGAATTCAAATGTCTGTATTAAAGTGATCTGTCCCACTTATTTCCTTTATCTCAAATAGGCACCTCCAGAACATGTGAAATGTGATCTGCATAGTAAATTCCATTAGTGTCCATTCATATCCTTTTGTATCAGTATTCACATCAATAATATCTTACAGCAAGCACACGGGATCTTCTGCTAGAGGGTTTTCTCCAAGTCACAAGAGTGTGCCTATCTCTTGCATGGGGAAGGCTGGGAGTGCCAAATAGTTAACATTCCTACTCTTCACCAATGATAATTGGAATTGGTGACTAAATATCTCAGCTTCCTTTCTCCTTGAGTAGATGACTCTGAGCTGTCCTTTACCCTATATCCCAGGGTTCCTACTATGAATGAGCTCTGTTGCCTATATCAGGAATATGCTCACTAACACTAAAATATTACTTATCTTCCTTCTCTTATTTCTCCACTCCTTTACAAGTGTGTGCTGGCATCATCTCCCAAATAATTCACTTTCATGCAAATCTGTGTCCTTAGGTCTGTTCCAAGGGGGGGATTCATATAGGATAATAAGTAAGATAGAAATAATATCATCAGAATCCACAAACATGTGCACTGGAATGAGACTTGGTTTCATAGTAAGTGAGTTTGGTCTCAAGATCTCATAAGCATTCACTATGAATTTCCATTACACAAAGCATGTTGGTTTTCTTTATGAGCTTCTTTTAGTTCCTCAAAATTATGGTAATTCCTCATCACCTCATCTGTAGATCTTGACTCGGATTTGGAAATTCAACTTATTCATAAATTTGAATTACTCATAAGGTTGATTCATCCATGGCCTATCATGACCCTCCCACTTCTCTCTCCTTCATGAATTTTTCAGTCTCAAGGTTCTCTGTTAATCATAGAAGCCTAATTTTATTTTCCACTCAAATGGGGAGAGTGAAAAATCTACTATATTCAGTTTTTGAGCAGACAGTAAGTTGGTGATACATAGTTAGATATCATCTAATGCAGGCTAAGATATATGACACTAAAAGGGGAACTATTAATAATTAAACTAGGGCAGGGCTAGGGATGGGGCTCAGTGGCAGTTCACTTGTCTAATCGTTGTGTAGGAGGCTAGCTCCCACTTTGTCCCAGGGTACTCTTGAAGAGAGGGGGATAAGAAATATTTAGGTAGAAAGATAGTGTGGAGAAGACAGACAGAAACGCAGGATAGCTTCGGGAGGATCTGAATCAATATCCACCAGCTCCTTTTGTCTCTTCAAAAGGGCTTTTAATAGGAATTCCAAAAGGCAGCACAAAAGACCTCTCCCTAGCACAGCCAAGTGCAGACCCTTCCAAACACCTGGTAACCACACATATGGTCACATCATCCCCTAATGCAGCCCTGCTGGGTAAAACAAGCTCAAATCTCACTAGGAAACCTCTGTGGGTCTCTGCATGTGTATAAATCCCTGGGTTCATCTGAAGTTCAAAGTAAAATAAACTAGGATAATAGTATAAATTACTACAATTCTGGAAAAGTCATTCCGGCTTCCCTAAGATTGGATTCATTAGTAGTCAAATATCATGGCCTCTATGTGTGTGTGTATTGGTAGGAATAGTAGCTGTCACAGGATTTTTCCATGAAGGAGTCTGGTGATTTTCTAAGAAAAGGAAATGAAAATATGGCCCTTGCTAAGTTATAAAACATTTCTATATAGGACTACAAAGATATTTTAATTATCAATAATCATGGTACCAATCATTGAGAACCAACAAGATATTATATTCTTCGATGTATTCAGAGAACACATCCTAAGGCTGATGAAAACTTGATCATGAATTGGTCTGTGATGTTTTATGAAGATACAAAGCTGTTTGGTAAAATATACATTCTGCAATAAATTCTAGTCAATATGGATGAAGTTGGAACATGAAAACTTAGTAGGTCAAATCAGATAATCTTTAGAGCCAAACATGCCTCAGATCAGCACTTTTTGTTAAGGTATAATTGAAATAAAAACATTCAGAAAGAAGTATACTCGTGCCTGACTTAGATATGAAGAAATTTTGGGAAGATAAGTTGTTATTATTATTATCAAGAAAGTAGGCTTTTTAAAGTTTTTTTTTAAGAAAAAAGGCGAATATCTCTGAAAATTAAAGAGAAAATTGTTCAATCATTGTTCTGAATCAACATACTATGAAGGTTTACTTTTCTAGGTTCATCTTGTAAATATAATTTCAACATTGCTTGGGAAAAAAAGGTCTGTTTCTTTCTATGGAGCTTCAGATATACAAAGCAACTAAGCTTTTCTTTCTAGTATAGGATAACAAAAAATAGGCTTTCAGTTACTTCCTGGGTGTGTTGAGAAGTGAATCGTTGAAGGCTCAAGTTTAATCTCAGCTAGTACTATCATTACAGCTCTTTATTAGCTTCATATAAGAATTGAGAAGACTGAGTTTGATCAGATTTTCAAAGTGAGTTTCAGTTGACCTATGTGTTTCTAGATATCTTTCAAGAGTCACTTGAAACAAAGGAGAAAAACACAATCAAGAAAGATTCCTCCACATCTCAAGCAGTCAAAAATTCCACCCAAAATGTTTCAACTGCATGATGGATACAGTATATGCCATATCCGTGCTATCACTGTCTATGAGAAGACAACATATGTATTGTAAAATCAGATATCCCCTGTGAGCATCCAGTTACCTAAATCAACATGCCCATAAGCCTCTAAAACTTAACATGCCAAAGATCAAATCTTGAATGTCTTATAATCAAATAGCCTCTTACTATGTTTCTTATTCTAATGAATGTCACAGTATACCTTCAGAAATCCTCAGAAACAGATATTGTCCTAGACACCTAGTTCCCAATTTAAATTTGTCCTCATTCTCATATTCTGTAAATTTGACCTTCTAATATCTCCTCAATTATTTTACTTCTCTCCGTCTGTCTTGTAGCCAACATAGTCCAGGCTGTAGTTATCTCTTGCTTGGATTATGATACAAATTTTCTAAGACCTCTATTTCTTGAACTCTTTTGAACCATTCTCCATACTTAAAACAGATTTCTATTCTGTAAAGCTAAATCTGACTTCCTTATTTATTAAAAACATTCCAGAAATATATTTCATGTAGATGTAACCAACCATCTTATTAAAAGAAACACAGAACCAATGTAAAGAAGAAAGCCAAGAGGTCAGAGCTCAGATCTAAAACCTTACCCTTCCTCCTGCGGTGGTCCTACCTCTCCAAAAGAGACTTACTTCCTGTGTGTTTGTCTTTAATATAGTCTTTCTGTTCTGCCTTCTCATTGGTTGTAAACCCAAACACATGACTGCTTCATCACTGCCTGTAAGTACAGCCCTCCAGGTCTTAAAGGCATATGTCTCCAATGTTGGCTGTATCCCTGAACACACAGAGATCTACCTAGCTCTGTCTACCAAGTGCTGGGATTAAGGGTGTGTGCCACCACCGCCATGCTCTTGCTATGGCTCTAATAGCTCTGACCCCCAGGCAACTTTATTTATTAACATATAATTAAAATCACATTTCAGTACAAATAAAATACTACCATAATTTCAGACTCAATTGTTCTTGGGATAAAAAATAAACTACTTTGCATGGCCTTCAATGCCCTATGTGTTTGGTCATTTCCTAATTCCTCCTCTAACTCCATGCCATCTTAGACACTCTCCTTAATACTTTAGTTACTATGTTTGACCATGACATGACTTGGATGTGTTGCCAAATTCATTTGAAACACACTTTCTGTCCAAAAAGCTTTCTTGATTAGTTCCTGATTATCTCACAGCCAGTTGTTCAAGAGTTGGTACTTTCTAAAAACTAAGCAATTCTTATTCTAGGCCTTTCTTCTTCTTCTTCTTCTTCTTCTTCTTCTTCTTCTTCTTCTTCTTCTTCTTCTTCTTCTTCTTCTTCTTCTTCTTCTTCTTCTTCTTCTTCTTCTTCTTCTTCCTCCTCCTCCTCCTCCTCCTCCTCCTCCTCCTTCTTCTTTCTGCTTCTTCTTCTTCTTTCTGCTTCTTCTTCCTTCTTTCTTCTTCTCCTCCTCCTCCTCCTCCTCCTCCTCCTTCTTCTTCTTCTTCTTCCCCCTCCTCCTCCTTCTCCTCCTTCTTCTAGTGTTTGTCTCATATAACACTCTTTTTTTAATTTTTTTCTCGTTCATTGAAAGCAGATTCTTTCCTCATACAATATATCCTGATTATAATTTCCCTTCCCTCTACTCCTCTCAGTTCCTCCCCACATCCCTTTCCCTCTGGATCCAATACCTTTATGTCACTCATTAGAAAAGAAGCAAACATGACAAAATAAAATACAATAAGATAGAGAAAAAATTATCTTGATGAAGATGGACATGGCAATTCAACATGAGGAAAAGAGTCTTAAGAGCAGGCACAAGAGTCAGAGACCAACTGTCAGGAGTCCCATAAAAATAGTAAGCTGGTAGCTATAGTATATACACAGATGACCTGAAGTAGACCCATGTAAGCCCTGTGTTTGCTGCATCAGTCTCTGTGAGTTCATATGCACCTTGCTTAACTGATTCAGAGTCCTCCATTCTCCTGGCTCTTATAATCTTTTCACCTTCTCTTCCAAGGGATTCTAAGCAATAATGGGAAGGATTTGATGTAGATATCACATTTAGACTGTCCATATAATGTCTGGCTGTGGTTCTCTGCATCTCTGTTCCCATCCGCTACAGGGGGAAGCCTCTCTGATGTTGACTAGACAAGGCACTGATCTTTGACTATAGCAGAATATCATTAGCAGTCATTTTATTGATATCTTTTTGTAGTGTTTGGTTTTGCCCTAGGTCTCTGGGCAATCTATGTCTCTGGTTCTTGGTTACCCAGTGTCAGGTATGGGTTGCTTCTCATGGATTGAACCTTATGTCAAATCAGATATTGGTTGTCTACTACCCACAAGTTCTGTGCCACTATTACCCTAGCATATTTTGAAAGGAAGGTAAAAGGTTTTGTGGCTGGATTTTTGTCCACATTTCTCTTTCAGGATATCATTCTTTTAATAGCCAAGTAATACTCCATTATATAAATGTACCACATATTCTTTATCCATTCTTCTGTTGAAAGACATCTATGTTGTTTCCAGTTTCTGGCTATTATGAATAAAGCCAAAATGAACATGGTGGAGCAAACGCCCAAGAGTGGTATAGCTGCATCCTGAGGTAGATTGATTCCCAACTTTCTGAAGAACCACCATATTGATTTCCATAGTTTTCACTCCTACCAGTAATAGAGGATTATTCTCCTTGCTCCACATCCTTGCCAGTATGAGCTGTCACTTGTGGTTTTTTTTATCTTAGTCATTCTGATGGGTGTACAATGGAATCTCAAAGTAGTTTCTGATTTGAATTTCCCTGATGGCTAAAGATGTTAAACATTTCTTTAAGTATTTCTCAGCAATTTAAGTTTCCTCTATTGAGAATTGTGTTTAGATCTGTACCCCATTTTTCAATTGGATTATTTGGTATTTTGATGTCTAGTTTATTGAGTTCTTTATATATTTTGGATATTAGTCCTCTATTGTGTGTGGAGTTGACAAAAATATTTTCCCATTCTGTAGGCTGCTGTTTTGTCCTATTGATGGTGTTCTTTGTCTTGCAGAAGTTTTTCAGTTTCATGAGGTCCCATTTATTAATTGTCAGTCTTAGTGCCTGCACTATTGATGTTCTGTTCAGGAAGTTGTCTCCTGTGCCAATGAGTTCAAGGCTATTCCCCACTTTCTCTTCTATCAGGTTCATTGTATATGGTTTTGTGTTGCGGTCTTTGATCTACTTGTACTTAAGTTATGTGCAGTGTGATAAATATGGATCTATTTGGATTCTTCTACATGCAGACATTCAGTTTGGCCAGCACCATTTGTTGAAGATGCTGTCTTTTTTTTTCAGTGTGTTTTTCTGGCTTCTTTATAAAAAAAAAACTAGGTGTCCATAAGTGTGTGGGTCTTCCATTCAATTCCATTGATCAACATATCTGTTTTTATGCCAATATCATGTGGTTTTTATTACTATAGCTCTGTAGTACAACTTGAAATCAGGGGTGATGATACCTTCAATAGTTCTTTTATTGTTCAGGACTGTTTTAGCTATCACGGGTTTTTTTTCTTTTTCCATATGAAGTTGAAAATTTTCCTTTCAAGGTCTTTGAAGAACTGTGTTGGAATTTTGATGCAAACTGCATTGAATCCATAGATTGTTTTTGATAGGATGGCCATTTTTACTATGTTAATCCCACCAATCCATGAGTGATCTTTCCAGATATCCTCCTCAATTTCTTTCTTCAAAGACTTGACATTTTTATCATACAAGTCTTTCACTTGCTTAGTTGGGGTTACCTCAAGATATTTTATATTGCCGGGTGGTGGTGGCACATGCCTTTAATCTCAGTACTCAGGAGGATTTCTTTGAGTTTGAGGCCAGCCTGGTCTATAGAGCAAGTTCCAGGAGAGATTCCAAAGCTACACAGAGAACTCCGTCTCAAAAACCCAAAAAGAAAAAAAAATATATATTTTATATTACTTGAGGCTATTGTGAAAGGTGTTCTTTTCCTCATTTCTTTCTCATTCTGTTTGTCATTTACATATGAGAGGGCTACTGATTTTTTTTTTTTAGTTAACCTTGCATCCAGCTACTTTGCTGAAAGTGTTTATCAGCTATAGGAGTTCCCTGGTGGAATTTTTGAATTACTTTTGTATACTATCATATCATCTACAAATAAGAATACCTTGACTTTTTCCTTTCTAATTTGTATCCTCTTGATTTCCTTCAGTTGTCTTACTGCTCTAGCTAAGACTTCAAGTACTCTATTGAATAGGTACGGAGAGAATGCACAACCTTGTCTTGTTCCTGACTTTAGTAGAATTTCTTTGCGTTTCTCTTCATTTAACTTGATGTTGTCTATAGCTTTTGCTAAATTGCCTTTATCCTGTTTAGGTATGTTCCTTGTATCCCTAATCACTCCAGGACTTTTATTATGAAGGGGTGTTTGATTTTGTCAAAGGCCTTTTCTACATCTAATGAGATTATCTTGAGGGGTTTTTGTTTGTTTGTTTGTTTGTTTGTTTCAGTTTATTTATTTGGCCAATTAAATTTACTGATTTTCATATACTGAACCATCCCCACATCTCTGTGATGAAGCCCATTTGATCATGGCACATATCTTTTTGATGTGCTCCTGGGTTCAATTTGCAAGTATTTTATTGAATATTTTCCATCTATGTTCATGAGGGAAATTGGTCTGCAATTCTCCTTCTATGTTGAGTCTTTGTGTGGTTTGGATATCAGGGTGACTGTGGCTTCCAACAATGATTTTGGCAATGTTCTTTCTGTTTCTATTTTGTGAAATATTTTTGAGGAGTATTGATGCTAATTCTTCTTTGAAAGTCTGCTCTAATTCTGGGCTAAAACCTCAAGCCGGATTCGTTTATTTGTACTTTTTAAACACATTGTTTTCCTTTATCAACTGAATTCATTCATCTATATGACTGCTATAATACATGAATGACCCAGTAATTCTAAGCTCTGTGAAAATGAAGTCTTGGCAAATTTTTATTTTCCAAAGATAATGGCAACAACACCTTCTATCTTACATGGTTTTCTGCAATGTAACCTTGTGACTTCCCCCATCACGAGGTAGATACAGACTTCTGACTGCTTTGGCTATTAGAACATATCAAAAGTGGCATTCTGTGATTTCCAAGACTGTCATAAAATCAGAACTACTGCCTCCTTCTTCACTAGTACATTTTCACATTTGCACTTTGAATCTTGAACTGTGATGTTAAAAAAAAAATCCAGTTAGCCGGGCGGTGGTGGCACACGCCTTTAATCCCAGCACTCGGGAGGCAGAGCCAGGCAGATCTCTGTGAGTTCGAGGCCAGCCTGGGATACCAAGTGAGTTCCAGGAAAGATGCAAAGCTACACAGAGAAACCCTGTCTCAGAAAACCAAAAAAAAAAAAAAAAAAAAAAAAAAAAAAAAAAAAATCCAGCAATCCCAAGGATTCTGTGCTGTGATAAAGTTCAGGTACAGGGAAGAGCAGACCTGGTCTTCATATTATCTCAGCCAGGTGCCTCCTCATGTTAGCATCTTTTTCAAAAAAGAAAATCTGCTATGTTTTCATTGTGGGGTATTCTAATTAAATGTTAAGTGATAACGTGCATGAAGCAAGTTAAGGCAAAGAAAACTCCCAAGCCCAATAGGGCAATTCAACAGTTGTTCACTACGTAATAGCCCAGTTTGAGAAGGAAAAGGTCAAGCCAAATTGGAACAGGTCTTTGTGAAGTTTTGAAGAAACCAATCTGCCAGGAAACAAAGATCTTGGTGAAGATTATCAGGAAAATAGGAAGCTCTCACCTGCAAGAACTGTAGAAAACACCTTTGTACTTTTGTACTTCTGGGTGCTACATGGTATCATTGTGTAGCTACCACATGTAGAGAAATGACTGTGAAAGTCTAATCACATTTTATACACAAAATTAAGGGAAATTCTAGAAATTAAAGTCTATTTTCTCCTTTTCAATGCAGTTTGTTTATTCTTTCTAGATTATAATTCCATTAAAAAATAAAATATAGCCGGGCGATGGTGGCACACGCCTTTAATCCCAGCACTCGGGAGGCAGAGCCAGGCGGATCTCTGTGAGTTCGAGGCCAGCCTGGGCTACCAAGTGAGTTCCAGGAAAGGCGCAAAGCTACAGAGACACTGTCTCGAAAAAAAAATAATAATAAAATAAAATATAATAAGGATGGGTTAGTCTTTAATGCAGTAGCCACACTCAGTATTTATTATCAAATTGTGTTTGTAGCTGAGTTCCCTATATGCTACCTACCAAATAATCACATGGAAATTACTACAGAAAATGACAGTGGGGTTTGCAAAATTGTTAAGAAGCCAGAGGCTGCCACATATGTTTGTCTGTTCACCATTGGCTCCACATTTCTCTCTAGACATGTTCCAGAATTTCTTGCTAATTGTCTTCCAACATGAAAAGCTGGCAAGCTGGAGGTACTGGTAAAGACTTGAAGGTTAAAAGGAGTGAGAGGTTCCCCTTCTTTTTCTAGTTTGCTCATTTCCTTTGGCAGCAACTCATTTTTTTCTGTGGTTCCAGGTCCTTCCAGGAAGTTTCTTCCTCCCTGGTCCCAGATGTCCTGATCATAGATGACCATGGATGGCATGTTTACAGTTTCTGCTGGATTTCTATGACTCCTGACCTCTGGCAGTACCACCTCTCCTATCCTCCACTAACTCTAGCATTATTCAGCAAACAGTCCCTGAGTTCACTCACTTTTTCTTGTTTGCTTCCTTACAGGTTGGGCCATTCTGTGGGAAAACTCCCCAAATTGAATTCATCTTATTTGAAATGTCTAGTATTGTTTGTACTTTGTTTTCATAAGACTGTTTAACATGGTTCTTCACGTGGGAACAGCCCCATGAAATAAACCCTCAAAATGAAACCTCAAGGTTAAACACAATACTCCTTCCTAGGAGTAAAAACTGAGTGAGCCCTGATCTGAGTTATTCATGACACAGTCATAACTTGAAGTAAAATCTGTTGCTAATTGATAATGATAAAGTTCAGACATATACATGATGCCATGGATTAGATGCGAGTATATTTTTTGTGTTATATATTTTAAGTGAGCTTTTAGTTTATACTGCATTAAGACAATTCATAAATGCTTGGTCTTTCATTTTCTTTGGAAATTGAAAAGCCAAATTTTTAGGTGAAAAATGAAAGCATTAGGAGGGCTTTTTTAAAGAGCACTTAAGGTCTATTCTTTATTCCTATTTTAACAGGAAAAAAATCCTGGTCCCTATATTTCAGACATGAGCTGGAAGAGATATATAACAATAGGGAAAATGTACTACCATAGCATGATCATCTTGATTTGAATCCTCATGTTTTGCCATCCTATCACATTAAAGAAGTCTCTTTAACCTACATGCTTTTTAAATATAGGAAAGCAGAGTAAATGGCTTTTCAGCCTGAATCAGAGGAATATCTACTTTTGAGAAGTATATTCACGGATAGGTGTAGTAGCTCATGCCCATAATCCAAGAGGTTCCCTGGGAGATTGAGATCAATCTAGTTTATTCCTAGAGAGTTCTAGGCCAGTTTAGGCTACAAAGATAAATCAAACCAAGATAAAACAAACAGGAAAAATTATATCTGTGTGATCCTAGATAATATAGTTAAAAAATGTTCCCCAAAGAACAAGAGCCAGTGGATAGATGTTTTTCCAATTAAAGAGTTAAATATTTAGACATAACCAAAGCAGGTTTCCTTGAGTATATGATAAAATGGTATCCTTTATATCAGGAATAGGGCATTTCTACCCCTCATTGAACCTCAGAAACTATCAATTCTGAGTCCTGAGGAATGATTTCACTTTTACTGCAAAATGATTCATATGTAACCTAGCTAGATTCCAGGAGATGGTTTTGTAAGCTACTTTAAGTTCATTTAGCTATCTTCATTATTTTAAAAAAAAATCAATATCCATATGGACCTTGAGATAAATTCCTTTCCCAAACAAGAAATATTGGCAAATAGCCTATGAAATTGGGGTGTTTGTAATGTATTACACAAAAGGTTTTCTTTTTACTGTGACTTCAATTTTTGTTCAACTGTAACTGCCTCTAGTTTCCTTAATCTTCTCTTTGAAAATCAGACTCAACAGGTATGCTGGGTTGTAGGAATCAATGAAAATGTCCTGCCTACTATTTTTAGATTATTCCCTAATGTAATTTAATAGAGGATGAGGGTAAAGTATAGAATTATATTTTATGTGCTATAATATTAAATATTTATGTATGTGAGGAGTCTTTCATACCTCGGATAAGAGCAGCAATAGGAAATTCCTATCAATCTATTGCCTTCAAGGTTAATGAGAAGGAGAAAAGATAGAGCAGCCTGTTTCTGTGTTTGCTAAAGGTGAAGTGATATTCAAAGTTTAAACATTCAGTATCAGATTTACAAAAAGGAGAAAAGCCAACAAGACTCAGTGCGGTGGTTTGAATAAGAATGAGAATGGCCCCCAAAAGCTAATATAGGAAGGATTAGGAGTGGTCTTGTTGGAAATACAGCACTGCAGGTGGGCTTGGAAGTTTCAAAAGCCCATGCTCTGCCCAGTCTGCCTCTGTGTCTCTGTCTATCTGTCTGACTGTCTCTGTGTCTGTGTCTGTGTCTATCTCTCTCTCTCTCTCTCTCTCTCTCTCTCTCTCTCTCTCTCTCTCTCTCTCTCTCTCTCTCTCTCTCTCTCTCTCCCCCGCTTGCCTCCTGCCTGCAGATCAGGATGTAAACTCTCAGCTACTGCCCCAACACCATGCCTGCCAGCCTGCCTGCTGTCATGCCTCCCACCCACAGTGATGGTCACAGACTCACCCTCTAAAGCTGTTAGCAAGCCTCCAATTAAATGCTTCCTTTTATAAATTGCCTTGGTAATGGTGTCTCATCACAGCAATAGAACAGTAACCAAGATACTCAGTGTTGCCAAGGGTAAAGAGAAAATGACAACTGCCCTAATTGACAGTTTAGTATATGAAAATAATCTTGAGGGTTTCATCATAAAAATAATCTTACAAACAAAATAGGCCCACAAATATTCATCAGGTCATTAATAAGATACCAGTCAAATTAAATGCAGTAACATGTTTAATTTGGATCCCCCAAATCTACGCTGTATAAAATAGTGGGCGCTCACCACATATATCTAGTAAACAGTGAAATGTGTCTCTATCTCCTATTTCCTCCATCCTTACATGGCTATACATACCTGATTTTGAAGATATAATCTGAACATTGCATTGATATTTTTATTTGATCTTATATTGAATGGCATTTTATATACAAGGTTAAATTAAATATATTATTAAAATTAATTTAATCTTTTTTAACTTTGTTTTTTGTGTGTGTGTGTGTTCATTCAGGTGCGTGTGCTTGTACTTGATACTGTATATCTCCCTCTATCACTCTCCATTTACATTTTGAGACAGATTTTTCTCACTGAACTTGGAGCTTGATGATTTGGCTAGACTGCCTAGTCAGTCATCTTTGGGGTTCCCCTGTTTTTGCCTCCTAATACTGGAATTACAGGCATGGGCTGCCGGCCCTGTTTTTCCCATGGGTGCTAGGGATCTGAGCTCGGTTCCTAACACTTGCACAACAAGCCCTATACCCACTGAGCCATCACTGTGGCCCTTCTTCTATCTTTTGCTGTGACTGATAGATTTTAAATCATATTTATGGCTCATGTTTTTGGCTTGCACTACTTGAGAACTAAAGCTTGGGGCAAAGACCTGTATGCAAATGATTTATTAAAGAAGTCTTTCTAGAAAAAAAAAAAACAAGAATAAAAGACTGGGAAGAGAAGGAAAGGAACTGGAGGCAAGGGAATGATTCAAGCGAGGGCTCAGTCTCAGCCTGGTCACATGGGACCTTTACATTTCAGAGTTTGCCCCACCTTGGGGCAAATGTGGCTGGGTTTTCAGCTCTTTCTCTTTATTAATCAATCCTTGGCTAGGAGGATATCTAAGAGCATGCAAAACCCTGGGCATTCTAGCTCTCCCTTATATTGGTGAAGTAATTCCACTAGCCCAATGGATGTCCCGCTAAATAACACAAGTTCAATCCATTAGGAGTAAAACATATAGGAAGTTATAGGGATCTAAGGGAATGAATATAAGTTATTTACAGTGTAGTTATGCTTTACATAAGAAAGCACTATATGATGGTTTTGTAGATTAGGGTTTATGAACAAAGAAAATCCTTATAACATGAAATAGTTGAAACAACCATGTTATTAAATGTCACAGATAGTATGACACAAGTTCATCCAAAATTGAACACATATTTGTATGTCCTCTGCTTAGGTGGCTGTTTAGAAGATCTAGTTCTGGGGTTTTTTTATTTTTTTTTAAATTTTGAATTATGTGTATATATGTGCATCTGAGCATGAATATGTGCATGTGAGTGCAATGCCTGTGGAGGCCAGAGACATCAGATCCCCTAGAGTTACAGGGATCTTGGAACTCTGGTTCTCTGGGAGAGCAATAAGCTCTCCTACATGCTGAGCCATTCTCCAGCCCTCATGTTAGTTTTCTGAGGAAGCTCTATGCTGATCTTATTTTCCTAGTTGCTGGGTAAATATATTTATATTTCCACCAACAGTGCATAAAGGTCCCTCCTTAGCCTTGCCAGCACTTGCTGTCTTCCTCATAACAGCCTTTCTGATGGATTGGGATGGAATCTCGTGTATACTTGAATTGCATGTCACTGACTGCCAACGATGTTGAACCTTTTTCATATATTTATTGGCCATTTGTATTTTAACCTTCAACAACTATATGCTTATTTCCCTAATTATTGGTTATATTTTTTAGCATCTAATTTTTTATATTGTTATATAGTCTAGACATTAAT
Source organism: Peromyscus leucopus (assembly GCF_004664715.2). NCBI lineage: Eukaryota > Metazoa > Chordata > Mammalia > Rodentia > Cricetidae > Peromyscus > Peromyscus leucopus. Next base: position 35,511,961 of record NC_051083.1, read on the forward strand.
CACATATCAAATGAAGAGCTGGTAAAATTTTCTCCAAATTTCTCCAATCCTGCCTCGTTTTACTAATTATTTCCTTTGCTATACAGAAGCTTTGCAATTTCATTCAATTCCATCTATCAGTTCTTGCAATTATCTTATAACAAAACAATAATAAAATTTAAATCTATGTTGTGGGGGCTAAAGAACAGTGACTACTCTTCCAGAGGACCAGAGTTCAATTCCTAGAACTCACATAATTCCTCACAACAGTCTGTAATTCCAATACCAGAAGAATCTGATGCCTTTTCCTAGTTTTCCCAAGAAATGGATGCAAGTGATACACAAACATGCAGGCAAAACATCCATACACATAAAATAATAAAGTATTTAAAATTAAGAAGAAATCTAGATTGTGACATTTTATTGTTGTTTTGTTCATTGTATTTTAAATTGAGTGACATGTCTCTACAGGTACTTGAATGATCATATTCTTTGATTGTGTTGAGACATAAGGATTTCCAGACCTGTTGGAAACCATTGACAGAGCAATAAATTATTTCACTGTCTTAAAGATATAATAAACAGTCATGTGTTTGTCAATAGTGAGAAGTCAAAAGTGAAAAACATCAAGAGGAAAAATTTTTCATACAAACCTAAAAGTGTTTTGGTTTTTTTTTTTGTTTTGTTTTGTTTTTAAATAGAGATCATGGACTGTAGCAAAATAACTAGAGCAAAAGGTCCTTGCTGGAAATTCCAAAAGTTATTCCTGACTTTGTGACATCTTGCATCAAGAGTGATGAAAAGGCAAAATCTAATGCCAAAGTGCCTTTTGTTTTTACCCGGATATCTAAATTTCCTAAATATGGAGTAGGCTAAGAATTTTAATATATTGAGATTTCCTGATCGCACTGCCTCATTCACTCTCACAAATACTTCTTTCATAAAACCCTTTCCTTAAATAGTTCAAACAATCAGTGGTAAAAATAGAACAGGTGGAAGATGAAAGTTGTCTCTGTATGCTGACTTGCTCTTGGAAGCTTTCTGTTAAACCTAATGCAGTTATGTAATAATTATTATCCCAACATGTTTATGCCACTTCCCCTCAGTTTTACAAGATTATATATTTTAAAGATGTTTTTCTAGTGTAGATTCTAGATCTTAAGCAGAATCTTTGTTCTAAACAATAGTGATTTATTCCTTTGTTTACAAACAGAACTCAATAGAGCTGATTAGTCACGTAGGAAGTAATTTAGAATATATATTGTTCCTCCACAGTAGAAATAAAAGAAATGTTCAGTTACATTTGCAGTCTTTGTTTTTGTATTATGATCTTAAAGGGAATCATTTTGAATTATGTAACTCTCAAAGCAGAACAATGATTATATACCTATTTAACAAGATCAGTACAGCATGAGTGATAGCTGACACTTGGGAATATGTATGATAACATTTATAGGGTGACTCTTTTTACATTGCTCATTTGGAAGTGGAAAAGAACTTATACACCAGAAAAGGAGCTCTGTAACAGATGCAATTAGTGTTCAGATTAGAGACCTTTAGCACATAAATTTCTGTGAGTGTCAAGACCTGGCCAGTGACAAACAAGAGCTGGAAAATGTCCTAGCTTCCTTGCCCTATGGAGGTGGAATTGAGAATAGACAGCTCTGAGAATTGTTCTATGTTGTCTCTAAGAGCTCCTTGGGAGATGTGATCCCCACAGTTCTCTAGTGAAAACTTGTTTGATAAAGTACTCTGTATCCACTTCTCTCCCTTGTCTGTTTCAATTCCCATTCTCCTACTATGGCTTCTGGATCTTCTCTAAAACTATCTGACCTTGAACAATTGATACAGAGTCTTTTTTTTCCTGGAAGGATTACAAAGTAAGACAACGTCCCAAAGGTAAATCAATAAAGAAATAAATCTAGCAATGAATTCAGATTGATTACTCCACAGATTCCCAAGTGCTTGCTTGATAAAGCTTTCCTAGGACCTCCATTTCCCTTAAGTTCTGCTGTCTCTCATCCAAAAATAAAAATAAAAGCAATAAAAATATTATAGACTTTCTTCCTTTCTTCTCAAAGCTCTTGGTACTTGAGAGCTCTCCTGTCTGGGAGTATACAATCTCGATTTTTAAAAATTTAAGCACACACTTTTAAAAGTGACTAATTTTGAACTAAAGTTCTCAAAGCCTTCACCAAGCAACAGCTTTATGACTCAGTTTTGACAAATAAAAAGGATACTCTGCAGGCCAAGTATGTACGTTTACAAAATAAATAATTAAATAGCCCAGGAAGGAGGAGGTAGTTTTTGGTTTTTGGTTTTTTTAAACAAATGAACAGGCCCACTTAAACAAGGTTTGTTAACAGTCATTAGTAACCTTTGGCATTTCATTTAGACTTATATATGTTTGCCACTGGGGCTGCATTAATATTTGAGCATCACATTAGACAAATGTAGATGCAATACACTGGGCAGATAAAGTAGACCTGCCTTTGGCTCTGTTTCAGTAAATCAGGAATGCTAAGAGTGTATATATATATACCATTCTTCAGTTACAGCAGATAAATGAGATCCCTTGTTGTGAAAAACAGCAATCTCTGCATGCTCCCAAATTCATCCCTTCAATTCCTTTCTTTGAATTTGAATGGCCCACCCTCCCCCATCATTCACCACTAGAAAACATAGAGTATTATTTGGATGTCAGCCTCAGTATACTTTAATTCATACCAGAAAACACCAGATGTTATGAACATGAGAATGTTCTCATGATAGCAAAAAAAAAAAAAAAAAAAAAAAAAGCAGCTTTCAGTGACCCAAATCCAAATATCTATCACCAAATGACTACATAAACCGAGGTCTGCACATGCAATGAACTACCACACAACAAAATGGTACATGATGAATGAATGCCAAAAATATTGTTTTGGTGAAAGAATTCAGATACAAAAGGCTGTATATTGCCTATCCTAGTTACACAAAATTCTAGAATAGGAGGATCTAATGTATAATAGAAACACATCAGTGGTTGCCTAGAGTCAGGGGATGATTAATTGTAAAAAGGGATGAGAGAAAATGCTGATATGATATGTTAATTGTGGTATTTGTTACATGAGTTAACATATGTTCATTTTCATTGAACTCAGTATTGGAGTTGGCACACTTGATTGTTTGAAAATTAATCCCCAATAAATTGTATTTAAAATAAAACTTTTCTAAATGTTCAACCACAGTTTTATTTAACAATCAATTACTGTTATGAAGTAAGCAGGACACTGTAACAGAAAGAATTGAAAAGTTATATTTTGTCAGGATTTAGATTGAGTGCTTCCTTGCATAAGAGGAACCTAGAGAAGACATGGGAATTAAGAGATTGATTCTAGAAAGAATGAATCTGGAAAGCAAAATAGAAGCAAGATGGGTATGAGGGAATGAGCAGAAAGGAGGAGAGGAAAACAAAAGTACATCCAACCCATTACAGAATTTTGCCTTATAAAAAACTATACTTTGAGCCGGGCGGTGGTGGTGGCGGCGGCGGCGGCGGCGGCGGCGGCGCACGCCTTTAATCCCAGCACTCGGGAGGCAGAGGCAGGCGGATCTCTGTGAGTTCGAGGCCAGCCTGGACTACCAAGTGAGTTCCAGGAAAGGCGCAAAGCTACACAGAGAAACCCTGTCTCGAAAAACCAAAAAAAAAAAAAAAAAAAAAAAAAAAAAAAAAAAAAAAAAAAAAAAAAACCTATACTTTGTTTATCATCACTGTTTGGCTATACCCAAGGATATCACTCTACCTTGTATGAACAAGTGAAGACAGGTAAGGTGTCAAAACATGGAGGTATATCCTTTGATGGCATCTTCAGGTCTAATTTTTTTTTCCTTTGCTTTAGGGGTGGGGTTGGAGGTAAGCTATGCTATACCAGTATCTCCCAAATGTCAGTGGACATTAGAATCACTCACTGAACTAGTGAATGGGAAGATACCTTGGCTCACTGTAAGAATCCTGATTCAGTGAGTATGGAACTGAAATTCTGTATTTCTAACCAGGTAATGGCATTGACCACACTGATGTCAGGGACCGTGATTTGAGTCAGCCATACTTAAAGTTCTATGATTCCAAAGCAAAGGTCAATATCAAGACAATTATTTCTGGTTAGCTTTGTTTTTGTAGCCAGGCCATGGAGGTTTGTGAGCTTTATAGTAAAGAGCTTTGAAGTCTTATTCAAGAGATTTCTGAATTTGTCCCTTGTTCCAGATTTACAGTCTTGAAATTGGACACCTAATGATTTGTTCATGAGAAAAGGTAAATGTGTATGTGAAAATATATCCTGCTCTCATATTATTTCCTTCTTAGAAAATTCCCAGTGTCATCTGTCAGTGTGGTTAGCCCCCTCTCATCTTGTATGTAGTCAGAATATGAGCTGACTGCGCCCTTTCAGATGTAAGTTACTGGCTTAGCAGTCCCCAGAATATGCAATTAATGAGTTTACCGTACTGACATTTTTAATGTTAACATTACCAACAGCAGATGGGAGATGTCTGCATTGGGTGTCTGTTTCCAATTAAGATCTTTAATTTATGATAAATGAATACATTTCAATCACGTCTGCCTTGCATTCAATGTCTGCTTGGTTGATCAACAAGAGGTTCTGAGAATGTTTTGGTACATAATGAGAGACTGAGTCAGCCCACAGCAAGAAGGTTCACTGTTTTAATAATTTCTTAAATATTAGCAGTAAGTAAAAAAGGAACACAGTAAAAGATAACAACTGCTTTATTTCTATACAAGTTTGTAAAAATTGGGGGAAATGATGAGAAAAAGTATTTGAAGATATTGTCATATTTACAGAAACTCCATAAGCATTTAGATACTTCCTTCTTGTCTGGGAATTATGTATAAAATCATTTAGATAGGCATTATTATACATCAATTTCTAGTTTTACACTTTTGATAGCCTAAGCTCTATTTTCCTCATTTTTACATAGTCTTCTTCAGTTAATCTAATGCTTTATAACATGTCACCCCAAAATTTAGTGACTTAAAACAAGAAGATTAATTTTGTTTAACAATCTGCAGTTTTGGCAGGACTTGTCAGGGACAGCTGGACTCTGTTCCTCTCAGCACTAACTGGGGCATTTCAATGGCTGGAGGCTGGAATCATCTGATGGCTTGCTCACTCGCATGGCTCCTGATCCATGCTGCTTGCTGGCTGAGACCAGTTTAGGCTGTTGGCAGAAACATCACATGTGACTTTTTCCTATGGGCTGGACTTCCCTAAAATATGATAGCTGAATTTCCAAATATAGATGTCCCCTACAAGTAAGTGAGTGGGATCTATATAGCATGTTATGATCTATCTTCAGAAGTCACATAGCACAACTTCTCCCACTTTAAAAAAAAAGTTGCATAATTGTCTATCAAGTGAATATAATAAGTTTAACATTTAACCTATGGTTACATTTAGCTTGTTTGTATTATTAGACAGTCATCAATGGCTTTATTTTATAGAACCTGCAGAAATTACTATATGTTGTATTCCACCAGCTTGTTTCCAAATAAGAATTTGTGTTAATACATATAGCATCATGTAAAGGTGCTTTGATTTTGAAAGTTCTCATATAAATAGACCTTAATGGAGAAAAAAACGCTTTTCAGTAACTAGGGCTGCCTTAATAATAAGTGATATAGAGATGAGAAAGCAAGTAGACAAGGTAGATGCTCCTAGCTTACAATATGCAAAAAAACCTAACTATATCCCAACCTGTAAAAGTAATGCTATGAGTCATAGCATTTTCTAATTTAAGACAAAGCCAGTGTTCTAAGCTTGTTTGGCACTGGCAGATATAAAGACTGAAAATCCAGTATGGTCTCATGGGAAGGAGTAGGAGGGACAAATTCTGGGTCACAAACAGAGTTAGAGTCTCCTCTAGCATATAGGGGACCTCTGAGGGTATATTTCCCAGGGTTCTAGACAGATTATTTATGTAATCTGAATATGTAAATAGCTTGGTTAGATATGTATGACAAGGGGCTGGGAAGATAATCAACTGGTAAAACACTACCAACACAAGCATGAAGACTTTAGTGAAATCTGCAGAACTCCCTAAAAATTTGGCCTCATGTCAAGGAGCCAGAGATAGATGGATCCCCATGGCTTGTTGGCTACCTAAACTGGCTTCATTGGCCAGCTCCAGACCAGTGAGACCTTGTCTCAAAAAAGAAGGTGAGCAGCTCCTGAAGAACATCACTAGAGATTGATGTCTAGAAATTACAATTTGTTGTCTAAACAAAACATAGTAAGATTTTTTTTGTAGTACCTTGGCACCATCTATTTCAAGTTAAGTATGAGAGCCATCTTTTCATGTTCTTTATAGTCAAATGTGCCATTCCTGGATAATTTCATACCTCTGACAAGAAAAAGTTCGCGAACATTATTTTCTCATAATCATTTGTATTAAAATGAGATTGATCTTATTAACTATAGCTTCCTTAATAAGACCTTTCATCTAATGGCAGTTATGGTATTTACTCATGATCCTACCCCTTCATAGTGCAGTCATTGAAAATCGGCTTCCGGTGGCTTCCTCAAAGGTTGTTAGCAAGGTCCACCAGTGATGTCCATGCTTGCAAATTCTTCCAGAGTATGTAGTTAAATATGAATGACAAGTCATTTTCTGGATATAATAAACTCCTATGTCGGATATTAATAGATGTAGAGCACTTCATATTCCAAACATGTCTTTCCTTGGATCCTTTATTCTGTAATTGCTCAAAGGATGCTGCAGCAGAATAAGGAGAGTAGAAAGAATATCTGGCTCTTGATCTGCCTCAGAATAGGCTACTGGTCCTAGTAAGGTCCAGCTACCAAGAGGCCTTTGGGAAAGTTTACAAGATTGGGGATAGTGAAGTTAGTAAAGTGCATGCCATGCAAGAAGGAACACACACACACACAGAGAGAGAGAGAGAGAGAGAGAGAGAGAGAGAGAGAGAGAGAGAGACAGAGAGAGAGAGACAGAGACAGAGACAGAGACAGAGAGACAGAGAGAGACAGAGACAGAGAGACAAGGAGGGACAGAGGAGGGACAGAGGAGGGGGAAGGGGAGGGAGGGGGAAAGGGAGGGAGAGAGAGAGAGAATTCAAAAGCACTGGGTCTCTGGGCATGAAATCCTATAGCAGGGGCTCAAATGTCCAGGCTTAATGATAGTATTGAACATACCACAGTTTTGCTCTTCAGTTCTGGCTGGTCTTTCTCTGACTCCCATATTCACTACTTTTCGACTTAGACTTCTAGCCCTTGTACTACCCAGCACTCGGACTTTGCTGCTAGCTCTCACCCTCTCACATTCTCTAGTGTCACAGATTTAAATACAGTTTATAGGCTTTTGACTTTCATCTTCATGTCTCTATTCAAGATGTCTTGTCTGAACTTCAGAAGCACATACCCTGCTACCTAGCTGACATCTCCAGTGGATGTCTTAGAGTACATCTTATACTGAATATGTCCCAAACTGAGATTATGTTATTAAATCCCATCTAAATTCAATCTATTCACAGTATTCTCCAGTTTACTTGATGACTGCACCATCTCCCCAGGTGCTAAGCAGGGACACCTTGGCACCATAGTTTCCTTCTCTTTTTCTGGCATCCTGGAGCTAGCTCAAACCGAAACATAAAAGTTAATGGTATACATCTTTCCCAACTGTGTGCTCAGTGATGTTTCAATGGTAGATTGAAGTTAGCTATGATAGGTGTGTGTACATCATGGAAATCCATTAACTGTACACATTACGAATACCTACACTTGTTATCTCCAATCTGGTAAATGTTTATAACACACTAATGCATCTATATTCCACCTAGTTCCTCGACAAAACCTGTTGGATCTGACTTCTTCCAAATATACTCACATCCACAAACCAGTGCTATCTCCCATAGATACCACTCTGTATGGAGTCATACAAACTTCCATGCACATTTAACATATAATATCTGAAATGGTCTCTCCACTTCTGCCTTTCCCCAACAGTGTATACTCCACATGATAATGTGAGTAATTTTGTTAAAATGAGAGTTAAATCATCACTGCTTTAGTCAAACTCTTTTTATGCACAAGGCTAGGAACTTGTTTAAAAAGATGGGTTTATGTAGCTCATATTTGGAGAAACTAAAATTCAAACAGGAAAATACAAGCTCTGGTGAGGGCTCCTTTAGCTGTACCTCATGGTGGAAGGTACTATGATAGCAGGTGTACACATGAGAGGGAGGGATCATATGGTGAGATAAGAAGCCAAAACAAGAGCAAGGAGCCTGCCTTGTGACCACTCACTAAGCCTAACCACTTAAAGCATCTATTACCTCACAACATTGTCCTAAAATTCTACAGTTGCTTCCAATCTATTCAAGATTCAAAGCCAAAATCCTTATGATGCCTCCAAAATCCTCCAGGATTTGATTCCATGTATCCTTGACTTCATTAAACACCAGCCTTCTGGCTCTTTCCTAACAATGCCAAGCATGCTTATGCCTCAGTGTTTACAGTTGACACAAACTATGCCCAACACTCTGTACTCTCTCCCAAGGTATCCCCCAGGCCCATCAGTCATCATTAAAATATCACCTTCTTATTGAGATCTTTTTTTGAGACAGGGTTTCACTGTAGACCTGGCTGGTCTCGAACTCACAGGGATCGGCCTACTTCTGCCTCCCAAGTACTGGGATTAAAGGCATGCACCACAACTGCCTAGCTCATATTGAGATCTTTTCTGACAGTTTCCTAAATTTGTAATCCATACCCCCCCACACACATAGACAAACATACATGTTCACTTCATTTTTCCTTCTTTAAGTTATTGTTTTATCCATTAATTTTAACTACCTAGCAACTGCATATATTATTTTTTTTCTTCACTGTTTTCTGATTTTCTTCATCAGAATGGACGTTCCATTAGGGCAGGAATTTCCTTGTGCCTGGGTCTGTTTTGTTCCACAATGTACCTGCAGCACTCAGAGAAGAGTTCAAAGGTAATGTAAGGAAGAAAATGTGTCAAAATGAGTATGCAAATAGTATATTGCAAAAGAGGAAATCGAAATGGCACTGTTTGGGATTTTCGGCCTTTACTGACAATTGGCTCCATTTTAACAAATCTGTTTTCCTGTGCAATATTTTGTGTGTTGTATTTTGTATATAATTCTATTTGCTAAAAATGTGCATTGCATGAGTAACAGTAATAGGAGTAATGGAAAAGTATGAAACACACCATTCTCATTCTATGCTCTAATTTCATGTATGGCAAAAACAGAATGGCTGAGGTGAAATGGCCTGCCTAAGGTTTCACAGTTGAACCTCATACCTCCAAAGCCTGATCTCTGATATAGCCTGGGCAGAGAGGAGGGAGCAGGAGAGCATCAATAGTTGTAATTGGGATAGCACTATGTACTCTACCATTGGCATTCCAGTGGGATGAAGAATCTGGTAGGAAATAAACTTCTTCAGGAGAAATGTTAATACAACTCCCAAATTATGATAATTAATGACATGATTAGGAACATGGAAATATGCCTATGGCTCAATGTTAATTAGATGAGAAGATCTGACTCCTCTAATTAAGAAGACAGAACAGTTACAGGATATGTGGAAAAACAAAATTTTACAAGGAATTTAAAATTTTAAAATGAGGTAGATTACTATGTTTTGTGATTGGAAAAAAATGGTCATATAAATAAGGATCAACACACCACATCTTTAATGATCAGATAATTCAGGCAAGATGAGAAAGCCAACCGATCCTCTAAGTTTTGCACAATTTCTAGTTTTACACTGAATTATAGCACTAGTCAATTATAGATGATGCTCTTTATTTATGCCCCAAAGCCTAAAACTTGGTTGTTTTATGACCCATTTTGCCTATAAATCAGTTATTACACAAGATGACCTCTTAAGAAGCTACCTTAGCACTTGTGACGCAGAGACAGGTGCATCTCCGTAAGTTCAAGGCCAGCTTAGTCTGCATAGTGAGTTCCAGGACAGCCAGGACTACATAGTGAGAACCTGTCTCAAAAAACAAAAACAAACACAAAAACAAGAAAACTGTAGGTTTTATGAAAAAAAAAACTTTAAAAGTTACTAATGACTGGTTTGGTTTGTATCCTAATGATTTCTGTTAATTCTTTGTTAGTTTTAAATGATGGTTGAACTTGCAGTCATAAAAGTACATGAGGCTTTTTTCAATCTAACAATCCAATTTTTCCCATTCTTCACATTCTTAGTATTGCTTTTAAGGAAAAAATTGCATGTTTAATTTCTTCACATTAACTTCAGTTTATCTTCTTACAATATTCAATTAAAGCAGTTTTCTCTGGATGGTAGAATTGGGAAGAATATTTAAATTTTTTTTTCATTTCTCAAAAAATTTCTTGCTAATCAATACTGACCTATATTGCAATCAGTATTTATTATTTTAAATAACATAAAAAGCCAATTCATGGGTCAGTGTGATGGTGTTTCAGGTAAGGGTGCTTTCTGTCAAGCAGAAATCCCTAGGATTCCCACAATGAAAGTGATGGAAGCAAGTTGACCTCTATCTCTGCAGTGTCCCATGTGTACACACACACACACACACACACACACACACACACACACACACACTGTGAAATAAGTAAATGAATAAATAGCAAAAAAAGAAGTCAATTCAATTAAACAAAAATATTAGTATATGCTGGAGGGATAGCCCAGCAATTAAAAGCACTTGTTTGCGCAAAGGACAAATGTTCAGTTCCCAGCACCCACATGGTGGCTCACAACCATCCATAACTCCAATTTCCAGGGTTCCAATCCCTCTTCTAACCTCCTTAGGCACCAGGCTCATATGTGGTATACATAATAAACAGGCAAAATGCTTAATACATATAGATATAAATAAATATTAAAATATCAGTATACACATGCATGTCAATAAGAAAATGGATTTTAACATTATTTGTCCCTTCAGGTTTTACTTGACAACCTACCTCTCCTGACGGTAAATATAGATAGCAACAGAAAGCAGTGTTTGTTCAGGAGAGGTGCTTTCCTTTGTTAAAGAAACCTAGAACTTTCCTTTCTTGCCAGAGAAATCTATTAAGAGCAGTAAATGCTTCCACTTGCTGTGATGAGCTCATTTACCTTAACTGTGACCAGATGGCAAGAAGAGCCTTGAGCAGCAACAGCATCAGGAACTGCTAATGCCACAAAGAAGGAATGGCTGCCATGGACCATCCCAGCTCTCTTGTACAGAACTACACATGATGGGAGGGCCTAATTTCAGCAAAGCAAACTTAAAGGGCTAAGATACTGACTCGCAAAGATATTCACCTACATTTCTCTTTTTTGTTGTTTATAATTTATAGCCCACTAACTGCAGAGAATGGACTTAAGATGTTGTGTTTCAGTAAGAAACTATGAAGACAAGAAACTCCAAAGCCTTAAAAGAATGCCCTTTAAAAGAAGTAATTTGTGGTATGGTGGTCCACATGTGAGGAAGGTATCTTGTGCTAGTTATGTTATATAGGTAGTAATTGAACTTCCCAGTCAGCAAAACAAATGCTGGAACTATTTTTAAAGAAATAAAAGAGTTCTTTGAAAATCGTTGCAGGAAAATAGAGCAAAATACATACATAGAACCATTAAGTACATTGTTTGGTCTCCAACATACCCACCACACAGCCTTACCCTTGCCTTCATCTTCAGGGGTTTTGTTTGATTTTACTTCCATGTTTGGCTTTGGCATTAAATGCTTTATAAATGGATTTGTTTTCTTTTTTGCTTTGCTTTTAATCTGGATCCCTCGCTGTTATCTTTAAGGATCATGCAAGTCTGTGTCTGACACCTGCGATTACTAATACCAACACACAGCAACAGCACAGTTTTGGAAGACTGACAGACAGAAGTAAAACACTTTGTAACAAAAGCCTAACAGAGAAAAGGAAAATTGATAAACTGGCTCTCATCAAAACAAACCTTTCCCCTGGCTAAGGCGCTTTGTTTTGTTTTGTGCATTGATGCCCAATTTCCCAAGCACAATTTGGCTGCAAAGGTAATCTTTCTACCTCCACTAAACTGTTTATCAACCTCTGATTTCTGTCAAACTTCGATAGGCTATATTCATAAGAGTTTGTTGTTTATCTACTTTGTTCCATATTTTTTTTTATTTTACAATACAATTCAGTTCTACATATCAGCCACGGATTCCCTTGTTCTCCCCCCTCCTGCCCCCCTCCCCTTCCCCCCAGCCGACCTCCCATTCTCACCTCCTCCAGGACAAAGCCTCCCCCCCCCCACCCCCGAGGACTGAGATCAACCTGGTAGACTCAGTCCAGGCAGGTCCAGTCCCCTCCTCCCAGGCCGAGCCTATCGACCCTGCATAAGCCCCAGGTTTCAACCAACCAATACAATGAGCACAGGACCCGGTCCCACTGCCTGGATGTTTCCCAAACAGATCAAGCCAATCAACTGTCTCACCCATTCAGAGGGCCTGATCCAGTTGGGGACCCCTCAGCCATTGGTTCATAGTTCATGTGTTTCCATTCGTTTGGCTATTTGTCCCTGTGCTTTATCCAACCTTGGTTTTAACAGTTCTCGCTCATATAAACCCTCCTCGTTCTCGCTAATTAGACTCCTGGCGCTCCACCTGGGGCCTAGCCGTGGATCTCTGCATTGAGTTGCCTCAGTCATTGGATGGGGTTTCTAGCATGACTATTAGGGTGTTTGGCCATCCCATCACCAGAGTAGGTCAGTTCTGGCTGTCTTTCAACCATTGCCAGCAGTTTATTGTGGGGGTATCTTTGTGGATTTCTGTGGACCTCTCTAGCACTTTGCTTCTTCCTATTCTCATGTGGTCTTCATTTACCATGGTCTCCTATTCCTTGATCTCCCTCTCTGTTCTTGATTCAACTGAGATATCCCGCTCCCCTAAGCTCTCTTTACCTCCACCCTCGCCCTTCATTACCCCACTCATGTCCAGGCTGTTCATGTAGATCTCATCCATTTCTCTGTCATTGGGCGATCCCCGTGTCTTTCTTGGTGTCCTTTCAGGTAGCCTCCCTGGTGATGTGAGTAGCAGTCCAGTCATCCTTGTTCCATATCTAGTATCCTCCCATGAGTGAGTACATACTATATTTGTCTTTCTGAGTCTGGGTTACCTCACTCAGGATGATTTTTTTCTAGATCCATCCATTTGCCTGCAAACCTCATGATGTCATTGTTTTTCTCTGCTGAGTAGTATTCCATTGTGTATAATTACCACATTTTATTTATCCATTCTTCAGTTGAAGGGCATCTAGGTTGTTTCCAGGTTTTGGCTATTACAAACAATGCTGGAATGCCCAACAGTCCAATTAAGAAATGGGCTATAGAACTAAACAGAGAATTCTCAACAGAGGAAACTCAAATGGCTGAAAGACATTTAAGGAATTGCTCAACATCCCTAATCATCAGAGAAATGCAAATCAAAACAACTCTGAGATACCACCTTATGCCTGTCAGAATGGCTAAGATCAAAAACACTGAAGACACCTTATGCTAGAGAGGATGTGGAGCTAGGGGAACTCTCCTCCACCGCTGGTGGAAATGCAAGCGTGTACAACCACTTTGGAAATCAATATGGCACTTTCTTAGAAAATTGGGAATCAATCTCCCCCAAGATCCAGCTATACCACTCTTGGGCATATACCCAAGGAATGCTCAATCATACCACAAGAACACTTGCTCAGCTATGTTCATATCAGCATTGTTCCGTATCTTTTATCTTTGCTCCCTGTTACTATCTACTCTTAACATTGCAGAAGGCAGAAACTCCCTGTTAGTAAAACCAGATTAAACCTCAGTTTGATTGATATGCATATTTATGATTTTAGCTTAACTGAGTTATTTTTATTTACTAGCATATTACTTGAAATTATGTCAGATATGAGATTATGTAGGATAATAAATGGTTGATTATAAAATTAATAAGTGGCAAGTATGTGTTTATTATTCTACTAACACTACAATGTTTGATTACTGTAATAGGCTTTAACATTAGGGAAAGTTATTCTTCACACTTTCTTTTTTAAAAAAATAGTTAATTGAGCTCTAATATTTTCCCATGTAAATTTTGCAATAGCCTTGTCTGTTCTGTAAGAAAAAAAAAAAAACACTTGCTGGGATTCTAGTAGAAATTTTGTTAAACTCGAGCATCTGTTCAAGGAGAACTGACATTCTCCCTATATTGAGTCTTTCGGTTCATGAACATGGTATGGTTTCCCCCTCTAGTTCTCAAGGTCCTATTTGATTTATTTCATTAACTTTTTATAATTTTAAGGCGACAGATGCTCTTGGTTTTGGTAGGTTTATAACTAATTATTTTCTATTCATGAAATAGTTGTAAATGCCATTTGGTATTTTAGGTTTCATGTTTTTGTGTTGATCTTTTGTCCTACAACCTTTCTAAATTTACTGATTAGTTCTATACAAGGCTTCAGTTTTGGTTTTGTGTATATGATTTTTATAGGTTATCAGGTATGCCTTAAATAGTTATATCATCTAGGATAAGGATAGCTGGATTTCCTTCTGTTCATTTGACTTCAAGCTTATGAGAAACAATGATCCTCACTTCCTATTAAGAGCAATAGAGACTCAGAGGAGGGAAGGGAAGACAATGGGCATCAATCAGCCTATAAGGGCAGGTATCCAGACTGAGGCTGTCAGAAAACAATATTTAAACCCCAGTGCATTACCCTTCCTTGTTTTCCTCTTTCCAAGTAACCTTACGTGCCATCTAGGACTTATCTTTCAACCTGTAACTTACACATGCCTTTTACCTAAGTAAAAGTACAAGTCCTACCTACCTAAGTCAACAAAAACACATGTGTAGTTTCATCTCTATATTTTACATTGTGTTTGTTTTAAGGCTTTTCAGGCATGTGATGCTTCAGGAAATCATGGCTGTTAGTGGATTTCTACTGTAAACTTTTAGTTTTTGTGGGGTATCTTAGCAGTATTTATGGGAGGAGGCACCTGGACTAATAGGCAGGGGTCTGGTGTTTTCTACTCATCTGTAGATGGATTTAACCTGGCCCCAGGAAACTTTGTAAGTGAACAATCAGATTATATTTCTTCTAATATTCTTGCTGAATTTCAAAACCTAGAACTGTTTTTAATATGGTAGATTTCAGGATTTTCAATATAATTTCTAACTGCATTCTAAATGTGTATCATAGAAATCAGGAAACTATACCCCTGATACCTATACAACATGACTGTCTTAACAAGACTTGAACAAAGATGACACCAATGGACATGCTAACATGGAAGAAGAAAATCTCAAGGGACCCCATTAGTAGACAAAGAACTGTAGGCATCTAAGGAATACTGAGAGTGGATAAATAGTCTTCTCCAGGGATGACTCCCCACCCCTGAATTGATTATCTAACACCAAGTGGTCAGCCCTGAAATCATATGCATACAAGTAATACTGAACACTAAACAGACTTGTCAGGCTATATTTATATATTTAGGTGTGTGTGTGTGTGTGTGTGTGTGTGTGTGTGTGTGTGTGTGTGTAAAATCCATGATTTCAAGAGGGAACAAGGAAGGTATATGGGAGGAATTGGAAGAAGGAAATGGAAAAATTATGTAGTGTTTAATTTTACAAAACAACATATATACATACATATATATGAAGAAGTAAGCTAAATGTGTAGCTGCTTACAACATGGTCAAGTAGATAAATAAAATGTAAGCCTTTGTTTTTTCTCTTTTTTTTAAATTAAACTTGTTTGACAGTTTCATACATGCATATGGTGCATTCTGATTATGTCCACTTCCACTTTCCTA
This sequence comes from Peromyscus leucopus, assembly GCF_004664715.2. NCBI lineage: Eukaryota > Metazoa > Chordata > Mammalia > Rodentia > Cricetidae > Peromyscus > Peromyscus leucopus. The sequence goes on from NC_051083.1 coordinate 35,527,782, forward strand.
CCTTCCCTGTCTCCTCACACCCTTATAAACCCCTTCTCCTCCCTAGTAATCCCTTTTCAATTTGCATGTGTTTTTATTTTGTTTTGAGAGTCAATGGGTTTAACAGGACTGTCTGTGTGAATGTAGGTTTGAAATGCTCCATTGAAACTTGATGGGCTAAACAGTAATCATTCAGCTAATAGGAGTCACTAGTTCAGTGGAGGTAGGACTCCTTGAGCCCTCTCCTACCCATGGTTGGCTGTTGAAAGATCTATTCTTGGGCATGCTCAATGCAGGCAACCAATGGTACTGAGCTCCTGATTGGAAAGGCTTTATCATGTTAAAAGCTAGCATTCCTTAGTTCTTCCTATCTTCTGGCTCTGACATTGTCTTTTGTTTGTTCTCTCTCTCTCTCTCTCTCTCTCTCTCTCTCTCTCTCTCTCTCTCTCTCTCTCGACAGAGTTTCTCTGTGTAACAGCTCTGCCTGTCCTGGAACTCAATTTGTAGACCAGGCTAGCCTTGAACTCAGAGATCTGCCTGCCTCTGCCTCTGGAGAGCTGGGATTAAAGGTATGTGCTATCAATGCCCAGCCAGTTATGGAAAGTCTTAAGCTCCAGCTCTGACATTCTTATTCAGCTGTGATGAAGCCAACAGATCAGAAGATGATAGCCATTCAAAAGATAGTTTCTAGTAACAGATCCACTGGGAGGGTGCAGAGCACATGGAGGGGAAGGCCCATGGAGATGTGCTGTATTCCCTCAGGAGGTGAAGAAAGGGCATGGGTCAAATGCCTTTATTGTGGTTTACACAGAAAGAAACATACAAGGCATGGTAGACAAGTTTAGGGTTGATTGATTGAATAATTTGGATTGGCTCAGATGCATAAGTATTAGTCCTGGTCCTCTGATGCTTGTACTAAGGATGATTAAGGTAGGATATTCTTGACTGGTGAGAGTATGGCTGGGACTGTAGTTAGCTAGCATGTGAAAGAAATCCTTCACTACCTCTCCATATTGGCTAACCCTGTCAGTGTTCCCAGAGTCAGCAAGTCCCCAAGGTTAGGTATATGGAACACAAAAACTATAAAGTACAATTGTTAGAGAAGCTCCAGCATGAGTTATGAATGTGAAAGTATCCTTTCCTTGTTTTTAATCTACAGAGTGGTAGACTTACAGATCCTCTTTATCAAGGAAGTTCTCCTCTCTTTCTCGTTTAGTGCTTCTCAACCTTCCTAATGCTGCAACCCATTAATATAGTTCCTCATGTTGTGGTGACCCCCAGCCATAAAATTATTTCATTAAAACTTCATAACTGTAATTTCACTACTGTTATGAATCATAATGTAAAATATGTGATATGCAGGACATCCAATATTTGGGGATTGCAACCCCCAGATTGAGAACCGCTGTTCTAGTTGTTGTAGGTTAAGTATGAATGGATGCTAGAGTTTGTTGAATATTTTTCTGCAACAATTAACATGATCCTCTTTATTCTGTTAATATTGTGGATTCCATTGACTAAATTCTGAATGTTGAAAGACACAAAGAAATGTCAACATATGAAATAAATCCCTTTTTATACATATCTGAATTCAATTTACTGATGTATTATTAATGATGTTACCTCAATGTTCGTAAGAATTATTTGTCTATAGGGTTTTTTTTTTCTCACTTTTTTACACTGTGACTGGTTTTGATGCCACAGTAATATGAGGCTCAAAATGTGAGTTGTAAAATGTTCTATTCTTTTGAAGAGACTATATAAATTGGCATTAATTCTTCTTTAAATATTTGCTAGAATTCTCTAGTGAAACCATCTGGCTTGGAGATTTCTTTTTTGGAAGATTTTTAATAATTAATCTACTTTCTTCCATGTTTATTGAATGAATCAAACTATCAACTTTATCTTACTTGATCTTGATAATTTGTAGTTTTTGAGAAATTGGTCCATTTCCCCCTAAGTTTTAGAATTCTTTTATGATTATAAAACTTTTAATAGTATTTCTGCTGGATATATAATAATATCTCCTTCATTCTTATGTTGATGAGTTTTGTTTTTCTTATTTTATTCATTATGAGTCTAGAATTTTGTTAATGTTTTTCTAAGAAATAGCTGTGTAAAAAATTAATTTATTATTATATAATGTTTGTATATGTTTTTGTGCATGTGTGTATGTTCAAGAAGTGTGTTTACAGGTGCACATGTTATTGTGCATATGTGGAGGACAGAGGATAACTTGTAGAGTTGGTTCTCTACTTCCACTTTTAAGTGGATTCCAGGGATTGAACTTCAGTGATCAGGCTTGTACAGCAAGTGCCTTTACCTGCTGAGCCATCTCACTGGCCCCAGTTTTTCATTTTATTAATTTTCTGCCTTATTTTCAGTTTCATTCATTAATGCACCTGTAAGTATTGCTTACTTGTACATATTTTGGTTTTCTTTTATTCTATTTCTATAGTTCCTTGAGATAAAAATGTTAGGTTATTGATATGAAACATTCCCTGTTTTCTTATGCAAGTGTGTGTTTCTGAGCACTGATTTAGCTGTATCCCAGACATGACCTTATGTTACCTTTTTACTCACATTATGCTATGTTACATTACCTGTTATGTACTATTAAGTAACACTATGTATGCATAGAGCTTTTTAGATATAGGAGACAACCTAGAAGTAGTGAGATTTTTCAGTACTGACTAAAAGTCTATAATCAGTTTCTGATATTAAGTGTTTTTATACATGAAAATTCAGAAAATACTGCTGAATCATATTTTTAGTAAAATGTTTCCTATGTGTAGATTTTAGGATATTTTATTTAAGCAATTGTATTAGACTGTATGTATTAACTTTTAGTGATTTTTCTCTTACTATGATATAAAAATTTTTAATTCTTTCACAATCTTCTTATGTATATAATTTTAGTGACTAATTAGAACATCCTAGTGTTACATAGTATACTCTAGTTTTTTCATTATTATAGATAATGTTATAATGATTGTACATGAGTACTTTGCTTTTCTATAATTCAAGTTGTTTCATTAACTTCCATTCACATAAATTAAATTACTAAATCATGGCACAAACAATTTTGATCAGACAACCATGAAATTTGGTCTATGTGATAGCTTGTCTTGGTTGTGAACTTGACTACATCTGGAATTAACTAAAACCCAAATGACTGGGCACACCTGTGAGGGATTACTTTATTTTTTCTTAATGAAATCATTTGAACTGGAAAGAACCACTCCTAATCCAGATTTTTGAGGTGGGAAGACACAACTTTAGTCTGGATATTTGAGGTGGGAAGATCCACCTTTAATCTGGGCCACACCTTCTTTCTGGTAGCCTATATAAAGGATGTGGAAGAAAGAAGCTTTCCCTTTCTTTGCCTGCTTGCACTTACCTTGCTAACAAATCCACCCCTTCACTGGCATTAGAGCCTATTTCTTTGGGATTCTAGAGTATAATGAAGACCAGCTAAAACATCTAACCTCATGGACTGAGCAACTATTGAGTTCTTGGACTTTCCATTTATTGCCAGCCATTGTTGGATTAGCTGGGCCATAACCTGTAAATCATTATAATAAATCCCATATAATAATATGAGAGAGAGAGAGAGAGAGAGAGAGAGAGAGAGAGAGAGAGAGAGAGAGAGAGAGAGATTCATTCTATAAGTCTTGTTTTTCTAGAGAATCCTGACCAATATATTATGGTCTGGTTGCTTGTTTGTTTGTTTTCTTTTTGACAAAAGATAGCACCTTTCTCACACAAAGGTCTTATCTGAACTTAAATGGTTCTGCTTAACTGACAAAAATGTATTTTACATCAACTACACTAGAAAAGCTGATATGAAATTAAAATTTAGAAATGTGTCCTAATCTAGGGGAATCATGGTGTCATTTAAAAAAGGGGGAAGGGGCCAATGTATGACTACTTTAAGATGATCCAAAAATATGTCTAATAAGTTTTTTGAAATAACACAGGGGCAGAAGCATGTGAAGTCACTATAGAAGTGTTTCTCACAGTGGCAGTTAGCAAGGACACAAAGGGAACTGACTTGTGAAATTGGGGTTTGCTATACAAACAGGTTGCTTGGTGTCATTTCTGGTCTTTGACCCAAATGGCAACTAAAACTCACAGCTAGTTTCATGCCACCAAATAAAGCAGGCTCTGCCTTATCCCCAGTATATACCATCTCATGTTTCCCAAAGGCCTAACTAAAGCTGATTCTTATGCATTTTAGCAGATTGAATCTGGCCATCTAGTTTTCTCTCATGATTTTTAGGTCCTAGTGAAGGAAACAGAAAAAAAGAAAAAAAAAAAACCATGTAGAGAGTGTTTTGCAGATTCAAAGAGAAACAATTATTTTGCATCTAAAACGCCTAAGACCTACCTACCATGCAAATTCTGTAAATGTACAGGATATAAAGTCAACACAAAAGCTCACTTGCATTTCTATACATTTGCAACTAAGCAATATAAAATTTAACAATCAGATTTAAATTATAATTTAAAAATAAAATACTTAAGAATTAAATCACCCAGGCAAACTGTCTCTCCACTAAGGAGTAAGGAGAACACTCAACCATTGCTGGTGGCAAGCCAGCCACAAACCCTTTGATCTACAATTGTGTTCTGCCTTTGATAAATGCTAGTGCAATGGTGGTACAAAGCTTGTGGAAGTAACCAAACAATATCTGATTAGATTTAAAGCCTATTCCATGAGATGGAAACCAAACCCAACACTCCTTGGGTGACTAAGAACCTGAGACTAGATAGTCTAGGGACCTCAGAGAAGACCAAACACTACTGTTTTTAAAAAAGAAAGTAGCAATAAAACGACTCCTAATGACATTATCCTAGATCAGTGCTTTACTCAACCATCATCAGAGAACCTTCCTCCTTCATCAGATGGGAACCAACACAGAGACCTACAAGTAAACATTATGCAAAGAGTGAGAGACCTTGGAACGTGCAGCCCTAAATGGGATAGCTCTATCAAATCCCTCCCCTAAGAGCTCAGAGAAGCCCAAGGAAGAGGGGGCTGAAAGAGTGTAAGACCAGCGGAAAAGGAAAACACCAGGAGTCAAAGCCCTCTGAATCAATTCAGCAAAGCCCATATGAACTAAGGCAGCATGCACAGGGTCTACATGGGTCTGCACCAGGTCCTTTGTGTATATTACAGCTTCCGGTTTAGTGTTTTATGGGATTCCTGAGTGTGCTAATGAGTGGGTCTCTGATTCTTGTGTCTTCTCTTTGGATCTTTCCTTCTATCTATTTGTTTTGTCCAATTGTGAGGTGTTAGTTTTTGTTTTATACTATTATATTTTGTTTTATTACTGTTCCTTAGAAACTTGTTTGTTTTCAATGAGAGATAGAAAAGGAGCAGCTTCAGATAGAAGGGCAAATAGGGAGGACCAGGGAGGAGTAGAACAAGGGGAAACTGTAATCAGGATATATTGTGTGAGAAAAAGAAACTACTTACAATAAAAGGAAAAAAACACTCCTCCATGGAAATTATAAAACATTTATGAAATTATAACTCCAAAGTGTTATCAATAAATAGAGAAGAAGGTAGAGGCAGAAAGATCATGAGTTTGAGGCTAGGACAACCTGGTTTACAGAGTGAGATGCTGTCTCAAAAAACAGAAGCCAAACTTAGATAGGATAGGTGTGGTGGTTTGAATGAAAGGGGCCCCATAGGTTCATAGGGAGTGGCACTAATTGAAAGGATTAAGAGGTGTGGCCTTATTGGAGGAAGTGTGTCACTAGGAGTGGCTTTGGGGCTTCAAATGCTCAAACCAGGCCCAGTTTCTCTCTCTCTCTCTCTCTCTCTCTCTCTCTCTCTCTCTCTCTCTCTCTCTCTCTCTCTCTCCCCCTCCCTGTTGACTGTAGATCCATATTTTAGAACACTCAAGCTACTTTCTCCAGCACCATGTCTGCCACTATGATTCTCGCCATGATTACAAAAGACTAAACCTCTGAACTGTAAGCAAGCCCCAGTTAGAATCTTTCTTTTATAAGAGTTGCCATGATCATAATGTCTCCTCACAGCAATAAAACACTAAGACAATAGGATAGGATAGGATAGGATAGGATAGGATAGGATAGGATAGGATAGGATAGGATAGGACAGGACAGGACAGGACAGGATAGGATAGGATAGGATAGGATAGGATAGGGTAGGATGGGATGGGATGGGATAGGATAGGATAGGACAGGACAGGACAGGACAGGACAGGACAGGGTAGGATAGGATGGGATGGGATGGGATAGGATGGGATGGGATAGGATAGGATAGGATAGGATAGGATAGGATAGGATAGGACAGGACAGGATAGCATAGGATAGGATAGGGTAGGATGGGATGGGATGGGATAGGATAGGATAGGATAGGACAGGACAGGACAGGACAGGACAGGGTAGGATAGGATGGGATGAGATGGGATGGGATGGGATGGGATGGGATGGGATGGGATGGGATGGGATGGGATGGGATGGGATGGGGTAGGATAGGATAGGATAGGACAGGACAGGGTAGGATAGGATGGGATGAGATGGGATGTGATGGGATGGGATGGGATGGGATGGGATGGGATGGGATAGGTAGGATAGGATAGGATAGGATAGGATAGGATAGGATAGGATAGGATAGGATAGGATAGCATAGGATAGCATAGGATAGGATAGGATAGGATAGGATAGGATAGGATAGGATAGGATAGGATAGGATAGGATAGGATAGGATAGGATAGGATAGGATAGGATAGGATAGGATAGGATAGGATATGGTAGGATGGGATGGGATGGGATGGGGTAGGATAGGACAGGACAGGACAGGACAGGGTAGGATAGGATGGGATGAGATGGGATGGGATGGGATGGGATGGGATAGGATAGGATAGGATAGGATAGGATAGGATAGGATAGGATAGGATAGGATAGGACAGGATAGCATAGGATAGGATAGGATAGGATAGGATAGGATAGGATAGGATAGGATAGGATAGGATAGGATAGGATAGCATAGGACAGGATAGCGTAGGGTAGGGTAGGGTAGGGTAGGGCAGGGCAGGGCAGGGCAGGATAGGGTAGGGTAGCATAGGATAGGATAGGATAGGATAGGATAGGATAGGATGGGATGGGATACAATATCATAGGATAAAATGAAAGACTGTTCATGCATTACATACTGTTAAAATGTACACAATGTAATCTCTATCAGAATTCCAATGTCATTTGTCTTAGAGTTTCTCTTGTTTTGATAAAATACCATGGCCAAAATCAACTTGAGGAGGAAAGGGTTTATTCAAGCATAATCAGTCTATCATGGAAGAGAGTCAGGGCAGAACTCAAGGCAGGAACCTAGAGGCAGAAACTAATGCAGAAGCCATGGAGAAGTGATGCTTACTAGCTTACTCCTTATGGTTTGCTCACCTACCTTTTTTATACTACTCAGAACCACTACCCACAGTGAGCAGGACCCTCCCACTTCAGTCATCAATCAAGAAAATGAAACGGGCTTTCCCACAGGCCAATCTGATGAGGGAATTTTCTAAAGTGAGATTCTCTTTTTCCAAATGACTTTGGTTTGTGCGAAGGTGCCATAGAACTAGCCAGCACAACACTTTTCATTAAAATAGAAAAAAAATCTAAGATATAAATTTATTTTAAAATTCTACATGTTAGGTCATATGATACTTAACTTTCTGTGCTTGAATTGTTTAACTTAATCTGATGTCCACCAGGTTCATCCATATTATCACAGATAACATGATTTCCTGTTTAGAGACTGGAAAGTATTCAACTGTTTATATATCATACATTTATCTTATCCATTTATCTGTTGATAGGCACTTAAGTGACTACCTTGGCTACTGTAAATGCTCCAGCAAATCTGAGAGTGCAAACATCTCTCTAAGACACTGATGTCATTAACTTTGTATATATACCCAGTGGCTTACAAGATGTTACAGTGGGTAAAGGTGTGAGTCACCAAACCTGATACCTGAGTTCAATGCCTGGGATCCACGTGGTAGAAGGAGAGAGCCAATTCCTGCAAATTGGGACATGTGCATGCCCATACACACATATAAACAAACAAACAACAAATGCTCTTAAAAAGTCAAGTAGAATTGTTTTAAATAATAAAAAAATATTTTTTTAAAAAGTAAAGTAGATACATAGCCAAAAGTGGGATTGAGCAATCATATAATAGTTTTAATTTTAATTCTTGGGGAACATTTATGTATTTTCCATAAGTGTAGTAACAATTGATATTTCCATTAGTAATGTAGTATTGTTGCCTTTTAGCCACATCTTTGCCAGAACTTGCCTTTCATCTTTTTGAAAACAGCTATTATAGTTTGAGTGAGGTGATAAGTCATTGTGGCTTTAATTTGAATTTCCTTGATGATTAGTAATACTGAGCACAGTGTAGCTTGAAACTTCTTCCTCTGGATCCTGCCCTGAGGCTACCCTGTAAGAAAAGTAAATTTGTCTACTAGAAGATGAATGTCTACATGGAATATGAGAGGTTAGCACCAACTGCCAGGCATATGGCTAAAATACTCCTGTCCAGCCACCTTTCCATTCGAGTGCTGCTTCCCAGCTGGAAAACCCAACAGATTCATCCAAGAAAGATAAAGAGACAAATGTCGTTTTATGCCAAAAGTAAAAGAGACTTCCATTACTTGTCCTTTTGTTGTTGCTTTTATGAAGAAATCCAAGTGTATTAATCATTTATACATCATTTCTACAGTCCATTGGGATATGGCTCATTATAATATAGATGCTGACAGTTTCAAAATAGAGTTTGCAGTCTACATCTAATCATTGGTAATTTTGTTCTTTTTCCTTAAGGAATAACTGGAAAACATGGATAACTGTTGCTGCTGTCACCATTCACATAACTGAAAAAATTCAATAAAACAGCTGCCAATGAGTGTGCCAAACAGCTGCCTATGCACAGTCTGGAAAAGGGAGTCTATCTTATGCAGAGTGTATTTAACTGGAGACTTCTTGGAGAACTGTGCTGGAGTATGTAGGACATGCTTTCAGAGCTATGTGCCATAAGCTATTACCAACAGCTGCCTTAGCTGTGGTGTTTCTTACGACACATGAGGGAGTGAGAGAAAAGAGTGATGGGGACACAGAGGGAGAGGCAGAGATTGAGATTTTAAAATGTTTCTGCAGATAGAGGATGTCTGGTTGATAATTGTTTGAATATTGTCTTAGGCAATGTTTCCATCCCATCTTTTGAAAAGGGGATCATGAGGTAAACATCCTGTAGCTACCACTGTCTTCTGCCATAGAGTATCCATTTGCATGAGTAGATTTCATGCGGTAGGTTTTCTTTTGTAGACTCTATCAAGATATATCCCACTTGAAAAGGAAGAGAATGGATGTTCTGGTGAACAACCAAAGGCTTCATGGTTTGTTCAGTGCCACTGTTGTCTTCCCCTATCAGTTACTGTCTTACAGCCAAGCTCACATGCACAGGTATGGTTACTCGATACCACTTTTGCTCTCAGAGATGTTGCTGAGAATGGTTTATCAAAAGATGAAATGGAAATGAAATCACAAGGTGAATTTTCTCAAATTTCTTATTTGTCAGTATTCAAAATCTATCACAAAATTTGCTCATCCACGAACTAATTTACATGGAAAAAAGAAGAAATTATTAATATATTATATATACTTATCTGTTGATAGGCACTTAAGTGACTACCTTGGCCATGCTAACTTTTCAGATCTTTGCTGGAAATCTAAGATCAGGTGACAAATAAGTAGATGCACAGCTGAAACACATTTATCTATAGCCACTCTTCCATAAACCCACAACTTAGGTGTTCCTACTCCACCCGTTGTGATGCATTCTTTTTTGTTTCTTATGTGGCCTCAAAAGAAATGTCATGAACTGGATCACAAATTTGTAGTAATAGGCAAAACTTCAACTTTAAGTCCATTTTTCCAAGTATTTCATGCCTATAATTCCATTTCTGAAAATGACTGACAGTGCAGTATGCAAGTGGGCTCGTTTAAGATGTGTTACCATGATCCTTCAATGTTGTTTGACAGCCCAAGTACACTTCTCTATGGTCAAAGAATTCTCCCATTATTTTAGATGATAATGACACTCCATTGCTCCCTACTCCAAAGTTTGTATTTTCTTTGTTCATTATTTATCTGATAATCTGACTTCTTATTGCATTCACGAACCAACAGAATGTGTTCTACTATGTCCTTAACTGCCACATTTTCCACTCAGATATCTGCACTCATATTCTTTGTCTTCTCTGTAGGAAGAGCCACAACTGCCTGATTATGTATAAGACCAAATTATCAGTTCAAAAATGATGCTTTGTAACTATCCTCCTTGTAATGTCTATTTTGCTATCATTTCACTAATAAACACGCAAGAATAATTCCAATCTTAAAACGTTCCTTTCTTTTAATATTCACTCAAAATTTTATTATTCTGTATCATAATAAAAGTCTTTGAAAGTGTGGACTATTCAACCATCACTTCTTTGCCTCAAACTATTCCTTGAATATACTAAAATATGGTTCATATAATCAATGATGCATTGAAATTTGGATCATTAGGTCTTCTCTAGTTTGCCTAATCCAATGCCAATTTCCATTTGCATGGAAACAACACCTGAATTGTTTTTTTTTGTCCCAGGTTTCTATACATTATAATGTCTAAGAATTAATCCTTAGTCACCTTCTTTTTTTAAGCTGATACCAAAATTTATTATAAGGTATAAAATTCAGATTTCTGCCATTATAACAAACTAAACTGAAATAATCAAGTTAAAAGGATGAACGATTTATTTAGGCTCACATTTTTTACTAATTAATTTTTACCAGCCCAATTACATTTTCCCCTCCCTCCCTCCTCTTCTCCCAGTCCCTCCCCGAAACCCCCCCCATCCACTCCTCCTCCTCTGTTTCTCTTCAGAAAAAGACAGACTTCCTATGGATACCAGCTAGCTATGGCATATCATGTTGCAATGAGACTAGGGGCCTTCTCTCTTATTAAGGCTGGATGAGGCAACCCAGTATGAGGAATAGGTCCCAAAAGCAGGTAACAGAGACAGAGACAGAGACAGTCCACTGTTAGGAGTCCCACAAGAAGACCAAGCTATACAACTGTAACATATGAGACACCTACTTCTTTCTGTTTATCCCCTCTCTTAGTTGATTTCCTTATTTAAACACAATATAAGCAACATCAGCGAATGTTTCAGCCGTGTATCTACTTATTTGTCACCTGATCTTAGATTTCCAGCAAAGATCTGAAAATTAGCATGCCCAATATTAAACTCCAGTTTTCCAGCTTCCTCAAGCCTTCTCCTTCAGTGCTTCCCACTTTAATAAATGGTAACACTATTCATATATTAGCTAAAGTTACAAAAATTTGAGGGAGCTCCACATTGATTTCCATGGTGACTACACCAGTTTTCACTCCCACCAACAGTGAATAAATATTCCTCTGTTCCCACATTCTCACCGGAATCTATTGTAATTTAAAAAAAAAATCTTAGCCATTGTGACTGGGGTAAAAGGAAATCTCAAATTACCTTTAATTTGCATTTTTCCTAATGGCTAAGAATGTTGAAAGTTTTTTGAAATATTTCTCAGCCATTTGTATTTCTTCCTTTAAGAATTCTCTGTTTCATTCCATGTCCCAATTGTAATTGAGGTTTTCTATTTTTTGGTGTTTAATGTTAAAAAATTATTTATTGTTGATTATTTATTAATCTAGTCACAAACCCTCTGCTAGATGAATGTCTGGTTAAAGATTGTTCCCATTGTGAAAGCTGTCTTTTCACTCAAATGATGGTATCCTTTGCTATATAGAAGCTTTATGGTTTTATGAGGTCCCATTTGCCAATTCTTAATGCCTGTACTATGGAGGATTCTGTTCAGAAATTCTGTTCTTGTGCCAGTAAGTTAAAGCTTATCTCTACTTTCTCCTCTCACAGATTCAGGGTATCAAGTCTTATGCTGAAGTCCTTGATCCACTTGCAGATAAAGAAGGGGCTAATTTTTTCCAAAATGTAAGTTATCCAGTTTGACTAGCACCATTTATTGAAGATGCTATCTTATCTTCAATTTTTACCTTTTTTGTCAAAAATCAGGTGACTATAAATGCATGGATTTATATCCAAGACCTCAATTCTTTTCCATTGACCAATGTCTCAGTTTTTGTGCCAGTTCCATACTATATAACTTTGGAATATTATTTGAAATTAGGGATGATGAGACCTCCAGCAGTGTTTCAGTTGTTCAGAATTATTTTGGCTATTGTGGGGGGGTGGGAGGGTTTCAAATGAAATGAATTTTAAGATTATTTTTTAATTGTTATAAATAATTGTATTGGAATTGTGATGTGATGGAGAATTGCAATGAATCTATAGATTGCTTTTGGTAGGATATTATTTTCATAATATTAATCTTACCATCCCATGAGCACAGGAAGTCTTTCCATCTTCTGGTATTCAATTTCTTTCTTCAGTGTCTTAAAGTTTTCACTGCATAAGTCTTTTACTTCCTCAATTATATTTATTCAAGGTTTACTTGAGACTATTATAAATGGTATGGCTCCCCTAATTTCTTTCTTGGTATGTTTGTCATTGGTACATAGGAAGGATACCGATTTTCATTTGTTAATTTTGTATCCTGCTACCTTGCTGAATGTATTTATTAGCTTTAGGAATATTTTGATGGAGTCTTTTATATATAAAATCATCCTATCTGCAAATAAGGATACCTTGACTTATTGCTTTCCTATTTGCGTCCCCTTTATCTTCTCTTATTGGCATAAGACTCCAAGCACTATATTGAACATAGAATGATTGAACATCCTGGTATTCTTCCTAATTTCAGTGGAAATGCTTTGAGTTTTTCTCCATTTAGCTTGATGTTGCCTGTAGGTTTGTTGCATACTTCATTATGTTGAAATATGTCCTCTGTATTCCTAGATTCTCCAGGACTGTTATCATAAAAGGATGTAGAGCATTGTCAAAGGACCTTTTCTTTATCAAATGAGATGATCCTGTCATTTCTGCCTTTGAGTCTATTTATATGGCAGATTACATCTTATTCATTTATATATTTTGAGCCACCCATATCTCTCTGGGTTGAAGCTGAGTCATTCATGGTGGAAAATTTTTTTACATGCTCTTGAATTTGGTTTTATGAATATTTTACTGAGAAATTTTTTGTCTATGTTCATCAGGGAGATTGGCTTATAATTTGCCTTTTTTAGGGATCTTTGTCTCTTTTTGGTATCAGAGTAATACTAGATTCATTAAAAGAATTTTGAACTGTACCTTCCTTTTCTATTTTAAAGGATAATTTGAGAAATATTTGTATTCTTCCCTGAAAATCTAGTAGACTTCTGCACTGAATCCATCTGTCCTTGGGCTTCTTCTAATTGGGAGATTTTAAGTTTCTACTACTATCTCATTGGTTGTTATGTGTTTATTTAAATTAAATACTGTGTGATGGCTATTCTTTGTTGTCAACTTGACTACATATGGAATTAAAATCCAAAAATGGAAGGCATAGCTGTGAGGGATATTTTGCTTAATTTAAAGTAGGTAGATCCACTTCTAATTCAATCATCACGAGGAAAACCCACCTTTAATCTGGGCCACACCTTCTGCTGGAAGCGTATATAAGGACACAGAAGAAGGAAGCTTTTGCGTTTTGGCTGCTTGTTCTAGCCTCGCTAGCAAGCCCACCCCTTCCCTGGCATTAGAGCCTACTTCTTTGGGATTCCAGAATATATTGAAGAGCAGCTAAGAAATTCAGCCTCATGGACTGAGCAACTACTGAATTACTGGACTTTCCCTTTATAGCCAGCCACTGTCAGATTAGCCGGACTGCAGCTAAGTCATTATAATAAATCCCCTTTCTCTCTATATATATAGAGAGACTCATTCTATAAGTTTTGCTACTCTAGAGAACTCTGACTAATACATGCTGCATCTTGATTTAACTTTAGTAGGTTATCTACATCTAGAAATTCATCTATTTCCTTTGGATTATCCAGTTTAGTGAAATATAAATACTAATAGTATGTCCTTATGACTCTGATTCATTTCATTGATTTTAAAATATTTTTCATTAATTCCAGTCCTGATTTTGATTATCTTTTCCTGTCTAATTTGGGGTGTTGTTTGGAAGAACTTTCAGACAAAGTATGTTTAAACAACATAAAAAAGATATGAATATACTTCCAAAGAACAAATAGATGAATTAAATAAGGGAATAAATCTAAGATACAAAAATAGACATCAACAAACAAGTAGAATTGCTAAAGAGAAATGAAATGGGGGCTGGAGGAATAGCTAAGCCATTAAAGGCTAGGCTCACAACCAAAAATATAAGAAATGAAATGGTACTACAAATGAAATACTATATAAGCCAAATAAAAACCTTAGTCGAAATCCTCACCAATAGAATTGACTAATTGGAAAACAGAATCGCAGCCTAAAGACAAGGTAGAAAAGTTTAATCACTCAATAAAGGATAATAATTATACACAATATGTGTAAAATATGGGAGAGCTCTGGGACACCATGAAAGGACTTAAACTTTGGAATATGAGCAAAGAAAGAGAAGAATACTATCATGAAGGCATACAAAAATCTTTTCAATAAAATCAAAGAATAAAATAAAATTTCCTCAGTCTTTTAGAAAGAGTTTCCCATTCAGGTACAACAGTTCTACAGATAGACAAGAACAGAAAAGAAACTCTCCATGACATATTATAGTTAAAACGTTAAAAACACAAAACAACGAAAGGGTATTAAAAGATGTAAGAGAGAAAGGTCACATCACTTATAAAGACAGATCCATTAGAATAATACCTCATTACCTGACAGAAACTTTTAAAGCCAGAAGGGTCTGGCTGGAAGGATGAATTTCAAGGTCTGAAAAGCCACAATTGTCAACCTAGAGTATTATACACAGTAAAATTATATGTTAAAGTTGAAGGGAAAATAAAAAAATTTTCCATGATTAAAGGAAAAACAGAATAAAGAAATTTATTACCACTAAACCAGCTCTATACAGGATGCTGGAAGGGATACTTTGATCTGAATACAGGGAATTAATAAACAATTCCAGAATAGTTTAACTTTAAAAAGGGCCTAAGAAAAGACAACAAAACAGAAAAAAGAGACAAGAATTAATATATGTCTCAATAACTTTATTAATAGTCTCAATTCCCCCCAATAAAATGACACAGACTAACAGAAATCAGGATCTATATCTTTGTGGCTTCCAAGAAACATACCTATCAATGATAGATACCGCCATAGGTAAGAGGATGGAAAAAGGTATCCTAAGCCAACTGAATTAAGAAATAAGCAGGTTTATCTGTTCTAATACCCAGCAAATAGACTTCAAACCAAAACTTATCAGAAGAGATAAGGAAGGTCACTTCATACTCATTAAGAGAATAATCTAAACAAATGTGTCAAACACAGGGGTACCCAATTTCACAAAAGAAATAATATTAGATCTAAGAACTGCAGATTAGCACCAACACAGTGATGGGAGTGACTATTAATACCTGACTCTCACCCTTAAACAGTTCATCTTGAAAAAACTAAACAGAAACACTGTTTAGTTGACCTAATGGACAACTCTACAGCATTTCCCTCAAACACTAAACAATACACTTTTTTCCAGCAAACCATTAAATTTTCTCCAAGATTAACCACATATTAGAATACAAAGCAAGTCTTAACAAATATAGAAAAAAGGAACTAACATCCTGTACTCTGCCTGATCACAATATAATAAAGCTAGATATCAACAGCAATAGAAAATATAGAAAGTGCACACACTAATGGAGACTAGACAGCATACTAGTGAATTATATATAATTGGATCAAGGAAGAAGTCAAGAAGGAATTTACAAATTCATAGATTTGAATGCAAGCGAAAACTCAACATACCAAAATCCATGGGATACAATGAAGATAGCTGCTCATAGCACTAAGTGCCTGCATCAAAAACTTGAGAGATCACAAATGAATAATGATGTACATGAAGGCCTTGGAACAAATCAAATACTCTAGAGATTGTACTCTCCTATGTCAGCACTCCTACCAGTACACCCCAGGTCTTAGCCACAGTGATCTCATTCAGGTGATCATAAAAGCCTCCTGCCCTCTTTTCCCCTTTCATACCTACAGTTCATCCTTTTATAGTTTTCAGGATGAACAATCTAAAATATGTAAGTATATGCCGTTCCCATATTTAAAATCTTCTAGTGGTTTTCCGACACATTTAGAATAATATGTACAGTTATACAGTCTTTATTGTGGCCTTCATAGTCCCTGACCTTATGTTTTGGGGACTGTTTCTCTGACCTCATTCAGTAGCACTGACATTTATTTTTAAACTAAACTTAAGCTGCATACTGACCTCCTATTTTTCTTCTAATACAACAAAGACATCCTCACCTCAGAGACTTTGCATTCTGTTTTTGCAGCGTTTTCAGAGAGCTTAGTTCATTCCGATATCTGCTTAAATGTCACCTCCTTATTGAATTGTTCCCTGAAAACTTTATCTTCAACGGAATCAACCAATATTCTATTCTCATAAACTGATTAATTTCCTTTTCCTAAAACTCATAAAATTAAACTACATATCCACTAATCACCTTTGTTTATTTTTTACTATGTGCCCAGTGTCTAGAACAATAATGTAACTAAGTACATATTTAATAAATATTGTTGAATTAACTAATCAATAACCCCCGGAAATTTTTCTAGAAAGAAGACTAACTGCCTTGGTTTTTAATAGACCTCAGACAGTCTCTAGTAAATAGGGATATCTGTTTTCTTTGAATCCTATGTTGATCCCTTCATGTCACAATTGAAATGTCAGAATACCAGCAAGGGCACATTTTAATCTTTGTAAATAAAAGCATATAAATAGAATTTAGAATTTCTTGGCATTATCACCATGAGAAGCAGTTCATATGATTCCCATTTGACACAAGCTATCATTTGAATGACAAATATGGATGGACCATTTTAAACTTAGTTCAAAAGATACAAATATTTCTAATAGTTCCCGATTTGGATTTTTAAAATGCAGCTATACCTTTAAAGTAAGAAAAATTTGATCTAATATCTAACAATAAGGAGGTTCTTACACATAGTGCAGAAACTTTTTAAAGATCTAATATTTTGATGATATGTACAGGCATATTTAAAGATGCTGTTATCCTTTTCAAGTACCTGTTAGTCACTTAAGTGAGAGATTACTTTTTCCATCAGACCAATTGAGCATTTTTTACTAAATGCCAAAACTGATGGTACTTGGTTCATGGTTGAAAAGGTTATGCTAACATATGTGAACTTTTAGTCTTAGAATTCCATCTATGAACCTTTCCCACAATGGCTGCTAGCAGATGACAAAATGATTGAAGTGCCAGGAAGTGAAGAGTAGTATCATTTATAAATTCTTTCATGCACATTCTTTCATGGTTGTATGTGACATAGATATGCTATATTTTCTGTGAGTGAAACTGTTCCTGATTCACAGGGTTGAGCTTTATGTGTCAGAATTTCATGGCGTTTCTCAAAGAGCTTTGGTTTCTAGATGCTTCATCATCCAAACCAGATGGACAGTCTTTCTTCATGGAGAAATAAACCAAAATTTCTCTAAGGTTACATTGTCCTACGTAGGTGGAAGTTTCTGTCCCACCTAGTCCCATAGCCATTCAGCCCCAAATAAACACACAGAGGCTTATATTAATTATAAACTATTTGCCCTATTGCTCAGACTTATAACTAACTAGCTCTTACACATAAATTAACCCATAATTCTTATCTATGTTTAGCCACGTGACTTGGTACCTTTTATCAATCCAGCATTCTCATCTTGCTTCCTCTGAGTCTCGCTGGTGACTCAGTCTCTCTCTTTCCTCTCCCCAGCCTTCTCCTAGTCTGGTCACCCTGCCTACACTTCCTGCCTGGCTACTGGCCAATCAGTGTTTTATTAAACCAATAGGAGTGACAAATCATTTTCTGCTTTGTTTTAAACATTAAAACTATCAACATGATGTTAGAACTTACTTCTTATGTAGGCACAGCAATTGTAATATAAAAATTTGAATGAAATATTTGTAGAAACAGGAAAAAAATCCTATGGTACATAGCAAAACACACACAGAAAAAAAACAGAAAAGCTAAGGCAATCTTTTTTTAATTGTTTGAAAATTTTATACAGTAAATTTCTTTTATCATAATCTTTCACATTCTACAACTCTTCCCTACCCACCTAACTTTGTATTCATTTCTTTCTCCAAAAAAACCCACATGGAGTCCATTTTGTGTTGGCCAGCTATCCTTGAGCAGAGGGCCTGCCCTGAAATGTCATTGATATACTCAGAGACACTCCGTTGGAGAAAACTGATTTTCCCTTCTGCAGCACCTATCAATTGGCTAGGAGTGAGACTTTGTGTCCACTTCCCTTCCTCTGTGCTATGATTTTATCTGACTTGAGCTTATGCAGTCTTATACATGCTGCCACAGTCTCTATGAGTTCACATGTGCATCTGCCCTCTTGTGTCTGGAAAGTTCTGTTTCCTTAAAATTGTCTACAACCTCTGACTCTTACAATCTTTCCTCCCCTTCTTCCCCATAGAACTCTGAGCCTTGAGGGGAAGGATGTGATAAAGATATCCTATTCAGGGATAGAACTCCAGTCTCTTACTCTGTGCATGTTGTCCAGGTGTAGTTCATGTTAATCACCATCTAATGCAAGAAAAAGCTTCTCTGGTGAGGGTTAAGTATTGCAATATGTCATTAGGAGTTGTTTAATTGCTATGTAGCTATGACAATCACAAGCAGTAAGAGCAAAGCTGAAAGGCACACACTACCTGGCTTCAAATATGCTGCAAAGCTCTACTAATTAAACTTCATAATACTGGCATATAAACAGACATAGATATCAAAGGAAAAGAATAAGGAGCCCAGAAATAAATCCATGCATTTATGCTCAATTGATTTCTGACAAAGTTGCCAAGAACACATAATGGGGAAATTACATCTCTTCTGTAAATTGTGTCAGTAACCCTGGATATCCACATACAGAGGAATGAAACTGAACCTTTAGTTCGCAGCACATAAAAATCAACTTGAAAGAATAAAGACTTAAATATGAATCTATAAACTTACTAGTAAAAAAACTTAGAGGCAACATTTCATGACAATCATCCAGGCAACATTTTTTTTTGTTGTGGTAGGATGGGTGATTCATGACTCCAAAAACATAGATAACACAAGGAAAAGTAGACAAATAGGACTATTGAAAACTTAGTAGTTTCTACACAGCAAGTGAAGAAAACAAACTGATGCAACAACTTAGGGATGGTAAAAAAGATTTAAAAGTAGTACATATGATAAGGAGCTATTATCCAAAATGTATAAGAACTCAAATAACTTAATAAATAAACAATGAACTTGAGTTTAAAACTGGGCAAAGGACCAACACAGACATTTCTTCAAAAGATGCCATACAAATGACCAACAGACATAAGAAAAAAAACACTCAAAGTCATCAAGGAAATGGAAAATAAAATGACGTTGAAACATAACCTTATGCCTATTACAATGGCTATTCTAAAGGGTAAAATGAAACAGTCGTTAGTGAAAGTGTAGAGAATAGGGAGGGGTTGTATACTGCTGGTGGGAATGCATGTTAGTGAAGTCATGTGGAAACACTAGGTAGTTGGCTAAAAATTTTAAAACTACAGATCTGGAGAGATGGGTCAGTGATTAAGAGTACTTGCTACTCTTGAAAAGGACCTGAGTTCAGCTCCCAGTGTCCATGTCCAGTGGGCAGCTGCACTCATGTGCACAAACCCACACATAGTTACATACACACAGGTGATTAAAAATAATAAAAATAAATAAACTACACTTGTCATATGATCCATCAGTGCTACTACCACTGATTACACATCTGAGGGAAACAAAACTAATATGTCAAAGTGATACCCTCCAAAGTTCATCACAACATTATTTTCAATAGCTAAGACACAGAATCAGTGTAAGTGCTTATCAAAAGATGAAAGAAAGATGTTTATATAAATAATATAATACAGTGAGCCTTATAAAACAGCATCTTGTTATTTACAGCATGGGTGCACTCAGTGTACATTATGCCAAATGAAATAAGTCATATACACACATATACACACATGTGCATACACAGTAGACATACACATGTGCATGCAAACACTACATGGTACCACTTATATGTAGAAGCTAAAGATGTTAAACTCAGAATAGAATAGTGGTTACCAAAGGTTTGGGGGAGAACTGGGGAGATGTTTGCCAAAGAATATAAAATTTTACTTAAGGGAAACAAGTTTGGGAGCTGAAGAGATGGCACAGTGAATCTAATCGGAGGACTAGAGGATCAAGCACCCATGAAACAATCTGGGTGTCCCACAAACCCCTGTAACCACAGCCCCACAGGATCCAACACCCTTTTTTGTCTCTGTGCATGTACAGGCGTGCACATCTGTACACATATTTCCACATTGACTAATAGAGACACACACACAAATAAATATGTAAAATAAATCTTCAAAAAGAAAAAGGTCAACCCATCTATTGTACAACATGACTGTAGTTAACAATTTATTGTATACTTGGAAATTACTATAAAGGTAATTTTAAATATTTTTGTCACAAATACATACAAATGTAAAATAACAAAAACAAATAGTTGGTTGGAAAGTACTGACCCATAAATATGAAACAATTTTTCAATGTTTCATTTAAACTTTAAATTCTAAGTACATGTTCTTTTACATTTTCTTAAAATGTAGGACTACAGGACTTCCTCTGGTCAATGATTGGTTCATGTATTACATTGAAAAAATAAAAACTGCTGTCATTTTCCATTATATATGATGTTTGCTAGTGAAGTTTCTGACAGATTCTTGGTTTCAAGTTTTTGTTTGTTTGTTTGTTTGTTTTTTGAAACAGGTTCTCTCTATGTAGCCCTGGCTGTCCTAGAACTCACTATGAAGACGAGGCTGTCCTCAAACTCAGAGATTCACCTACCTTTGCCTCCTGGGTGCTGGGATTAAAGGTGTGTACCATTATGCTTGGCTCTGATAGTTTCTTAACAAGACCAATAAATTCTTTTTCAAGGATGACCCCACCTTGGTCTGCTGGCAGTGGCCCAGAGGGTGCCTGGACTGGTCTACTCTGGTGACCGGTCTAGCGAATAACCTAGCTGTCATCATAGAGCCTTTGTCCAGTGACTCATGGAGGCAGATTCAGAGATCCATGGCCAGGCACTAGGCTGAGCTCTGGGAATCCAATGGATGAGAGAGGAGGGATTCTGCAGGTGGGGGACGTTGAGACCATGATAGGAAGACTTGCAGAGAAGACTGGCCACACTAGTGGAAGAACATGAACTGTGGACTGGTGGCTGTGGAGCCCCCATGGGACTAGACTAGGCCTCCTGGACACGGAAGACGGTTGTTTGGCTCAAACTGTTTGGGGGCACCCAGGCAGGGGGATTGGGATCTGTCCCTGGTGCATGTGCAGGCTTCTGGGAATTCGGTGCCTGTGGTGTGACATCTTGCACAGCCTTGGTGCAGTGGGAAGGGGCTTGGACCTGCCTAGGCTCAGTGTGCCGGGCTCTGCTGACTTCCCATGGGGGACCTTGATTTGGGGGATGTGGGGATGTGGGGTGGCTTGGGAGAGAGGGCTGGGGAGTGGGAGGAGGGAGGAGGTGAGATCTGTAGGTGATATGTAGAGTGAGAAGAAAATTTCTTAATAAAGAAAAATGAAAAAAAAAAAAGAAATTCTTTTCTACTACTAGGTTAGTTAAAAGTTTTGAATTTCATCCAATTATTATTCTACTTTTATTAAGATAGAAATACATTTTCTTCATTGTTTATTATGTTGAATGACATTGCTAGAATTGGCATTAGTAACTAACCTAGTGAGAGATGATTTTAAAGTGGATTTCAGTTTTCATTTTAGAAATGTGGGTTACAGACACATTATTGGGAGGTGTAAGACCACCATGGTAGTCTTCTGAAAGGCATTGTACAAACTGCTTGTGCATCTGTTAGCTAACTAGCAAGCACCACCTCTAAAACCAGCTACAGTCTAAGAAGAGGCTTGAAATTAGCTGAAGAGTTGGGAGGACATTTTGTTAGTTTCAAGACTTCTTAGTTGACCTTAATTCTAGGGAAAAGAATTTTACAGAAACTACTTAAATGCAAATAACCTGTCACCCAAAAGTCATTAAACAAAATATACTGGCTTGCCACCCTTCTTGGGAAATATGAGAGACAGGACAGTCCCTTTCTGCCCATTAAAGTATCCCATAAAGATTGATTTTTAATATTTGCAAGGCCCAGACAATGTTAATGATGGTCCATAGCAGTAGTATAAAAAATGTACCTTTCTTTCGCTTGTCTGTCCTCTTTTGTCTAATTCAGAAGCCCTTATAAGAAAAAATGGTAGAAGGAAATTAGAAATACTTTCTAGGAAAAGTGATAAGCTGCTGCCTACGTTTCTTTTTCTATTTTTTTCAGCCTACTGCAGGCCTGAAATGAGAGGTAGAAGACTGAACTTTAAAGGAGCATTAAAGCTTGAATTATTGCTGATATTGTAATTAAACTGAGACTCTTCTATGATAAAATATAACCAAAACACACAAGAGTCATAGCAACTGCTTTAGATCTGATCCAAGGGATAAAGATCTGCCCTTGAAACTGGCAACAGAAACATCAGTTATTTTCTAATCATACCTCCTGTACTCAACAATAAATCCTCCAATTTATTGGTTATATTTTTCATAAATTTAATCTAATGGGATATTTCATATTTTAAATATTTTTATTAATTCTTTGAGCTCATAGTCTGTATTTTGACTATATCCATACCCCACTCCTCCCTCTAACTCCTTCCAGATCCACCCTACCCCTTCCTACTCCGTTCCAACTCCATGTCCTCTCTTCTTCCTTTTAAGAATCCTTCAAGTCCAATTTGTGCTAACTCTATTCCTAGGTGTGGGACCATACACTGAAGTGAATCCTACCAGGGGCCACATCTGTAAAGAAAACTGAATCTCCCTCCTCTAGAAGCTGTTAACTGTTCATAACTCCTCACTTGGGGGTGGGAGCTCATGAACCCCTCTCTCTTCCATGCTAAGATATTAACTGGCATGATCTTGTACAGGTCTTACACGGGCAGCCATAGCAGATGTGTGTTTATGAGTACAGCATCTCTGTCATGTACAGAAGATACTGTTTTGCTCTGTTCCTCTCTGACCTCTGGATTTTACAATCCATCCATCCTCTGTACTGCTGTGGTCCATGAGATCTTCAGGGTGGGAGGCTGTGTTATAGATGTCTCATTTGTGGCAAAGCCCTCACTGGCTTTTATTCTCTACACTTTGTCCAGTTGTGAGTTTTCATGTTAATTGCCGTGAACTATACAAAGAAACTTCTCTGATGAGGTCTGGGAGCTGTACTAATCTACGGACATAGAAATATGAATTTAAAGGGCAGCTATGTCCATTTAGCAGAACAATATTAGTATATTTATCCCTGGGGCCTGAGAGCTCCCCAAGGGTAATAATGGGAAGGGAGGTTTAGATGGGGAGAAATATGGGAGAATTTGACAGAGGAGGGGGTAGGGAAGGGATAACTAATGCTAAGGTGCTTTTAAAACCTTATAATACTATAAAGTTAGCACAAAGTGGACTTGATGGATTATTGAAGGGAAAAAGAGAGGACAAGGGGTTGGAAGGGAGTGGGAAGGGATGGGGTAGATCTAGAATGAGTTAGAGGGTATGGATATAATCAAAATACAGTATGGATGTAAAAATCCATATATATGGTCACACATAAGAGTTGAATGGGAATTATCTTGTACAGGGTATAATATGCCACCCAGAACCCACAGACCACCAAATAAAAAGTCCAGGAGTGTGGTACACTCCCCTTCAATTGTTCATCAGAGGTCTTCCTGAGCCCCACAAAATACAGGCTATTGCCATTGCTTTTGGTTGCCCACCATGACTTGATGATAAGATCGTATTTCTGAAGGAATCACACATTTTGTTGATAGGATATGAACAAATCCAGTTGGTACTGGACAAACTTCCTCACTGCTGGCTAGCTTTCATAGTCCTAAAAGGTGCTGTGTAGGCTGCTGTTTACCATGTGAACTATTATCCTGACAGGAGCTTTCTGAGCTGGTTACAGGAGAAAATACATGCCTGGTACAATAAATCTGGCTACTTTACATATTTTAAAATGTTGAAAATGCAAATATCACAAGAAAATTTTATTGAGAATATTTTGATACCTGTTAAATTATTAAAATGTGGAATGTTTACATTTATATTAGTAATTAGCAATTTTCTTCCTTTAAAATATCCCTGCATGAATTTGGCATTAAGATAACAGAAGCTTGAATAAAATAATGGAATGTTTATTCATTTTCTATTAACTGAAGAGTCTATGGAATATTGGAGCTCAATGTTGCTTAACATTTTGTAGAATTTGCCCATAAGGTCACTTGTTGTTTTGTGCTTGTTGGGAGTGAATTTTCAGCTATTGACTCAGGTTCTTCAAAGCTTGTATACTCAGATTTCTTTTTAGTCGGGTTTAATAAGTTATACTTCCTAAGGAATTTTCTGTTTAAATTACAAGTATCTGGCCCCTAAGGCTGATCATTTAAAATTTCTGATTTATCTAATCATTTATGTTTTCTACAGTTTTTTTTTTCTTTTTTTGTTTTTTTTCTCCCTCCCTCCCCTTCTCCTGACCCTCTACATCTCCCCATCCCACCCCCTATCCACTCCCTTGGGGAGTCAACAAAGTTTGGCACACTAAGTTGAGGCAGGACCAAAACCCTTCACCGTGTCTCAAGGCTGAGCAAGGTATTCTACCCTGGGGAATATGTTCCAAAAAGCCATTTCATGCACCCAGAATAATTCCTGGTCCCACTGCCAGGGGCTCCCCAAACAGATCTAGCCACATAACTGTCACCACATTCAGAAGATCTAGTTCAGTCCCATGTATGTTCCCCAGCTGACAGGCCAGAGTCTATGTGCTTCTACAAGCTTGGTTCAGCTGTCTCCATGGTTTTCCCCATCATGATCTTGACATCACTTGTTTCCTGTGATTCCACCACCCTCTCTTCCATTGAAATCTAGGATTTCAGCCCATTGCTTAGCTGTGGATCACTGCATCTTCATCACTTACTGGATGTAGGTTCTATGATGACAATTAGGGTAGTCACTAATCTGATTATAGGGGAAGATAATTTGATACACCCTCCCCATTATTGCTAGGAGTCTTTGTTGGTGTCATCCTTGTGGATTCCTGGGATTTTCCTAACACCAGGTTTCTACCTAACCCCCTAATGGTTCCCTCTACCTAAATATCTCTTTCATTGCTATGAACACAGTTGAGAAAGTGACCCCGTGGTAAGATTGAGCATCCCTTGGGTATATGCCCAAGATTGGTATTGCCGGGTTGCTGTGGATATTGTTTTATATAAATAAAACACTGATGGCCAGTGACCAGACAGGAAGTATAGGCGGGATAAGGAGAGAGGAGAATTGGGGAAACAGGAAGAAGGGGGAGAGACACTGCAGCCACCACCAGGATAAGCAGCATGTAAAGATGCCAGCAAGCCACCAGCCACGTGGCAAGGTATAGATTTATAAAAATGGGTTAATTTAAGATATAAGAACAGTTAGCAAGAAGCCTGCCACGGCCATACAGTTTGTAAGTAATATAAGTGTCTGAGTGATTATTTTATACGTGGATTGTGGGACTGCGGGGTTTGGTGGAACCTGGAAAGAAGCCCTCCAGCAACACTGGGCCTTGAGGTAGGTTGATTCACAATTTTCTGATAAATTAAAATAAACCACCATACTGATTTCCAGAGTGGTTGTATAAGTTGGCATTCTCACCAGCAGTGGAGGAGTGTTCCCCTTACCCCACATCATGACCAACATAAGCTGTCATCAGTGTTTTTGATCTTAGCCATTCTGACGGGTGTAAGATGTTATCTCAGTGTCATTTTGATTTGCATTTCCCTGATGGCTAAGGATGTTGAACAATTCCTTAAATGTCTTTCAGTCATTTGAGATTATTCTGTTGAGAATTCTCTGTTTAGATCCATACCCAATTTTTAATTGGGTTGTTTGGTTTGTTGATGTCTAGTTTCTTAAGTTCTTTTCCTACCGTATGTTTATTATGCCTTTGTCAAAAATTATGTGATGATATCTCTAGGTTAATTTCTGGGGTATCAATTCTGAAAATGTCTTTTTAAATTAATAAAACAAAAAGATCATAAGTATTCAGGAAAATTATGTTAAAATGAATAATCTATTATCTTATAGTTAACAAGAACAATTTTAGAAAGAAATGAATAAATAATAAAGCTTAGAGGCTTGTGTAAGTCCTCTAGAAGAAGCATATAAATAGTGTTTCATTTCTCCAAACAACTTAGGCTAGCATGAGCAGCAAAATACAAAAGCAAACTCAAACTTACTTAATTTGTGCAGAAACAAATAGAATAGCTGGTGCTTTTCTCCTCTCTCCCATGTCTCTGAAGAGTCAGAGAACTGACAAAGCTATCTAACTCTGCTTTGGGGGGAGAGCAGTGCGATTTTAGAAATCACACAATGAGCTTTCTTTTCATCATTTTCAGAAACTGCAATCAAATGGATTGTAATTTGGACACCAATGAGCTTAGCTGTTGTAATAGGTCTGTCATTCTCTGAATTTTGTAATAATGTCCTGAATAGAACCACAGCATAGTTCTCTTGTGATTGCAAACCAAGACATTATACATACTTCCTAAATTTGTTTACTTAATGTTAGAATTCTAAGTTAAGGTTAATTGTCAATTTCTCTCTCATTTAAAAGACATCAGAATGTAAAATTACCTATTACCTTGCTACTCCCCTGTGTTATGGTAGAGTAGAAAATTGCAGAATATTTTCCCAGGATCTAAACTTGAAAGCCATCCATGATACTTCCCTCTCACTACATCTCTTTTTACTACTTATTCATTCATATTACCTCATATGTCTTCCCTTCTTTTCCAGATTTACTGCCAGTAGCCTGGTTCTGCAGCATACTAAGAATAGTGTTCTAATACATAAGCACTATACCTATACTTATTCTTTAGGATACCTTCTTATTTATTACTCACACAGAGCATAGAGTCATATTACTAGGATTCTTCACTTCAGTCCTATATTCATAAAACTTCAATGATTGCCAAATAAAGTATAAGTTCTATATTTCTATTCTAGAAAATAAAGTTCAAAATATTGCAAAATAGTTTCTTGGCTAACTCCAGTAATTTATAGGCAGTCAACATTCCAGCACTCCCAAGCTATGCCAGCTATCTTTCAAAAGGAAAATAATTCTAATAATATTCTGGCAAAAGAAATTCTAATTTCACACACAATGACATTATCTGATTTCCTAGGCTTAGGAAGCTTAAAAAGAATTTAAGTTTAAGTAGAAATATTTCTCAAATCCTTTATTATTCAGTCTATGACATACTTCAATTGTTTTCATATGGAATTCCCAAGGAATAATTTAAATGAACTAATACTGTACTCTCCACTTATTTACAAGAGATATGCTCTAAGACACTCATGAGATGCCTAAAACAACTGATAGTACCCTACCATGTGGACACTGTTTCTTCATATATGAGGCAGTGTTACTATGCAGTACCAAAGTTAATCCATCATTCCATATTTTATGCCTTGGTTGTTTTTTGTTATTGTTGTTGTTGTTTTAGCACTACCCTTGTGTTTGAGGATTACTCAAAGAGAAGCCCTATAATACCATTGCTACGGGACACAGAAATATGAAGTAGGGGTTCAGCTGACTATGGCAAAGCTATTATCTGGAAAAGTCAAGCATTTTTCCAGAGAAAGCTAAGGCTCAAGGAGTATTGGTGTTATTTGGGGTTTTGAATATATCAGCTGTTTTCTGGTATGAAATTCATGTGCGCTATTATAGCTTACCCAATTGATTCTTTTTCCTAAGAACTTCTAACAGTGTGGAGTGATCATTCTTTGGGCATATACAATTAAAGTATTTGGATAGCACTCACACAGGCAAGGCTTCTTGCTTCCAAGCTTTTTGTTTCTTTCTTTTAGCATTAGAATCAGATGTCTGCCTTCTGTAATTATCTCCTTTAGCAAGCATCCAAGGCCAGGGCCAGCTCCAGACAAAAGCATTTTATCTGAGATACCTATCAAACACTCAAGGACAAAAGGCAGACAGTATAAGCATTCCAGACCACCTGCTAGTCTCCTGAATTAAGGTAAATATCCATATGAAGATACCACCTGGGCCAGGTACATAGCTTTGATTCTTGTACAAATTAAGCTCAGACACACACACACACACACACACACACACACACACACACACACACACACAAGTGGCACCTCTAGACTTCCCCTCAAAAAATTTATTCACAACAAACGGGTTTTCACATACCAAGTGCATTAAGCTATGACACAGGCTTCCTAGCTACCAAGCACACTTGCCCCACCTGACCAGAGAATGACAGAGTCAGAAGTATTGCTGATTGTAGGTGTATTGATATGGGTCATGGAAAGAGGGAGGAGAGGAATGAAGACAAAGATGAGAACAAGATGGAAAGAACTTAGAACTATGAGAGGACAGGAGGAGAGGGGACAGAGAGGAAGAAAGTATAAGAAACTGTATAGGTAGAATTTTGTCTTAGAAGAATAAAGTGAATTGACTAAAGAGCTTGGTATACTTAGATTCATTCCCTCAGATTAATTCCCACCACTCATGGAGTCTCTTCTGGAACCCTGGGAAAAGACTATTGGAGGCTGGACCCAAATAGTCATTGATATATCATGACAGTCATTCTAATAACCAAGATTACTACTAAGTAGCCACAATAAGACACTATACACAGTATGAATATGCTAGACAAGGAATTATTGATGTTCTGGGGGAGATGGAGTAGGATGACATGAAATCTCATCATACTTCTGGGAGTGTAATTGAAAACATTCAAATTGTTTATTTCTAGAGTTTTCCACTTAGTAATTTTAAGCCACAAGTGATTGAAGTCAACTCAAGGTGCAGAAGGTAAAATGTTAGATAGGAGGGGCCCACTGTGTATGCATAGCACTTAGAATTGTGGCACAATTTTTTTCAAATGTTTACAATTATTGATAATCAATAATGATTATCTATATGATAATTATATAATATAGATTATCAGTCTATATGATAATTAATAGAAAGTGTGTGATCTCTGGATGAAGATAGACATGGATTTGTATTCTATGCCCAGAATCACTGTTTGGCAGTATAGGACAAATCATTACATCCTACTGGGCCTTGGTTTCTTCTTTTGCAAGACAGAGATAATAATAACTACCTTGAAGAATTAGAAAACCAAAAACAATGAAATGAAAATAGCCTGTACAATATGCACCAGACTTGGTGCATAGCAAGTACTCCATAAATTTCTACTATTATTATTCATTGCTATACACTGCTCTCTCTGCTCCCTGGACCGAAATATCTATCACTCCCATCACTCTGTCCTTATTTGAACTCTATTTACTTTTCTTGAGAAACAAGATACAGTAGCTTCATCTTTCTTCACACCCTAGGATTTACCTATTTAATTCACACATGCAAAATATATGGAATAGAACACTATTTGAAAACAATACTATAAAGATATGTCATGAACCATAATTTGCTCATTTAGTAAATGTTATGTTCAGTGAGGCATCTCGGACCCAGAAAGACAAACACCACATGTTCTCTCTCATCTGTGGTTCCTATTTCCAAATTTTCAGATCGGGAGTAACTTCAGAAATCAAGAAAGTAAAAAATTGATCATGGTGGAAGGGGCCTAGGGAGTACAATAGCAAGATACAAGTGATGTGGAAGGGGAAATGAGAAAATTGAGGAAGAGGAGGGCTTTAATTGAGGAGAGAGTAAGGTCAACAAAAAGGAGATGGAAGGAAGAACAAATAACACTGCAGATGTTTGAAAAGGCCCTAAAAATTATATATTTGGTGTGTGTGTGTGTGTGTGTGTGTGTGTGTGTGTGTGTGTGTGTGTTATTTGGGCTGACAATGCTTTCACCAAGAGCCATAGACCACGTGTTGGTTTGAAAGAGGCCCCAGTAGGCTCTTATATTTACATGCTTTATTCCTAATAGGTTGAACTATTAGGTAAAAATTAGGAGATATGGCCTTGTTGAAGGAGGTATGTCACTAGGAGACAGATTTGAGGTTTCAGAAGACCATGTCAAACCCAGTGTCTTTCAACCTGCTGCCTGTGGATCAGGATGTAAAGCTCTCTACTACTGTGCCATCACCATGCCTGTTAGCTTCCTACCATGATGATTGTGGACTAACCCTACAAAACTGTAAGCAAAACCCCAATTAAATGTTTTATAAAAGACTGAGCTACTGCTGTGACAGGCCTGACCATACTGTTGTTTGGAGTAATATGGAAGACTTGGGAACTTTGGACTAGAAAAGCAGTTGAATGTTTTAAGTGAGACTTAATGGGCCATCCTTGTACAAGCAGGAAAGACAGTAGCATTGAAGACAATTTGAACTAAGGGTGTAAGGATTCTGTCCTTAATTACACCATCAGCTTGCAATGGCGTCCCAGTACGTCACTCTCTTTCCTTTCTGTTCCTTCCTTCTGTCTGTCCTCTCTTTCCCTCTCTCTCTCTCCCTCTCTCCCTCCTCCTCTCCTAATAAAGCTCTAAAAAGGTAACCGTGGCTTGTGACTCTCCTCCAGCACTCTCCTCTGTTGGCATGGCTGCTGTGGGCAGTGGCCAGCCAGGAGCAGCAAAGATTTATCCAACAATGGGGGCCCAGCTCAAGAGGTTCATAGGGAAAGAAAATTATTTGCTGCCCTAGAGATCATTCTTGTGATATGTTGGTAAATAATGTGGTTGCTTTTTGCCCTGTGCAAAAGCAAATATCCCTGAGGCTCAATTGAAGGGTTTAGTATTAATGTCATTGGCAGTATACATTTCAAAAAACTGTGTCATGTGGTTATTAGTGATCACTCTTAGGCAGGTCTACAATGTTAGAACAAAAAGTTATACAAAATGTACAGTTTGGGGAGAAAAAGAGACCCAAGAAGTGTAATGTTGAAGTTCTGTGTTCAAGGAAATAAAAGGTTTAAAGGATGGGCTCTGAATGCTGTAAAGGGAGTGGTAACCTCAGGGCAAAACCCCACCCTGCAACTTGTGAAAGGAAGAGGATGGAGACATTTCGCAGGCCTAAATAACAATGGAAAGTTTAGGTAAATGTAATTCAAGAAAGGAACCTGGTTCTAGCCCCAGTAAGCAGAAGAACTTGGCCACTTCAGCCACATAGTTCTGTCTTTAGAGTCAAGAAAGATACAGGAAAGGGATTATAGAATCTTCTTTCATAGTTAAGGAAAGTTCCTAAGGCCAGGCATATGACAG
The DNA here is from genome assembly GCF_004664715.2 of Peromyscus leucopus. Taxonomy (NCBI): domain Eukaryota; kingdom Metazoa; phylum Chordata; class Mammalia; order Rodentia; family Cricetidae; genus Peromyscus; species Peromyscus leucopus. The sequence continues at coordinate 35,559,323 of NC_051083.1, forward strand.
GGGAGTCCCTACATGGAAGCCCAGACAGCCCATTGCATGAAGCTGTGAAGCTGAAACCTGGATTGCCTTGGAATCCCCAAGATGTTGGAGATGCCAGAGCCATTTGATACCTGCCAAGGATAACAGTAGGCAGGGTATAAAAAATAGCCCCAAAGAGAAAGAGAAGTATATTGTAGTCAACAAATTGGAAGGAGTTTGAAGTCTGAAGAATGCTTTGACATCAGACATGGAGATACAGGATTTGGAGTTTCCCCTGATGGGTTTTGTTGGTTAAATCAGGCTGTTGCTCCTGGATGGCTGCCCACCCGTGGCGGCCATGCCTGCGGAGGAGAGTGCTGATCGGAAGACTCACAGCCATGGTTACCTTTTTAGAGCTTTATTGGGAGTGGGGAGAGAGAAAGGGAGAGAGGAAGGGGTAGAAAGAGGACAGATGGAAGGAAGGAGCAGAAAGGAAAGAGAGGGACGCACAGAGGGCCCACCCCCTTTTTAGGCTGGGACACCATTGCAGGCTGATGATGTAATTAAGGACAGAATCCTTACAGGTTTCAGTCTTCCTTTGGGCCAGTATTTCCTCACTATGCTCCCTTTCCTCCCTTTTGGAATGGTTATATATTTTCTGTGCCATTATATGTTGGAAGTATGTTATCTGCTTTTTACTTTTGCTTTTACATGTGGTTACAGTTAAGGGATTGTCGAGTCTCATACGAGACTATGAACTTTTAAACATTCTTAAGACTGAAAGACTAGGGAAACTTTCAATGTTGTACTGTATGCACATTGCATTATGATATGGCTACAATCCTATGGAGCCAAAGAGTGAAATGTGATGATTTGAAAGAGAATCCCCCCTCTTATATTTAAATGTTTGGTCCCCAGTTGGTGGAACTGTTTGGGAAAGATTAGGAGGTATGGCTTTATTTAAGTAAGTGTAGCCTTGCTGGAGATGTGTCACTGGGAGTAGGCTTTGTGTTTTCAAAAGACCAGGCTAGGCCTAGTGTCTCTGCCTGCTTCCTGTGGATCAGGATGTAAAGCTTTCAGCTACTCCTCCAGTGCCATGCCTGTCTGCTTCCTGCCATGATGATGGACTAACCTTTTAAAATGCTAAGCAAACACCTATTTAAATTCTTTATATTATGAGTAGACTTGGTTATGGTGTCTCTTTACAGGGATGGAACAGTAACCAAGATATCATCTAACAAAAACCTACCACCCGGCATGAGAAATCCAAAAGATTCCCAAGACAAGATAGTCTACTGCTGTTGCCCTTAGCTGCTTCCCAGAGGTTGAATATATGTCTCTGTTGCTGAAGACAGCATGTAATATGAAGACAGGACACAATATGGAATTTGAGTTGAGTTTGACCTCAAAGCCTCCTCCATAAAGACTGGCTTGTATAAAGCAGAAGGTGCTATACAAACTGCCAAAGGAGGGGGGGGGGAGATGATCAATAGTCCTACCCAACTATATGACACCTATTAACCACAACAATAGTGAACAAGGCAAGATATTCCCTAAAGATGCAATAGTGGTACAAATATCTTGGGGATAACTAATGCCTATTTAATTGGACTTAAGTCCTGCTCAACAGGAGGAAAATCACGCCTGGTACTAGAAATCTATCCAACTACCAAGTACTAGTGAGGTTATACATTTTAGAGGAGAACCTACTATTGCTACTTTACTAGAATGAGAAAAGCCCTAACTGCATTCTAAAAACTTACCCTTCTACACAAAGGTAAACACAGTCTCACCCCTCATGAAAAGTTTCTCACTGCAGCAGATAGAGAGCACTACAGAAAACCACAATTGGTCAACTTACAGAGAACTGATAGTGGGGTTCCCAGTCTCAATGGGTACATCTACAATACAACTCTTGCACCTAAGACTCAGAGAACATCTCAGAACAGGAAGAAAAAAAAAAGATTGTAAGAGCCACAGGACCAGGAAGTCTACTGTATGATTGTGTCTTCTAAAAAGGACAGGGCAGCTTCATCCAGGATACCATAACAATGGGTTTCCTAAACAAAACCCAATCAATGACAATACCAATAGACATGCTAACACGGAAAGGAGAAATCTTATGGGGACCCTGTAGCTGGAGGCTTCTCTATGTCCTGCCCATCCTTCAGCTGAATTATCTGGCTGATGGCTCAGGCTTATTACTAGCTAGCTCTTACATATAAATTAACCCATTTCTATTAATCTATATTTCACCATGTTGTCTGTAGTTTATCAATGATGCTCTGGTATGTTGCTCCTACAGCGGCTGCTGGCAACTCCTCTGACTCCACCCTTCTTTCTCCCTGTATTCAGTTTGGCTTTTCTGCTTAGCTATATTCTGTCCTGCTATAAGCCAACGCAGTTTTATTCATCAACCAATAAAAGTAACACATTTTTGCAGCACACAGAAAAACATCCCACATCAGGACCCTCCCCTAGACAAAGAGCTCCTGGAAGAAATGACTTCTGAGAAAGGAACAGTCTTCCTCAGGGATGAGCCTCCTAACTGGTTATACAATACCAACTAGTCAACCCTGAACAACACTAAATGGACTCAGCAAGTGGTAGTTATATATATGAATAACAATAATAATCAAAGAAAAATAGGCCATGAACTTTAGAAGGAGCAAATGAGAGGATATGGAAGGAGTTAGAAGGAGAGGAAATAGGAGAGTTGTGGAGAGGAAAGGAAATGGGGTAAATAATCTAATTATATTTTAATTTAAAATACTAAGAAAAATAAAGTGTAGTTCAATGGATTTTCACACATGACAGACTTCTGCATATGAGAATTTTAAAATATTTTCATGCTCATTATCCCTGCCTCCAACACCAGCAAATATTCCCTGGGAACACATGAGTTGAGCAGGCTGGGGAAACAGGTAAGCCAATTGAAGACCTTCACCACTCCTTCTTCTCCAAATGCAATCCCCGAGTCTCATCCCTAGCTCTGCAGTAGAACACCTGTTGCAGCCTTCCTCTCCTAATGTCCACTTACACCTCCGGTGGATCCCACAGACCTTCCCCTCCTAACCTCCCCCATGTGACTCTTCCTTTATTCCAGGCCCCAACTCCAGCAGGCACTCCACAGGCCATTCCTACCAGGAAATCAGATAAGCTGACTACAGATATTCAGCTCTCCCACTGTTTCCCAGATCCAGTTCCCTAGTCTAATCCCCAGCTCTGCATCAGAATGCCTGTGGCAGTCTCCCCCAACCCTATTTCTAGTGAATACCACAGACCTTTCCCTCCTAACCCTGCTCCCTCCACTTGTTGCTTTATCCCAGCCCCAAACTCAACAGGCATACTCCTTGCTAACTCACAGGCCACTCCTCCCAGGAAAGCAGGTAGGCTGAATGCAGATCTTCCCCTCTCCTGTTCCTCCAGATCCAATCTCCAGTCTCATCTTCAGCTCTATAGCAAACCTTCTCGAGTGAGTGCTTTCTCTTCATTCTCTGCCACCATTCCAAGGAGACTACTGCTGTCTTCCAAATGGAGCAAACACTTCAACATAAAACTGAACCTGATAGAAGAGAAAGTGGAAAACAGCTTGGAACTCATTTGCACAGGAGACGACTTTATGAACAGAACATAGGTAGTGCAAGGACTAAGATCAACAATTAATAAATGGGACCTCATGAAACTGAAAATATTCTGTAAGGCAAAGGAGACTGTCATTTGGACAAAGCAGCAGCCTACACAACTGGAAAGATTTTTAACAACTCCACATTTTCTTGAGGACTAATATCCAAAATATATAAAGAACACAAGCAACTAGATATCAAAAACAAACAAATAATTCTATTTTAAAATGGATTACAGATCTGAACAGAGAATCCTCAATAAAAGAAATTCTAATTGCTGAGAAACACTTAAAGAAATGTTCAGCATCCTTAGCTATCAGGGAAATGCAAATTAAAACTACTTTGAAATTCCATCTTACAATTAAACCTGTCAGAATAGATGGCTAAGATCAATAATACAAGGGACAGCCCATACTGGTAAAGATGTGGAGGAAGGAGAACACTCTTCTATTGCTGGTAGGAGTACAAACTTGTATAGCCACTATGGAAATCAGTGTGGCAGTTCCTCAGAAAGATGAGAATTGATCCAAGATATAGCTGCACTACTTTTGGGCATATACCCATAGGATGCTCCATCCCACCACAAAGACACTTTATCAACCATGTTAATTGCTGCCCTATTCATAATAGCCAGAAATTGGAAATAATCTAGATGTCCCTCGACATAAGAACAGATAAAAATGTGGTACAATTACACAATGAAATATTACTTAACTGTTAAATTTTAATTATGAAATTTGCAAGCAAATGGATGGAACTAGAAAAAAAATCATCCTTAGTGAAGTAACTATCTTAGTTAGGGTTTCTATTCCTGTGAAGAGACACATGACCATGACACCTCTTATAAAGGAAACATTTAACTGGGACTGGCTTAAAGTTCAGCGGTTTAGTCCATTACCATCATTGTAGGAAGCATGGCGGCACACAGGAAACATGGTGCTGGAGAGGTAGCTGAGAGTTCTACATCTAGATTGGCAGGCATCAAGAAGAGAAAGAGACACTAAGCCTGGCTTGAGCTTCTGAAACCTCAAAGTTCACTCACAGTGACACAATTCCTCCATCAAGGCCAAACCTACTCCTATAAGACCACCTCTCCTAATAGTGCCATTTACTATGGGCCTATGGGGGCCATTTTCATTCAAACCACCACAGTAACCCAGACGCAGAAGTGTATATATATATATATATATATATATATATATATATATATATATATCACTTATATGTTGATATTAGCCATTAAATCAGTGATAACCAAGCTATAGTCCATAGACCCAGAGAGGTTGGATATAGAGGAAAAGACTACATTGGAACACATGGATCTCCCTGGAAAGAGAAGGTAAAATAGATTTTATGGAGGCAGGGGGTGATGGGAACAGGAGGATCAGGTGGGGAGGGAGAAGGAAGATGGGGTTAAGGGAGGGAATTTGGAGAGAAACAGCTAAATTGAGGGGCATTTGAGGGGTGATATGGAAATGTAGTGCTGTAGAAACTTCCTAAAGTATATGAAGATGATCCTAATGAAGTCTCCAAATGGTTACATCCATTTGAGTTGTTGGGGGTTCCATGGAAATCCCCAAACAATCCAGGCTGTTGCCAAGGCACTATTGGTGGCTCTCCACAAACTGACAGCAAGGCCCCATTGCTGAAGACAACACTCACACAAACTCATGAACATGGAGAGGGTGAGCTGGTGCCTACATAGAACCTTTACCTCTATATGCTAGTGTCTTTAGTGGGGGAAGGTATTCTGCAGACTATCAGAAAACAAACATAAACACCAACCCAGCCACAAACCCTCTGATGTACAATGTAGTCCTAACTGCAAAATATTCTAGGGTAACAGTGGCACAAAGCTCATGGGAGTAACCAAAAAATATCTGATTGGACTTAAGGCCCACTTTACAAGAAGGAACCCATTCCCAACACTGCTTGGGTGACCAAGAACCAGAGACTAGATAGCCCAGAGTACTAGAGTAAAACCAAATACTGATGTTTTTTTTTTTTTTAAAAAGTAGTGATAAAATGATTCCTAATGATATTCTTCTATACTCATAGATTAGTGCCTTACCTAGCCATCATCAGAGAACATTCCTCCTACAGCAGATGGGAACAAATACAGACACCCACACCCAGATATTATACACACACAAGAAACTTTAGCACACACAGCTCTAAATGAGATGTCTCCATCAAATCCCTCCCCTCAGAACTCAGGGCACTCCTAGGAAGAGGAGGCAGAAAGAGTATAAGAGCCAGAGGGGACAGCTTACACCAGTAGACCAAGTCCCTCTAAATAGAGCAAAGTTCATATGAACTCACAGAGACTGAAGCAGCAAGCACAAGGCCTGCATGGATCTGTACAACCAGGTCCTCTGCATGTATGTTATAGCTTTCAATTTAGCATTTTTATGAGACTCATAAGTATGTGAACAAATGGTTCTCTGATTCTTGTGCCTTCTCTTGGGGCTCTTTTCCTTCTGTTGGTTTGCCTTGTCCATCTTCAATGTCATGATGGTTTTTATTTTATGTTATTATTTTTTTATTTTGTTAGTTTTGTTATCTCTTAGAAGCCTATTCTTTTCTAATGAGAGACAGAAATGGAGAGGTTTTGGAGGGAAGGGGAAGATGGGAGAAGCAGAGTTAAAAGCATTGGGATTCTTCCCAATGAGAAATGTGAAGCTCAGAATGCTGAGGGATTTGTCCAATTCCATACAGTAAGTGACCAAGCTGAGAACTCTCCCTGCCAGGACCAATTTCTTTCCCTTTGAATTTTTTAGAGAAGCTAATTACTCTGTGTATTCTTATTGTCTTGATTCATTTAAATAAGGGCCCAACTTCTCCTGTCAGAATCATAAGCTTCAACTTCTTACAACTTCTCCCTGGGTAGAAATTTCCCAAGGATGAGGTGGGACATCTTCTTTTGATGGAGTGGGTGATAAAATTTTAATGACAAAGAAGTGTGGGACCTTTTCTTAGATCAGTGTGCTTTACCTAGGTTACCTCAATTGTCCTTCAGACTTGGGGCAGCTTAAAGGGCCTGTTGCACAGATGAAAACGCCGAGTTTGCATCTCCTGCTGATGCTACTCACATCAGTTATTTTTCTAAATACAGAACCGGTGACTCCATTCTTTTGCTTTGAATCCTTCAGTGCCTTTTTAATCAGAAGAGTAAATGCCAGTCTCCTTGAAAAGATTTGATTGTTAGGATCTTGCCCTCACTCCTGCACATGTGCAGTTCGGGGTCTTGCATCTTATGTCATTAGTGCACATTGGTGACTATGTATGCGCCTTAAAAAGTCAGACACAGATGCCACCCTCTCTCTCTGCTCTGCTATTTCCCCTCCTCGCCCCCACCATCTTTCTCTCTCACCAGGCCTGGCTTTCCTCTTTCCCCTCCCCACTTCCCCCCCTAATAAAGCTCTAAAAACTAACACTGGGTTCTGTTGTGACCCTGACTGTGACCTTTCCACATGGTAACCAGTGCCACAACCAACACCATTTATCATCCTTTCATTGATAGCCCTGCATCATCCACACTTTCAGCATTAGCCTCATCCACTGTATCTACTTCCACTTCCTCTACCACATCAATTACCACTGCTTAGTGGACTTTCCCACCACAGCCATTCATGTCCTGTTCACTATCTTTTGTATCTAAAGGCCTTTGATCATGCTGTTTCTGCCCTGAGTGCTCTTACATTTGTAGAGTCCAAGGTAGCTTGGCTACACTGCTGCCATGACAGGCTCAAGTCAGATGTAGAAGTGGTTGTCTGTGCTTTACCCTTGAAGCACTGCCCTTAGTAGGCAGCAGGTAACTGCTAGGTACCTTTCCCACCTCCACCCCCCAGGCATGGCCAAGATGGGGACCCCTTAAGACCTGGGATGAGACTGCTCAAGTTTTCTTGGCTACCTCGTGGTCTTAGATGCTGGTGGTGCAGATCAAGGCAGAGTTGTCCAGAGAACTGCATTGGACAATGCCCCACCCCTCCTGGATCCTGTGACCAACTCCTTTATGCTTGTTGTCAGTTAACCCAGAATAAATCCCTTTGGTTATCAGTAGACTCCATGGAATTTCCTCATTAGTTAGAGAGTAGGCCCTAGTTTTGGTTTACTATAAGACAACACCCAGTTCCAAGAAAAACCACAAACTGACACCACTGAGGAATGGACTAATCAGCATCCAAGGGAAAAATATCTGACCTTGCAACTACAGATATGATCACCAGATGCCTCTTAGGCTAGCATGCACCTATCCCCTTTTGCCAAGACACCCTTAGGCAAATTCAGCCAATCAGGGGCCCTGAAACTTGGAAATTCCCTCACCCCAACTTCTGCTATGCTCTGCTATGATAACAACCCTACCCCAACAAAGCTAGGGGCTCTCCAGTCTCACATTGCAAGGACAAATGGAGGACCCAAGCTTGATCTTGAATAAAGACTCTTTCTTTTGCATATAGATTTGGACTCCTTGGTGGTCTCTTGGGGATTCTGAGACTTGGACATAACACATTTCAGCTCTTTGTAACAAGGAACAGGTGACACTATGTCTATGTGGTCATTTGCTTAGGCAGTATCTTGAACATCCCTTCTCAATGTCAGAGGCGTAGTTTATCATTGCTCTTCTCACTACTCTGCTGGATTTTGAGTTCTTGATGGACAAGAATTGTGTCTTATTCTTTTTATTCTCTGTAGAATGCAGTTCAGAATGAGGTACATGGTAGTAACTGAAAAGGTGTTGAATGAGTAATGAGTGAATGTGACTGGCATGCTGGCAAGGAGCAAGAGCCTCAAACAGTATTTTAATGGATTCTCATCTCCCATTGCCTCAAACACACCTCTTCCAATTGACTGATATTTTTTAGACTTAACAATAATGTCTCCCCAAGGATCAGGAGACCAATCACTCTTGCCAGGCTCTTTCTGGCAGGCACTGCCATGGCTATCTAAAGAGCCTTTTGAGCTACCTATGAGGTCTCAAACAGAAACACATGCTATGCTATTTCACAGCCATTTGTTTATCATAGTGCATTTACTCTGAATGCTATACACAATGACTTCTAGATTTCTAGGTGATTTATGGATATTTTAAAATAAGTGTGATGTGTCATTCAGAAAGAACTCTTTCCAATCTATCATAGCAAATTATCCTTTGCTTTAAAAATAATTTTGATTATAAAAGTCAATTAATGGAAAGAGAAAATTTAAGTTCACATAACAATAGTGAGTGGCAAAGTCTATGGTGAGCTACCTAAATGAGCAAAGACTGGGAAATTGCTAATTTTATTTATTTAATCATTTACTCATGTATTCATTCATCAAATGTCTATGGCATCTGATATCCCAGATCCTACTTAGTGTTAGAGTGATTCAGGTGATGAGTGTTTTGTCTTGGGCCCTCTTCTTTAAATTTTACAATGTTTCCCCAGGCACTTTGTACATGCTAGACACTAGGAACAGTCTGTTAATGTGAAAAACCTGCCAGGCCCCTATTTTGAAATCAGGAGCCATTATGCTGTATTGGTAAGACTAAGTTTCTATTTACGGTGAGTGTTGTGTTACTCTCTCTTTTCTGGAACCTGACCTTCCCCAACCCATGACCTTGATTTGTTTCTGAAAATATCCTTACCTTCCCTGACTCCTCTGTAATCACATGGTAGGTGACCATATCTTTTGTAAAGTTTTTTTTTTTAATTTCCTTGTTGCCCCATTGTCTCCCTTTTGAAAAACTACTCATGATTTTATTCCTTAAAAGAGGCTCAAGAGGTAGATTCAGGGCTGTGTTCTTTAACCCAACTTAGAAGGCAGTCACTGGTCAGCTCTTGGGTATATCCCAATAGAAAACAAGCTTGCTTCAAACTTGGCTCAAATTGTGGTAGTGGTCTTATTCTCACTGTTGGGATTAATAGATGTTATTGTTCACATTGATGATGAGGAGTGACAGGGTGGGGTGGGAGTGGTGTGATTTGGTGAGACCAATGCTCCCCCATTTTTACAGAATAACAAGTTAATCATGTGATGGTGACTGTGACCATAGAATGTCCCAATCCTGGTCTCCATGGTGATTATTTAACCACAGAATGTCCCCACCTGAGGGCAGCAATGAGAAAGGGTGACAGGCAACCACCCCCTTAGAAGTAAGATTAAACTACAGCTGCTGGCATGGCGGCCAGGTTGGCCCAGAGGTTGCATGGGGAATGGGCATGGCTGGACACCAGGTCAGACCATGAGCACTGTGGGGCCCAGACATGGCCAGCAGGTTCCGGCTGGGCCCTGTGCGGACAGCCACAGGGCAGAGCTGGAGGGAGCCAGCAGTGCCCCTAGGAGCTCAAAATGTGCCTGAACGAACCAGGCAGGAGCTGGTGGAGAACTAACTGCTCCTCCAGGGTCACAGCTGAGGAGTGGACTACAGGTCTGTGGACCCAGCTGGGGACAGGGAGTCCCTTCTAGTCTACCACTCTCGTTCTCTTGAAAATCTGAGGTTAACAGTGATCTGCTGTCCCCATGGTATGTGTCTTCCCCTTCCTTTTCCTCTCCCATGCTGATTGGTGGGGCTCCCAAGGCCTGCCCTGGGGCTAAAATCTGATCAAGGTTTGACTCCAAGAGTGGAATGAAATGTCACTGCCTATGGTTGCTATGCTACTGTGGCTATGTTATAAGGCTAACCAACAGTTTCTTGTCTGTGGTACAGGGCTGATGCAAATTTAGTTATTCTTGTTATGGCATATGCATGTATTTCTGTTCTTGTTTATTTTTTATTTATTTATTTTTTTTTTTGGTTTTTCGAGACAAGGTTTCTCTGTGTAGCTTTGTGCCTTTCCTGGAACTCACTTGGTAGCTCAGGCTAGCCTCGAACTCACAGAGATTCGCCTGGCTCTGCCTCCCAAGTGCTGGGATTAAAGGCGTGCACCACCACCGCCCAGCTGTTGTTTAAAATATTGTAGCTTTATAATATATTCTAGACTACTGTGGGAAATCACAAGAAAGACTTTGGTAAAAGTTTCTATGTTTAAAAAAGAAAAGAAAAAAGCAGAATTTGTCTCGAGTAAATGTCTAAGGGATCAAAAGAATAGATTGAGGGTACATGAAAGACTGTAGAAAGTCAGAGGGCATGTGATGTGAACTATGTGTGTTATGGTTTTTTTATACCTGCAAATACTGAAATTAAAAGTTAATTCTTGTTGGTTTTCATTTTAAAAATAGCTGATGATTCTGTAAACTGCTTGTGTGTGTGTGTGTGTGTGTGTGTGTGTGTGTGTATGTGTGAACCTGTATGTGACTTGGATTTAACCATGTGTCTAAATGTGAGCAAACTTTAACTGTATGTATGTGTATGTAACTTGGATCCAACTGCGTATATATGTGCAAGTAATTATTGTTTAGAAAAACATGCTTTAACAGCAACCACATGGCTTTCCTCCATCTTGGCTGGTGACCTCTTGGGCAGCCACGTGGCTGACAACCATTTCTTACTAAGGTTATAAAGATCCATTTCGATTAACAAAAGCTAACTTAGAGATTTACACCCAAGTACTTATGTCTTTACCAAGTGTTCAACACCAAGCTTTTAGAGAATTTAAATAGATGACAACATATGTTTAATAAGCAAGGTATTTTATAAATATTAAAGCTAAACATTAATGCTTTTATACACAGGAATTTACCTTGCTCTGGCAGCTAAACTTTGTAATTTAAGATTTACCCATGTAAAATGGTAATAGTTTTAAAGACATGAAGGGCATCATAGGAAACAGTTGAGGTTTGCAATGTATGGCAGGGCTACAGTTCCAAAGAGAGTCCAGTTGCAATGGTGGACCTTAGCAGTTTTGGAAATGTCAGTGCCAGGTGATGATCACCAGAAGCACCAGCCACAATGAAATGAGCAGGCTGGAATCTAGAAGGCAGGCTATGTATATGTTGCCAAGGGTAGGGTCAAAAAAATGATCCAAGCTTCCAAGGAAAAGAAGGTACTTTATTGTTGACACGCAGAAGGACATTTGAGAAGAACAGTTTTTAAAATATTTAAGTTTATAAGGCTATGGGACATTTTCAGTTTATAAAATGCTGTATATTGTTACTATTTGGACTTAAAATAAAAGGCTAAAAATTAGGGTCACAGCCATAAACTCCAAATACTAACCAGAAGCTAGGATGTTTATTTCTTGTGATGCAGCAAGACAATGACTTAAGCAGTCTGACAAAGGGCTTGAAACAGCTTCTGACTCCATGAGTCTTGACCCTTTGGGAGTTGAAAAAATCTTTTTACAGGGGTGGCCTAGGATCACCTGTATGTCAGATGTTTGCATTGAGATGTATAACAATGGCAAAACTGAAGTTATGAAATAACATTAAAAAAGTTGAGAACCAGTGACTTAGAGAACTTTTCTCCTTACCCAAGGTACATTCAGGCTTAATAATGTTGTCTAGCCTCCTTGTATTTGCTAAGTTGGTTAAGCTCAAGCTATTTGGATAAACTAATTCATATATATGTTTTATATTGGTATTTTGTTTTGGTTTCTTTACTGAACCCATATTTGATACTAGAAGAGCTTCAATTTAAAATCATTGTTTTTAAGACTACTTATTATAGACTGTTAGAGACCATAAATAAGTAGTCACAAATAATCAATTTTTTAAATTGTAGTCATGCTAAGTACTGATGTAATTGATTACAGGGATTACAGTTTTACTCAGTCACTTGCATATGTTTTCAGGGTTGAGCTTGAAACAAGTAACTAGAAAAATGTTTGTCTATTCAGATATACCTAGACAGCCCTCATACTTCAGAGATCTGCAGAATGTGGCATTTAAATGTTGATCTAAAAGCTTAGAAAGACTTCCAGATCCTAGCAGTGACCCAAGGTCTCCAAAGAAGATTGTGTACAAGGCACTACAACATCTCTGACTGGATTTGGCAACACTGACCACAGGGCAAAGATGCCATAATGCAACACCTGCCACCAGGACCCAGCCCAGACTGTGGACAAGCAACAGGACACTGGAATTGATTGTACCCTTTTGCCTGGACAAAGTAAGATCAGTCTTCCGTGTCCCTGTTCCACAGGAAAATAACTCTGCCTTATGGGCCTGATGGTGGAAGAAGATTGATGCTGTTCTGACTGGTGCCTCCAATGTTATAGAGACCTGAGTATGGATTGGTCCCTGTCATTTATAGTATTGGAAGCTGCTGGGTCTGCACTCAGATATAATTTATCCTTCTTAGATCTCTGATAGTAGTGATGGCTAGGCTATCTATGACTTTGTCAGCTTGACAGCATCAGACAACCAGATCCTTCTACAAGACTATAGCCACCTTATTATCTCATTTTTAAAAAATGTTCTAAGATATAAAAGTTTAAATAAGTCATAAAGGTTCAAACATAAGTCTAAGAAGGGTCTGAGGATCTAAGCTTTGAGGATCTCAAAAAATGATTTAAGATAAAAATTGTTGAAGATTGCTCTCCTGTTCTATAACAGTTTAGAGCTTAACATTTAATAGAGTTCTGAATAGCTGATAGAGCAATGACTACTGACTGTTCAGCCACAAGCTCAACATTTTAGATTTATTTTAGATGTCATCTAAATATAAACCTAAAAGTGATTCTCATCAGGCCAAAAATCTCTGCCTAATTTATACCTGGCTCTCTGGACAGAAGGAAAATGCACCTGCTTTAACCCAAATCTGTAGTTCTTGTTGGGGCTCAAAGGTATGAATCCACTCCTGCTGTTTTACAGATACCCATTACCTGCTTTGTCTATGATAATGTATTTCAGCACAGATTGGTAATACTAATATATCTAAAAATTTTATAAGAGAGTTCGTGTAGGCCTCAGAGGATTAAAAAAGTCATAAAATTTGGATCCACTTCAGAGAGGTCAGAAGGACCCCAGATAAGTACAGCTTATTCCTAAGGATGGTATTTTCTCTTTCTTCTGGTCTTGGGACTCCTGCTCTTCCCAATTACTAAGGATATGGGCCTAAGGGTTCCAAATAAGTTCATAAAATTTAACTTCTGTTCCTAGTTTAAGTTTGTCTCAACAGATTTCTACTTGGCTGGCAGACACCTCCAAGTTTCAGTTGCTGACTCCACTGCTCCAGATGACTGTGAGCTCCAGACTTGCTAAAAGCAGACGTGGACCAGCTCAGCCAACATGATTGTTCCCTGTCTCTACAGGGTCAGAGAGCCACATACTTCTGACAAATGCCCCATTGCCCAGCCTTCGACCAGCCTTTCAACCTTTTTGGGGCCCTGACAATGGTGTCCCAATGCCAGCTCAAAGCAGTTCCAGAAGAGAATACATCGTCCCATGTTCCCTGTTCAGAAAAGGCTGAAATGCTGGGTCAAAATGAAACTCCCTGGCAGAGAGACAAGATGGCCAACTATACCTGGCCATTATTAGAGAGGGATACTTACTAGCTAACTGCCCCAAACCCATGATTTGGTTCCATTAGCCACATGAGAAGGGGGAAATGTAGGACCAAAGCTCCACCATTTTCACAGAATAACAAGTTGTGATGGTGACTGTGTGGCCATGGAATGTCCCAGTCCTGGTCTCCATGGTGATGGTTTAACCACAGAATGTCCCCATCTGAGGGCAACCAATGAGAAACAGTGACAGGCAACCACCCTTAGAAGTAAGATTAAACCACAATTTCTGGAAAGTCCCTAGAAAGGAGCCAATCAGAAATGTACCTGTATGGAAATCCTCTGCTATGGCAATCTTGTGGTTTTTGCCTTTAAAAGCAGTGCACAATTCAGGCTGGGCACTGCCTCCACCTCATTTGATGTGTTGGACCAACTTCCTGCCTCCCGAATATCCTGAATTAAAGCCTAGCTTTTGTATTCCAATATGCTCATCTTGGGTGGTCTCTCTGGGAGTTGCAATCTGGGCACAACAATTTCTTTCTGAATAAAGGAGAGTGTATGTGTAAAAAATTCACTATTCAAAAGAAAATTCCACTACTCCAACTCATCACTCCAAATGCCCATACTCTATCCCCTAACCTAGTATAGTGGATTGAATAAGAATGGATCCCAGGGGCTCATGTACTTGAATGCTTAGTTATCAGGGGGTGGCATTACTTAGGAGGATTAGGCTTTCTCTTCCTGCTACCTGTGGATCCAGATGTAGAATTCTTACCATGTCTGCCTGCGTGCCACTATGCTCCCTGTCATGATGATAATGGACTAAACTATATATAAATAGTTTATATATTATATAAACTATAAGTTAAATGCTTTCTTTTATAACAGTTGCCATGGTCATAGTTTCACATCACAGCAATAGGACACCTAGGAAATTCCTTATCTACTTTGTTTAGTTTTGGATCTGTTTTCTGAACACTTCATACAAATGAATCCCAATATGTAATAATTTGTGAATGGCTTCTTTCTTTCTTCCTATCTTTTTTTTAATTAGTTTTTAAACTTATCATACAAAGCAATAGCTTTTGCTCTTCCCAAGTTTGTGAAGTTGAAAATCAAGATTAGCCATCATATGTCTGAATAAAAGCCCATTGTATGTGTATGTACCTGTTTTTCTTTATCAGGTTATGTACTGATAGACATCTTGGCTGGCTTTAGTTTTAGTTTTGTGAATAGAGAAGCAGTGAACATAGGTAAACAAGTATCTCTGTGATAGGATCCATATGTTAGTTTTATTTTTAGGTTTTTGAGAAATTTCCGTATTTATTGTCAATGGTTTTCATGATGTCACTCATTCTGACTTGAATGTGATTGAATTGCAAAGTAGTTTTAATTTGTAATATCCAAGGATATTGAACACTTTTATTTTTTTAATTATTTCTTGAGATTATAATTATATCATTTCTCCATTCCCTTCCTCACTGCAAACTCCCATGTACTTCTACTTGTTCTCTTTCAAATTTATTATGGCCCTCCTTTTTGTTAATTGTTGAAATAATTGTGCGTGTTTGTGTGTGTGTGTGTGTGTGTATGTATTCCTAAATACATAACACATAAATATAATTTGTTGACTCTGTATAATGTTACTTCTATGTATATGTTTTCAGGACTGGCCACTTGATATTGAATAATCAGTTGGTGTGCCCTTGGCTGTGGAAGACGTTCTCTCACTATCACTCTTAACATTTCTTAGTTGCCTGTAGCTCTTTGTGTAAGTTTGAGGCCTATGAGCTTTCCCCCATCCAAGTCCAAGTTTGCACGTCTATTAGTGTCTTCCTTGTTGAGCTCACATTTAGGCAGTCATATTGGTGAGTCTTTATGGTTATACCTTATAACATTTCCAGGAGAATCTCACAGCACATTCCACATTCCTTGGGTTCTTATAGTATTTCTATTCCCTCCTTATAATGATCTCTGAGCCTTAGATGCAGAATTTGTGTTGTAGAATTATCAGTTGGGACTGGGCTCCACAACTGTGCATTTTGATTGGTTATGGTTTGTTTTGTAATAGTCTCTGTTCCAAAGAGAAGTTTCCTTGATGAGGGGTGGGGACTGCACTTATCTGTGAGTATAAGGACAAATGTTTAGACTGATATTAGAGATTGTGCTGATTTGCACTAGCCCTGGGTAGTTGGGTAGGTTTCCAGTACTTGGCATTATTTCCTTCTTGTTGAGCAAATCTTAAGTTAGATTAGAGAGATGTTGATTACTATGAAAATATGTGTGTCTCTACTGCACCCTTAAAGTTATGCCATGCTGGTTGTCATTGTAGTTCATGAGCATCATAACTGAATAGGATTATTAGTTACTTCCCTGCCTTGGAAGCTTGTATAGTGCCTCTTGCTATTATGAAAGCTGGTTTTCAAGGAGGAGGTTTTTACATAATTTCTAGCTCAGGGGCCTCTAGGCTCTGTGTCTGAAGCACATAGTGTCTTTAGCAATAGTGACTTACCTTCCACCTCTAGGGGACAACAAAGGACAATGACAATAGCCTGTAATATCTTGGGAAGTTTTTGGGCAACCCAACCAACAACTCAGAAGAGGCTTCTCATGCCTGGTATTGGGATTTTTATTAAATGGTCTTTTGACTCTTGTTGGGAGCATTGTCAGCCACGGTAGGAAATTTAAATTTAAATTTCATTTAAACTATATGTCTAGTACTTTGAGTTATGTGCATCATAGATATTTGTAGGTAGATCATTAATAGTATGATTCCTATGTCTTTTTCAGACATCCTTACTGTTTTTCTCTCCTCCCCACTTCTCTGTTTGCTCTCCTTCCTTCCCTAATTTGAATCTGCTTCCATTTTCCAGTTCCCCTTCAGATCACTTGAATTATGCTCTTACTCTTTCAACTGTTCCCCAGCCTCTTGCCTCTACAATGGCCCCTTTTTATTTTCCTGATTTCTGCATTCATTCCAGGATATGTACTTACATCTGAAGATTTGGGGCTAGGCGTGTCAGACAAGAAAGAATATTCAATGTTTGTCTGCTGTAGGATGGTCTGTATGTCAAATGTGTTGCTCTGATTGGTCTACCGGAGAAGAAAATTGAGAGAACAGGAAGGCAGAGGGAGACACTGCCAGCTGCCGCCATGACAAGCAACATGTGAAGATGTCGGTAAGCCACGAGCCATGTGGCAAAATATAGATTTACAGAAATGGATTAATTTAAGATGTAAGAACTAAATAGCTAGAAGCCTGAGACATTAGGCCAAACAATTTAAATAATAAAGCATCTCTGTGTTTATTTTATAAGTGGGCTGTTGGACTGCCAGGGCTTGGCAGGACCTGGGAGAGAAAACTCTCCAGCTACATTTGTCTTTCTGGATCTGGATTATTTCACTAAATATGATGATCTTTTTCTAGTTCTATCAATTTACCTGAAAAAACCATGATTTCATATTTATTTTGGATTTTAGTCCTCTGTCAGCTATATAGCTGGCAAACAACCTCTACTATTCTGTGGGCTTCCTCTTCACTCAGTTAGTGGTTTCTTTAGCTGTGTGGTAGCCTTTTAGTTTCATGAAGTCCTACTCTTGTCAATTGTTGGCCTTAATTCTCAGGTAAATAGAGTCCTATTAAGAAAGTCCTTATCTATACCTATATCACAAATACTTAAAAATATTTTATGGCTGTTTATGTTTCTTCTTTTGAAAATGGTTAATTCTGTTGAGCAGCCCAGTTACTGATTGTAATTTTTTCTTTTTATGTTTAAGTTTTGCAATTCTTTTTATATTCTAGATAGTAACATCTATCTGATGTTTAGTTGGCAAATATTTTCCCCTTTCTTTTCACTTTGGTGACTATTTCTTTTCCTGTGTAGATTTTTAATTTTCCTGAATTCCATTTGTCACCTCTTGAGATTGTTTTCTATGTTACTACAGTCCATTTTAGAAAGTTACTGTCTATTTCTACATATAGAAATGTTTTATATATGTGTTCTATAGTAGTATCAAAGTATCAAGTCTTACATTAAGATTTTTGACCTTCTGAAAGTTGACATACATTTATCTATCTATCTATCTATCTATCTATCTATCTATCTATCTATTTATCGGCATGGTAAGAGATATGGACCTAATTTCATTCTTCTGCATGTGGCTATCCAGTTTCCCCACACCATTTGGCATGCATGATTTTGATACCTTGTGAGGTTAATCTTGATTGTCAATTGGCAGAATCTTGTATTAGCTACAAGACAATAATCTGCTGGGCTACCAAGTGAGTTCCAGGAAAAGGCGCAAAGCTACACAGAGAAACCCTGTCTTGAAAAACCAAGAAAAAAAAGACACTAATCTGGGTATGTCTTTGAAAAGATCAACTGTAGGGAAACCTCCCTCAGAGTGGATAGTAACTTCCAACCAACAGGGGACCATGGTATAAAGTGATGTGAGGATAAAGCAACTTGTCTGCTCAACTGCCTTTGCTTCTTGCTGAGTGAGCATATTCCTGTTGCTGCCATCCTCTGCTGACACCACACTCCTGCTTCTTTGACATTCCAATATGAACTGAATACCAAGTGACTTAAAAGCCATTTGTTTTGCATGGGCCCAGAAGAAAAGAAGGCTCTGCAACAGGCTGAAGCTGCTGTATTAGCTGTTCTGCCTCTTGGGCCAGATGATCCCGCAAACCACTTGTACTTTAAACATCAGTAGCAGGTAGGGACCTTATCTGGAGCCTCTGGTGGGGCCCTATAGATGAATCACAGCACTGGCCATTGGTATTTTGGAGCTACCATATACAGATAACTCTACAAATGTATTCTCCCTTTAAGATACAGTTCTTGGCCTGCTACAGACCCTTAGTGGAAACTTAACAATTGACAATGGATAACCAAGTTATCATGCAATCTAAGATGTTCATGATGTTTTCTTGTGGTGATATTGTGTTACCCAAAATATTGTATACCCTAATAAACTTATCTGGGGTCAGAGAACAGAACAGCCACTAGATATAGAGGCCAGAAAATGGTGGCACACATACCTTTAATCCTATCACTTGGGAGGCATCTGGATCTCTGTGAATTTAGAGCCACACTGGAAACAGTCAGGCATGGTGACTCACACCTTTAATCCAAGGAAATGAGCCTTTAATCCCAGGAAGTGATGGCAAAAAGCAGAAAGGTATATAAGGCATGAAAATCAGGAACTAGGCTGGTTAAGCTTCAGGCTTTCAAGAAGCAGTTTAGCTGAGATTCATTCTGGATGAGGACTCAGAGGCTTCCAGTCTGAGGAAACAGGATCAGCTGAGGAATTGCGAGGTAAAGAAGCTGTGGCCTTTTCTATCTCTCTGATTTTCCAGCATTCACCCCAATACATGGCTTCAGGTTTGATTTTATTAATAAGAAATTTTAAGATTCCTGCTACATTTTCTGACCCATTATGTGGCAAATTGGATTCATATAACAGTTATTGCACAAATAATATATACATTATCAGGTGACAACAAGTCCTAAAGGCACAAATTAGTAATGAAAAGTAGCCTAAATACCTATGGTCCCATACTACTGCTGCAATACCTTCTATCCCCAAGCATAAGCTATTGGATAATTCATTATGACTGATTTCTAAGGAACAGAACACTGGACTTGGTTTCACAGATTGTGCAATTTATGCAAGTGCAGATAGAACTAATAGCTTCAATGTTATAGTCCCTTGCTGGGACCACCCTGAAGGACAGTGCTAAAAGGAAACCTTTGGAGTGGGCATAATTTCAGACAGGCCCATGATGATACACTTTGCTTGGAAGGAAAAGTGACCAGATGTGTGATTACATACTGATTCACAGGCCGTAGCCAATGTTTTGGCTAGATGATTGCAGAAAATGAAGGAATATGATTGGAAATTGGTTGGAAAGACATTTGTGCAAGTAGTTAAGATTTTAAAAAATTAATAAAGGATGTATTCCATGTAAATGCTTGCCAAAAGGTTACTTAGCAGAGAAGGACTTAAATAATCAAATAGATAGGTGTTGCTGGTTTTTGTTTGTTTTTATTTTTATTTTTTACTCTTTGCTCTTTTGAGGGCCCACCACCCAGCTCCCAAATAAATATATGGAGACTTATTCTTAATTATGAATGCCTGGGCTTATTCTAGCTTATTTCTAGTCAGCTTTTCTTAACTGAAATTATCCCATCTACCTTTTGCCTCTGGGCTTTTACCTTTCTCTATTCTCTATTCTTTTCTTTTCCTTCTTACTCCATAACTGTCTGTGTGACTGGGTGGCTGGTCCCTGGCATCTTCTCTCCTTCTCCTTTTTTTGCTCCTCCTTCTTCTCTTTTTCTCCTGTTTATTCTCCCTGCCTAGCAGCCCTGCCTATCCCTCTCCTGCCTAGCTATTGACTGTTCAGCTTTTTATTAGACCAATCAGGTGTTTTAGGCAGGCAAAGTAACAGCTTCACAGAGTTAAATAAATGCAACATAAAAGAACACAACATATCTTTGCATCATTAAAGGAATATTCCACAGCATAAATAAATGTAACACATCTTAAACTAATATTTCACAACAGATAGGTTTATTTAGTCTATAAACAGTAGCCAGTTTCTTTCCATGTCTATTCTTGTCATTGCTCAATGAGCCTATGAACAAAGGGGCAATCTTAGCAAGAATGTGGGCTATGCATGAGCTTCTTCTCATCAAGGTTAAGCTGGTAGCCTTGAGCCAACAGTCATACAGACAGAAAAGGTTACAGATACATAGTAAAGACAGATTCAGACAGAAAAGAAAACCTCTAAACAGGTTACAGTGTGTTAAAAAATATATGTAGGCTTGGGAGAGAAAAGAAAAAGAATAAAAAGTCCTTAAAAAGTAATAGAGTAATAAAAAAATAAGCCACATAAAGATGTGAAATACACAGAGTCTGAATCCTGTATGTTATTGTATTGTATTTGAATTTTTTGACTTCTAAGAGACACTGGATTATAAAAACTGTTAGATCCAACCAACCTATATATTTTAAAAATACCTTGACTTCAAAATTTAAGTCAAAAGATGTGTTACTTTGGTCAAGAGGCTATGCTTTTATTTCCACAGGAAATAAGAGGCTGTGGACTCATTCTGGGTTAAAGAAAATGAAATCTGATTAAGGAAGACCCCATGAAAATCCTGGCTACAAGCATAAAGAAATAAACCTAAGAGAACTATAACATGTGATGTACATTTTACCTGCTCAAACACATAACAAAAATCATATTTGGCTGACTTATAGATAATGCACAGTCTATACTTGTATTAATGCAGATATGTAGGTTACCTTTAAAAGATTGTGTATTTTCAGAGAAAGGGGACCAGACACCAATGAAAATAGATGGTCCATATGATCCAGCATCCAAAACACCATCAAGGCTGCTGACTGAGATGATCCAGCCCCATAGACTACACCAGCCAAGACTTTAACCATTATCCTAAATTTTCTCAGTGTCCAAAGATTACCAGTGTCCCCAATCAACAGGAAGTAGTTGAGAACTCTGCCTACATTCCCCCCAAGTGGGTTATAGATGTTTATTATCATTACAGAGGATTGGTTACAAACTGTTATTGGTTATAGT
This sequence comes from Peromyscus leucopus, assembly GCF_004664715.2. Lineage (NCBI taxonomy): Eukaryota > Metazoa > Chordata > Mammalia > Rodentia > Cricetidae > Peromyscus > Peromyscus leucopus. Next base: position 35,580,883 of record NC_051083.1, read on the forward strand.
CAGGAAAATGCTAAACAAAGGAGTTAAATTCAAAGATCTCTTTATAAAGGAAAAAAGGAAGGTAGGATATAGAAATATAGGATAAAAGGGTAAATTATTGAATCTACTCTTAAACCAAAAAAGCAACTACCAGTTTAAATATTTTACATTGGTATGGATTTTTGTATATTGATACAAATTTAAAGTTAATTTTGTTATACTGTATGCATGTTTCCACTCTTATTTATGTTATTATGCTTATGCAACTCATTAAAAAGTATATAATTAAAATCTGGATTAATAGTCATCTATAATAGTCAAACTTATAGTCATGTTGGATATGTTTTCAAGGTCATACACAGAGATATTTAGTTAGATGGTCTTCAAACACTTCAAAGATCTACAGAATATGTCATTTAATACCTTTAATAACCTACAGCCTATCATGACAGTGAGACACATTTGCTCCTGGCAGCACCAATTTACTTCAGAGAAGATAATGGGCATTGAAGAAACTCCATATGGAGTTTGATTTCTTTATGACAAAAGCTAACCATCTGTGCAAAGATACTGCCCGTGCCTCAATTGTTGACAGTTACTGTCCAAACTAGACTAGCCGGACTCATGAAAGGAAATTGCTGAACTTTGCTAAGACAAGGTAGAACAGTCCTCCAAAATTCCCTGCTTCACAGGAAAGTCTATAAGATATGCTAGTCCTGTAGGCCAAAGTTGGATGCCCTACAGTTACAAAGGAACTTTGGGTAACTGTCCAGGAAGCCTGATGGTCCTGTCATTAGGTAACATTTCATCCTTCTGGGGTCTTTGATGGTTAAAGACTAGATAGTTATAGTTTTCCTTAGTTATAGGAGTCACAAAGAAAGGATAATAGAATATTTTCTCTAATTTTGTCAAATACAAATGGACTGGATATTGTAACTGTAATTCTTAATAACTTTTTATTATATATAATCTTACTATGTTAAAGTTAAAAATCTTCCTTTTTAATTAGACAAAAAGGGGGGAATGTTGTGGAATAATTCTTTTGTACACTGTGAAGATTTGTCACTTGAATTGGTTTAATAAAAAGCTGATTGGCTGGTAGCCAGGCAGGACCTATAGATGGAACAACTAAACTAGAAGAATGATGAGAAGGACAGAGTCAGAAGAGATGCCAACCATCCACTGAGGAAGCAAGACATATAGGAAATGAGGTAATAAGCCATGAGCCACATGGCAAAGCATGAATAAGAAATATGGGTTAATTTAAATGTAAGAGTTAAGTAGTAACAAGCCTGAGCTAGCAGCCGAGCATTTATAATTTATAGTAAGTCTCCAAGTCAGTTATTTGGGAAAAAAAGCTGCTGGTTATTTGGGAACAGGCAGTTAGGACAGGAAACTTCCACTAACACAATATTCTAACAAATATTACAGGGTTATCAGGGATCATTAGTCTAGGCTACTAGGGTGAAATTCTACTACTGTTCCACAATGAAGTAAGGAACAATCTGTCTGGAGTGTCACCTCTAAATTACCATGTCTTGTGATTAATGTCATTGAAAAACTACAAGAATTCAATTCAAGCAGGATGATAAATGTCCCAGACTTTTCAGGAATAAAGATGTGGATAACCTCTTCAAGTAAAGAACTAAGACCTGCTGAGATGCTTGCTGAGGTTAGAGAAAATAAAGAAGATTGTAGTTGTCAAGCATTTTCATTGGGACCATAGACACTCCAGTAATGACATGGTATTAATTATAAAACCTTGGTCAATAGCTTAGGCTTGTTTCTAACTTGCTCTTATAACTTAAATTAACCTATATCTTTTAATGGTATGTTCTTCTACATGGCTCGGTTACCTTTACTTTGTATTGTCCATATTGCTTGCTCTGTGTCCTCTGGCATCTCCTCGTGACTCTGCCCTTCTTCCCAGTGTTCTCGGTGCCTGGAAATCCTGCCTAGCTATTGACCATTCAGCTTTTATTAAATGAATCAGAGTGACACTTCTTCACAGTGTATAAAAAGATTATCCACAACAGAAGATTCTCTCTAAAGCTATACTTTCAATGTGAACACGTATAAAAGGTATAGGCAAACTATGTAGAACAATGGTCTGTATCTATATAGTGTCTACTTCTGTATAGTTCAAGAGCTAGGAACAATTGTTACATTCTTAAGTGGAAGAAAATAATCAAAAATTATTTTGTAAAACAAGACACTATATGATATTCAAATTGTTGTGTCTGTAAACAAAATTGTTCTGGACTAGAGCTATAATTTCCTATTTGCATATTCTATAACTGCTTTCACACCACAGTGGCAGAATAGAGTAGTTGTAATAGGAAGCACAGGATTTATAACACTTAAAATATTTTCTATCTGGTACTTTATAAAAAGCACACCTATAAGACCCAGGCAGGAAATAAAGCCTTTTTAAATCAATGGGAATAATCCAGTAGTTGGGAGAGGAGATATAGGAAAATATGTGAATGTCAACTATATGATATATATATATATATATATATATATATATATTCAAATGTTGCTGTCATCCTTCACAACCCCCACCCCATGTTTTCAAGCAAAACTTAACCACAGACTGCTAGTTTGCTGCTTACTTTAATAGGCATAATAGGCAGTATGAGACTATAATCATTAATTAGTTTAAACATTTTTGAACACTTCCTATCTTAATTTGGGTTCCCTGTGAATAGTCCTTGAGACAAGAATTTGCATGTAAATGGTTTATTTGGAAGGTGATCCCACGAAAGTGAGGAAATGAGACAGGGAAAAGAAGGCAGCTAATACAACATATGTGTTTCAAGAAAGTGGCACTTTGGGCCACTATAGCTTAATTTCACTAGGGAAGTTAGTGTAGAATGTTCACCTCAGAGTTAAACCAAAATGGAAAGGGAAAGAGAGCTTTAATCCACCAACTCCTGTCAATCTGCCATGAGTAGAGGGTTCTTCTAAGAGTGTTAATTCTTGGCCCTTCTGGCATTGAATGTGTTGCAGACCCGAATAGGCTGTAGTAGTAGTCAAAGATATCCCTTAGGTAAAGAGATGCAATCACTGGTTAAGCTGGTATACTTTCAAGGGGTGGTGCTGAGAGGGTGGATGTGGGGAATGGGGCATGTTGCATTTCCTATCTGAACACTCAGAAAAAAAATGCAACAAATAAATATTGGCTGGATGTTTTCTCTGTACCAAATAATATTCTAAGCACGGAGAATACAGCTGTGAACAAAACATGAAACTCCCTGCCCTGGGGTAATTTATATTCAGGTGGGAGAGAAATAGTAAACAGTACACATCAACTCCAGAGTTTCTGGAAGAGTTGTGAGATAAGGAAGCAGAGGGCTGCTTCATCCATAAGGTGGTCACTGGAAGAGTGATGCGTGAATAGAGCTCAGGGCTCTTGTTTTATTCTCCATTCTCCCCTTAAAGCTGCTTTAAGAGCTTCATTATGTTTGAAGGAAGCATTTAAAAATCAATTCCAATCCTGTATTCTAGAGGAAGGAGTTTCTATATTAATATTCAAAGACTCCTACCAAATCAACATATGAAGTAGAGGTGCTAGGAAAATGCTACAAAGGAGAGGGGAGAATAATTATAGCCAAGAGTTGAAGCTGGAAGGCAAATCCTTCTTCCCATCCCCATCTGCCTCCATTTTTTACTAGTCAAAAGCACATCTTCAGTGTTGCCTCTGCATAGACACTGTGCTCATTCCCAAACTGCCTTAGGAAGCCACAAGGACTAACAAAGTGGCACCTCTGAGGAATGTCTCAACAAAGGGAAGAAATCCTTAGGGTACATAGAAACCATAGCAAAACAGCCTTTGTTCCTCTCTTCTCTTCTGCACTACAATCATGTCTGGTTTCACACAATGTATTTGTTTCTGGTCCTAAGGGACATGTCCTTATGATTCCTAAATCTACAGTGTGTGGGTTTGTATACTTGTACAGATAATACACCCTGATAATAGTTTCAAAACATAATTTAAAAGGCTGAAGAGTCAGCTTAGCTGGTAAAGTACTTGCCTTCCACGCAGGAGGGCCTGAGTTCAATCTTTAGTAATTATATTTTAATTTCAAAAAAATTAAAAAGAGTATTTTACAATAAAAAATCCTGGGCATAATAAGATATTTTGAATAAAGGGATTGTTCTGTGCTAACATTCATATCACCTCACAAAGGACTGAGTTATGTCAGATAGAAAAAGGCAGTTGAGATGATTAACTTAAGTGACAAGAGCTTCAGAAACAAGTTTGGGGCAATATCAAAGCTTTTTATAAGTTCCATCAGCCTCAATCTAACAAAATACAATCCTTTGCTCTAAGATTTTTCACATTCATAAAATACTTGTATTTAAATATATCTGTTATTATACATAAATATATATATTGGGTCAATAATTGTTTTTCACCTTTCTTCTATTCTCATAAAAGTACAATACAATTTCAAATATCAAGAGCACAGTTCCAGATTTGAAAACATTTAGAACAAAGTTGAGGCTTAAATGTTATATTGGCAATATCAAATTGTCATCAAAGGCTAGACTGAAATATAAGATAATAGAAATGAGAGACCTCATAGACAGGGACATGTTAACAACTACATTTATGACCTGGATTAACTATCCTCTTTCTTTTCTATAAAAAGCATTGATTTGGGCATTAATAGCATATATATGCAACTAACACTAAATTTCCTTGCCAGTTAATGTTATTGGGAGTCCACCAGAGATGACTATTCAGACACAGTTTATAGCCAATTAAAAGTCATTTTTCAGATGACTAGGACTACAATCAGGTACTTGTGACCCAAGTGTAGTGCTTAGGGGAATTTTTAACACAAAAACCACATCCTGGTACCTTGCTTGGCAGTTGCAAAGGTAGGTTTTGTACAAGCAAGCAGTTTAACAGATGCTAAGATAAGCTAGCTGGGACATCTTGACCTTGGGTTTCTAGAATAGAGTTGGGCAATTTGCCACAGGGTTCTCCATCAAGGTGATCAAATTCTAGTTAAACATAGAATGGCCTCAGTAAGAATACAAGATGGAGGAACCTCTATACTGTCTTGCCCTATCAAATTATTGAAAGACTCTTATCAAATGAAATAGAACAAATTATTATAAAACATAATCAGATTTTTAAAATAAAGAAGAAATTTGGTGTTGCAACACTTGTATGTACTATTTTGATAGAAGGAAGTACCATTAAATCCCAATTATTTTCTACAAAATCAGCATGGATGTATGTAATATAAATACTATAGAGTAACTGTTACCTCTCCAGGATCTTTTTCTACCATTAAAGTGGTAGAATATAGAGAACTGTTCAGTCTTCTCATACAGTCATATGGATATAGGCAGCGGCTACTTTCATTGTCAGATGTTGTTTGGTTAACTAATATGGTATAGTTTAATGTATCATTATGTCTTACTGCCTTTACCCGCTTATTCAATGACATTTGAAGAAGTGAACAAGTACTAACATATGCTTCACATCTTATAGCACAACATTTTTATTGTGCTGTCTGGGGCCAGCTAGCTGATAAGAACCAGCACGACCAATGAAGATTAATTACATTTTTATTTGGTTGGCTGGTCTTCTTTTAGTTTGGTTTTCTGAAACAAAATCTCAAGTAGCTGAGGATATCCTTAAATTTCTGATCATCCTGCTTCTACTTCCTTAAGACTGGGATTAAAGGTATATGCCCTCATGCCCTACCTATGTCTTGTAAAGTTTTTGTTTGTCTCTTTCTTTATTTTCTATGTTAACAATAGGGCCTTCTAGGAATAGTACTGCAGTACAGTCAACTTTTTCTATAAGTGACAGTATTGTTACTATTTTATTTTATTTTGAGACAGTGTTTCTCTGTGTAAAAGCCCTGGCTATCTTACTCACTATGTAGACCCAGGATGGCCTTGAACTTGAAGGTTTGCCTGCCTCTGCCTCCCAAATGCTGGGATTAAAGACATGGGCCCCCACCACCAGCACTATTTGTTACTCTTAAATACTTATTTTTGACTGGACCCACACTTGAAAGTAGAAAGTGACATATCTACAAACCAACTAAGGGACTTCAGCTTACTTCTCACTCTGACAAAATACATGTGTACCCTACCCTACAAAATATACATGTTATCAGTGGGGGCTTCTATTTTGAGTATACATATGTGAATTTGTGTGTGTTGTATGTACATGTGGGTGGAGGCCAGAGGTCAATTGTAGGTTCTGAGTATATTCCTTGATCACTCTGCACCTTATATTTTGAAACATGGTTTTTCGCAGAACCTGGATCTCATGGATTCTGCTATGCTGGCTGGCAAATGAGCTCTAGGGTTACAGACATACATTGTCACTCTAAGCTTTAATTTGGTGATGGATATCCGAAACCCTAGTCTAGATAACTATTTTTTAATAGAATTTAGACCTAAAAGACTATTTTTCTTTAGGAGAAATTCATTCTTAGTTACAAAGTTATGTCGGCAAGCTGTCTCTAATGGTACAATAGTGGTACTTTTATCTTGGGGTTGTCTAATTGGGTGTAATGGTCATGCAGTAAAAGGGAATTCACGCCTGGTGCTATAAACCTAGCCAACTGACAGTGGCCAGAGAGGTCATAGACCCTAGAGAACAATCTACTACATATTTTCCTAAGCCAATATAGTTTCTAACTGTATTCTAAATATACATCCTTATGCCTACAGATAAGCATAACTCTCACCCCTCATCAAGGAAGTTTCTTTCTGAATAAGATGGAGACCATTACAGAGATGAACAACTGGTCAAAACACAGGGAATGAGTGACCATGGGGTACCTATCCCAATTGGTACATCTACAGTATAACTAACCTCCATAGCTAAGGATCAGGGAACACAGAAGATAAGAGGGCAGAAGATGCTAAGAGCCAGAGGACCAGGATATCTGCTGCTAGATGGTCTATATATGACACGGAAGCTGCACCCATGAACTCTCAACAGTATGACTTTCTTAATGACGGGGGAAGTTTCACAAGGCCTCACCTATAGATGAAGAACTACAGGCAATCAGTCACTGCTAACATTGGAGAATCAGCTTTTTCAAGGGACAAGCATTCTGATAGGTTATCTAGTCCTAAATGGTCAGCCTTAATCACATAATAAATATGAGAAATACTAATAATTAAATACCAGTGGTAATTATGAAGGAAGTTGTTGTGAATTTGAGAGGGGAGGGATAATGAAAGAAGTTGGAGAAAGAGGAGGGTTGGTGGAAATGATGTAAATATGGTACTTATGTATGAAATTCTTTAAAAATGAAATTTTAAAAAGAAAGAAAAAATGAAACGCTGGCAAGGGTGTGGAAAAGGGAAACCCTTACACACTGTTGATGGGATTATAAATTAGTGTCACCATTATGAAAAACAATATAAACTTTACAAAACATTGAAGTTGATTTTTGTAGTGGAAAGAAGACATCCCGCTAGTCAAATTTATTCTATACATGCCATATGATTTATGAAAAGAATTAACTTGTATTAGCACATATTATGTGCCAGAACTATTCTAAGCTCTATAAACATACTGAAATGTTCAGTTCTTGGAACTATTATTCCTAAACAAAGGCTATTGCCCAAGGTCATATTTGTAGGAAATTAAAAAATATGTTAATGGCAGGCCATATTACCTTTCATGCTTTTACTCAGTCTCTGTGGCATTTATGCTATGCAGAACAACAAGATAAACAAAGACAGGAGTCTGTATTCAGGTTTTAAATCTTGTAATTTTCTTTTTCTTAGAAAACATTCTTGGGATGCAAGGTATGGGTTCTTATAACTTAAACTTATCTTGTTTATAAATGTACACATCATGAGCTTAGTTTGTAAAGTTTTTGAACGACGTGAACAAAGGAATTACTATGTAATCACCAACCATTTTTGTTATGCCAACCAATCAGATCTATGGGGGCTGAACATTTTAGACACACACATGTGTTGAATATTTAAGCACATCTGGCTTTGCTATTTGAATGCAAATGACTCAAGGAAAATTGTTTCTATGTTTTTATGGCCATCTACATTGGAGTAGTTTTCTTTGAGATATAAAAGACATAAGGTTAACTCTTAAAATACACAAACCTTAAGTCTGAAGTCTGGCAATTTTTAACATATAAGTACACAACCCCTTCTGCAAACTCCTTTTCCCCATAATCACCAATCAAATCAAAATATATAATATTTCCGATACCCTCTGAAGTTTCCTCCTTCACTTTCTTAGTGTATACTCACATATGTATTCAGTAAGATAATCAATATTTTGTTTCCTAACTTAACCTGCTAGATCATCTTTATCTCTTCCCGAAATTGATATCAGTGGAATTACACACATGCCTTTTTTTTTTGGTGTCTTGGTTAACTTATTTAATGTGCCATGTAGCATTCATCCATGTTTTGTGTATGAGCAGTTTGTTTTTATAGCTATATAGTTTTACATTGTAATAATGCATTACCATTTGATTATTCATTCTCCTTTTGTTCAGTGTCTGCCTTTCTCTAGCTTTTAGCTGCTATGAATAAAGTTATAATGATTATTCTTTTGTTTGATTGGACATGTGCACATATTTTTTCTTGGTTATGTCCAAGAGTGGACTTGATGAGTCATGGAACAAGCACTTTAGCAGTTTTTGAAATACACTTTGAAAGTTTTTTTTAAAACATTGGTTAATGGCAATGCTCTGAGTTATAAAGTTTATTATTATTATTATTATTATTATTATTATAGTTCACGGACACAGAATCATATTAAAATGCAATATTTTGATGCAACAAATATGAACCTCTCAAATGTTTTATTGAATATCTTAGAAAACATATATACATATGAACTTAACCTCTATTAGAATGCTCCTGTACAATCTGTTGGTCAGAGATGGCACATGCCTGTGCTTTAATGATATTGTGGAAATAAAAGAGGGGAAACACCAAAAGCTTCCAGAAAGATGGCATCCTGTTTAGCTAAAGAGAAAATTCCTTGATATTGTTGAACTGGACATGGAAACTGTTCTGGCCTATGCTGTGGGATACTTGAGCTTCCCTCAGTGTCAAGTTGTTTTGCAAGATAAGCTATCTGGCTTATGTCATGCTAAGTTAGGAAAAGCAAAACATGGGCAAAAGTCTGTACCTGGCAGGAGCTTCCTGATAGAGAGGAAGTGAAGGCTGGATTAGGCAGAGCAACCAGGAAGGAAAGGTGTAAAAAAATCTGTTGTCAACAGAGTTGTAGTGAATGCTGGTTTGTTTTGTCTTTCTGTACTAGAAACCATGTTTATACCTTTGGTCCTCCTCTTCTCTCGGAGCTTGCTTTAAATTTGAGCCCACCTTCCATGATGGATTCACCAAAGAACCACACCCTAGACTTCATTGGGGGCTAGGATCCTTAGGAAACAAGTCTAGTTCTCTTTTCTCTGTTGAGTCTAGTTTACTTATAGTTTAATTCAAGTTCTGTTGTTACTATAACTCCGTATTTTTCTGTTTTCAACTGATACCAATGGCCAACATTCCATAAATAAATCGCTTAAAAACAAGATGAGGTGGCTGTGAAGGTAGGGGGATCTGCTAACTCACTTTGAGTTACCTGGGAAGTGTGAAGATGAGTGGAGAGAACAGAGAGCAACATTTGGGTTTGGACAACAAATGTTACATTCCTGGTCTGAAAAGTCAGCAAACCTGTAGATCAGGTTAGGGCACATTTGAGGAGAACAGCTCCTAGGGGATGATTCCCTAGGCTAGGTGGAAGATCACTAAATCAATAACCTAATCTAGTCCACTTCATAATAGCGCTAGTGAAATTGGGAATGTCTATGTATAATAATTCCCTGAAATATGCTGTAGAGTGACAAAGAGTATTAAAATGGCAATGTCAAAAGTAAGTAATATATTTCAGGAATAGTAACAAAATTGAAAATTGCAATAAATGTCAATACCAAAGATAATGATAGAGTATCCTAGCAGAGATGGTAGTGACAAGTCTTTCTTGAACATTCTTGTTTATATTTCTTCCCCATGAATTACTTAAAAGTAAATGAGACAAGCTACTTGCTGTGAGGTGAAGACTCATAAAAGTGAATAATACTTCCTAGATAAAATGTAGTTTTATTATAAGCCAGGATATATTGGCAGGGGAGCAAGAGAGTGAGAAAGGGGAAGACAGTTATTAAGAACTCTGTGCAGTGGGGAGGGGCTTGAACCTGCCTAGGCTCAGTGTGCCAGACTCCGCTGACTCCCCATGGAAGACCTTGATTGTGGGGATGTGGGGTGGCTTAGAAGGTAGGGCTGAAGGGTGGGAGGAGAGAGAAGGGGGATCTGTGGGTGGTATGTAGACTGAGTAGAAAATTTCTTGATAAAGAAAAATGAAAATAAAATAAAATAAAAAAAAGGTTAAAAAAAAAACTCTGTAGAAGTAGGCGATAAGGCTAGGGAGAATCAGAATCCCCTCCAGTTCATCCACCTGGGCTTTCGGGGAGCTAAGGTGTTTACACAGAAAAGGCAGAGAGCTTTTAGTTGAGGATTACTTCTGGGTGCTAGTTCTCTACTGTTTAGCTTGCCTTGTGCATCTGTAACTTCCAAGGAACCATTTAATACCTGAAAACAGGTCTGAACGTGAGAGTAAAAAATTCCAGACTATAAATCACTAGGTCAAAAATTCACTAAAATCTTGCAAATTTCCTCCTTCACTGATCATCTTCCTACAGTGAACTTTCTTTTATGTGCTGATTAAGGTGATGGAGTATCTGGTGGTTGTACCTTGAGAGGGTAAATGGCAGTATTTTGACTTTGGTATTATAATGTGGGGATAATTAATTTCTATCATCCTTAGGTTTGGAAATTTATTGAAAATTCATCCAGTATCACCCATATCAGTAGTAGTCAGATAAAACTATCAAAGAAAGGAAAGAGTGTTACAAAGGAAAAGACAGTTAAAAAAATATGTTTGGTGCAGTAGCACTCTCAGTAACTGAGAAAAATGAAATGCAAATGACCAATATGACCACTAGTAAAGGTAAATAATTACTATGTATCCACAATGGTAATATGTCAAGTATGAAATACTTTCAGAAAATGAGGTGAATGTATTAGACATGTTTCAAAGCAAAGCATACAATAATAGGTAAGAAAATAGAATATAAAGTTGCAAAATAGAAACTATATATTATGTATGGTACATGCGCATAGTTCTAGCACTTGGGAGGCTGAAGATGGATAATCAAAAATGTAAGGCCAGCCTGGGATACATAGTGAGACCTTGACTCACAAAAATAAAGCAAAACAAAAGGTATATAATATAGAATAAGTTTACGATGCACTCTCATATCTACTTACATTGTAACATTTAATGAACATAAATATGTAACCATTATCGACTCCCCTCTCCCCAAAATCTCTTCAAACTTCTACCCTTTTAAGGAGAACATTTATTTATTTATGTCAAATCCTGGATTGTTATAATTTTTTTTTAGAGATGATAGGTAGAAATGCCAAGAGAAGTTTAAAGACTGTCATTTCATTCACATTAAACAGAGTATGGAGTGTAGAACTACCTAGGAAAAGAAAGAGTGAGTTGTATTTTTTTTAAACAGATCTTGAATTAGAAGTGATGATAAATAGGTAGATACAGAGATGATAGATAGATAGATAGATAGATAGATAGATAGATAGATAGATAGATAGATAATATATGACTTTGAGGGAGAAAAATGTTTACAGATGAGTTTGGGGAAATTTTGTTCTCTTTCTGTGTATGTGTATAGAAAGAATATGAAAATGCTACCCAACAGTCTCACTCTCTGCTCAATAAGTTTCAATAAAATTATATATCACAGTCAAAGCTTTAGAAAGCCAAATCTGGATTTTTTTCAGATCCAACACTGTGATAAGATCAGCTTAGCATAGCAGTAAAAATTCCTATATCAAATTTGCAGAATATATATGCATATATGCATTGAGAAATGTGAAACATTCTATATTATATTTTATATTATGTATCATATATGATTCTTATTATATTTTTAATTTTCACACCTATTTTATATGCATAGAAAATATCTTGAAAAACATGCAAAAATTTTAACAGCCAGAAGTAGATATTTTGTGATAACCATATTGTATTCTCATATTAGATATTAAAAAAGTCTTATGTTTTCACACTATATGTTTCTTCTATACAAAGTTAATTTTTCAAGGTATGGTTAAATTCTTCTAATGAAAACATTAACACATTAACATAATAATGCATGGCTTGTTCTTTAATTAATTATCTAGGATTCATGTATTGTTATGGATGTTAAGTCAATAAACCTTATGCCCTGACACGGAGAAGCCTATTCTTAAGGGAAAACTCCACCCATTTCTCTCTCTTCTCCTTCCACTTTCCTACCAAAAGTGCACACCTCTTGAGCCCCTCACCCCTCTTCTCTCCCTCCTTCTCTCCCCTCTTTCATTCCCCCACCAAATAAAACTCTTCACTGAGTGCTGTCTGCATGACATCTCTGTCTCTCACCCACTGGGGCACCTTGCCTCTACCTACCAGGACCCACTAGCACGTGCAATTCATAACACTTATAACCTTTTGGTAACAGAGGGTCTTCAGATGATTTTTTTTTTGCCTTAAATGACCTGACAAGAGTTATGACTTTGCTAGAAAACATACTCTTTATAGTCATTTCCACACATTTAGGTTATTAGCCTTTTCAACTTGTTTTATTTTTGGATTTCACCAGCTTTTCTAAGTAGTTATCTTATGGACATATTAACTTATCAGAGGCTTGAATAAATTGACCTATGGAGTAAATTGTTTGGAAACTGTAAAGAACTTGACATGTGTAGTAATTTTATTGTGATTATTATAAGACACCTTTAATTTATTGCTTATGTATTTAAATAATTACCTTTGGATTTATTTCTGGAATGCCAATTATAACTACATTGCATAATTGCTCATAAAGCTTTCTGTATTCTCTTTTTAGTATCTCTCAGTTTAGCTTCTCATTACAATTAAAAATGTCTGAAGTTCTAAAATAACACTTCTATCACCATTTTTTAAATGTCTGTACATGCAGATACATCTCTGAATTACATTCTTATATTTTTAAAACCTTACTATAATTTTGTCATCATTATCCATTGGTGGACAGTAGTAATGTTATCAGAAGGAGAGAGGATGCACAAATATTAGACAGTACTTTCTGATATTTGCTGTCAGAGATTTGTACCAGGAGTAAGAAGGAAATTAATCAAACCACTAATTCTTGTACAGAAAGAAAGGCAGGAACTTATTTAAGAAGTTGTTTCCCTCTGATTTAATGAGAATTTGTTTTACCATCAAATGAATCCAACTTCAGTATTCACTGCAGGGTACATACAGAGGCTCACACTAGATAATAAGTTTGAGAAGCAAAAGGATTTGCTGGATTCTTTTAGCAAAAATCTCATTCGGTATTACCGCTTTGGAGAAAAGGCAGGTGGAATTTTCTCATAGAGATATTAATGACAACATTTGGTTCTTATTTACATTTCTAGGCACATTGAAGCCAGGGATTCCTGTTAGCCTAATGACTATGCATGTGTGCTTTTTGACTCTTGTTGAAAGCTAACAATGGTTTTTCCATTTATAAGTTTTCTGCATCAAAACTCTGTTTATAATTATATCAACCTCTTCAAAAATCATTTAGAATTGTGACTGTCATTTTTATGTGTTTTATATATGCCAATGTCATCTTCAAATGAGACCATCTAGCTTAAGTTTTTAGGGGTATAAAAAGGGTATAAAAACGGAAACTGAGTAGAATAAAGGTTCTGCTTTGTGACTAACGGAGTTATAGGAGGTGACATTTGAGACAGTGTTTTCTGAAAGGCTAAAGATTACAAAATACTGAGTTTATTAAAACATACAAAAGAAAGGAAAATTTTGGCCGGGCAGTGGTGGCGCACGCCTTTAATCCCAGCACTCGGGAGGCAGAGCCAGGTGGATCTCTGTGAGTTCGAGGCCAGCCTGGGCTACCAAGTGAGTTCCAGGAAAGGTGCAAAGCTACACAGAGAAACTCTGTCTCGAACCGCCCCCCCCCCCACCGCCAAAAAAAAGGGAAGTTTTGTAGGCTTCCATTTGGGGGTATATGTTAGGACATATATAGCATGAATTACCCTTTCTGTTGAAACACTAAACTACTAGATAAAATAGAAAGGGCATTGTGGTGCTTTGAAAGAAAATGGCTCCCAAGGGAGTGGCACTATTAGGAGTTGTGGCCTTGTTGGAGGAAGTGTGTCACTGTGGAGGTGGGCTTTGAGGTCTCTTTTATTCAAGATTCCCTCAGTGTGACTGTCAGCTGTCTTCCCATTGTCTGCAAGATGTAGGACTCTCAGCTACTCCTGCACCATATCTGCCTGCATGCCACCATGCTCCCCACCATGATAATAATGGACTGAATCTCTGAACTGTAAGCAAGCCCTCTCAAATAAATGTTTTCATTTATAAGAGTTGCTGTGGTCATTGTGTCTCTTCACAGCAATAAAATCCCTAAGACAGGCATCATAATTGTTGGGTGTGCATAAAAGTAGAGAATCAGTGAAAACAATTTTTTCTTTTTAAAGAAAAGTCAAATCAAGAATTCAGGAGAAAGGAGGAATGGGGCAAGTGCCAAACACAACTTTGAACCTTGGAGTTTTGACAAGCCATGAAGCTGTTGACATTCTTTCAAGTCTGCACATGGTGTGGAGAATAGAACTGTAGCCAGTCTAAACGGAGTCTGTTATAAGTCATCATCCGCCCTCACTTTCTCTTTATGTGAGAATCTAAAGGTCCATACCCATCACACTCATGGAATATGATAAATAGAAAAATCAAACCATAGTGAAGAAGGATATAGAAAACTTGCCTATCATAACCTGCTACTTATATAAGCACATAAAGTAGTCTTTAAAGGTCCACATTATTTATATAGTCAAAAACTCGTGAAAATTAATTTAACCATAGTCCAGATTGGGTACCACTTCACAGCAGGCTGGAGAAGCAAACAGAAATGTTACAGAAGAACTAGATTTTTAATTGGCTTTGAAGAATTAACAAAAATAAAGTTACAATAAAAATTATCATCTAGGTGTAGGAATTACAATATACCAATAACAAAGCATGATTAATGAGAAATTGAAAATCTAATAGCCATAGAACAAACACATAAAACTTAAAACATTAAGTCTCAGGTATGAAACAAAATATTTCTAATAGGACTGGAAAGACAACTCAGTGGATAAAAGCACATACTAATCTTTCAGAGGACTTGAGTTCAGTTTCTAGCACACATGTTTGGCAGCTCACAGTTGTCTGTAACTCCAGCACTGGGAGGTCTGACACTGCTAGCCTACACAGGCACAAGCCCAACCCCTCAACACACATACACATAATTAAATTTTTAAAGTAAATCTTACAAAAGAAAATATACAGAATAGGATGAGAATAATCAAGTAGAGCATCTATTAAATAGTAAAATGGATTTTTAAACTTTAAATTTTGAATTATTATAGAATCACAGGATGTTGCAATGGTAGTGTAAACAGGTTCTATGATCCTTTCACCCAATTTCATGCCAAGGTTATATCTCATAATTATAATGTAATGCTAAAATCAAGAAACCAACATTGTTGGGACTGTAGGTCCACTTGCCTTACATAGCCAAGGCAGTGCATTCAAACCCCAGCAACACACACACACACACACACACACACACACACACACACACACACACACACACCCCACTGTGGTGGTATTGTGTTCCCCAAAATATCGTATACCTTAATAAACTTATCTGGGGTCAGAGAACAGAAAAGCCACTAGTTAGGCAGTGATAGCACACACCTTTAATCCTAGCATTCCAGAGACAGAAAATCCCTTGGATCTCTGTGAGTTCAAGGCCACATTGGAAACAGTCAAGCATGGTGACACACGCCTTTAATCCCGGAAAGCCAGCCTTTAATCCCAGAGAGTGGTGGTAGAAAGCAGAAAGATATATAAGGCGTGAGGACCAGAAACTAGCAGCATTTGGCTGGTTAAGCATTTGGCTGGTTAAGCATGTGGCTGATTAAGCATTCAGGCTTTTAAGCAGCAGTTTAGCTGAGAGCTATTGGGATGAGGACACAGAAGCTTCCAGTCTGAGGAAACAGGACCAGCTGAGGAATTGGCAAGGTGAGATAGCTGTGGCTTGTTCTGTCTCTCTGATCTACCAGCATTGACCCCATAACTGGCCTCAGGTTTGATTTTATTAATAAGAACTTTTAAGATTCCTGCTACACCCCACAAAATAAATAATTGACATTAGTAAAAAGTATAGTATATATCTAGTTCTGCCATTTTTCAAATGCCATTTGTGTCTTTTTATGGTTGAGTTTTGAGTGTTCTTTATCTATTGTAAGTATGAGTCTTTTTTGGATATAAAATTTGAAATATTTTCCCAAAAACTATCATGTTAGAAATATCTGTACTCCAAAACTCTATTTTAAGAAAAAGTGAGAAAAAGAAACACATTTGTATATTCATAAATGATAGAAAAATGAAGAGCTTCCTTATCCTGTTTAGGGCTAATTTATATAGGTAATAGATTTTGTAGTAACAGTAAAGAATGTTAAATATCTGGCAATATAAAGACAGTCTGGAATAACAAGACTTGTTTCATTAAAACTGCTAGTTGTACCCATTTGACAAAACACTGCCAAAAACAGAAATTAAGGAAGTTTACCGAGCAAATCTATACCCAAAATTTACTTTAGGGAGAAGAAGATAATGCCATAAGGAATGTTTGAAGAGTAAAGAGTAATGGTGGGTAAGTATGAATATGTAAGTATATGTAATAAAATTCATTTCTAAAATAAACATAATCATGTATAATTGGATGAACTGAAAAACATCACAAAGCTAAATTACTAGAAAAAATAGCAATTAGATTAGAAAGGAGATAATCGAATTAAACTTCCAAAGTTCTATTTATCATTCAAAAGGAGAAATATTGAAAGGTGCCAGGAAAGACTTTAGTAAAGCAGATTTCTGGGTGTTTCTATGAGGCCATTTCCAGAGATTATTAAATAAGGATAGAAGACTTGTCCTGAGTGTGGGCAGCACCATTCAACAGGCTGGTTCCTGAATAAAATAAAAGAAGAAGAAGGAACTCTTTCATTTAGATGCTGTCCCTCACCTAAAGCTCAGAAATATGGAGCTCAAGTTGTTGTTTCAAATGCAAGGTATAATTTCAAAAGTAGCCTCCAAAAGAATGAGAGATAGAGAATAAAAATGACAAAAAGAAATAAAAAAGAAAGAATTCCTTAATCATATTTTATCAAAAAACAAGCCAGGCAAAATATTTTTAAATTAGTATAGAAGACAATATGCTATCCACATAATATTATTTTAGAGGAAGGATTAAGATTAATTGCCTGAGATTAATGCAATTAAGAAATAACTGTCGATAACACTTTTTTTTACTCTACATCTGATTAAAATAGACATAAATTACAAAGGAAAAAATGTTCTGCTATGTTTGGCTATGCAACATACTCCAAGGACTCAAATATTGAAAACTTGCTCCTCATGCAAGTGTTCAGTGTCAGAGCCTTCAGTTGTGGTTGTATCATCAGAGCTCCAACACCATTAACGGATAAACTTAATGTGCTACTAGAAGGTGGGTCTTAGTTGTTGGACAGGGACCACTGGGGAATTAAAGAAGGATTCTTGTGTGCTACACTTTAGGGAATGTGGTGGTTTGAATGAAAATGGCCCACATAGGGAGTGGTACTACTGGAAGTGCAGCCTTGTTGGAGTAGGTATGGCCTTGTTGAAAGAAATGTGTTACTGTGGGGGTGGGCTTTGAGGTTTCCTATGCTCAAGCTATGACCAGTGTAGAACACAGTTTACTTTCTGTTGCCTATAGATCAAAATGTAGAACTTCCAGTTCCCTCTCCAGCACCATGTCTGGCTGCATGGTGCCATGTTTCTCACCATGATGTTAATGGACTAAACCTTTGAAATTGTAAGCCAGCCCAAATTAAATGTTTTCTTTATAAGTGTCTCCATGGTCATGGTATTTCTTCACAGCAATAGAAACCTTAACTAAGACAGGGAACTTTAAATTGTGGGATTTTATGAAACCCTTAATGTATATATAGGGGAAACTTCCCAAGGCCACATCCCTAGATGAAGAGCTACAAGTAATCAATGACTTTAGAAAGAGGAAGAATCCATTTTCTTTAGGGATGAGCTTCCTGATAGTTCATCCAATGCAAGTGGTCAGCCCTAAACACTTATATTTACAAGCAACACTAAATGAACATAGAAGGCTGCATGCATGCATATATATGTATATAATATGAATAATAATTTTAAAAAAAGAAGTCACGAATTTGAGGAGAGTCATAGGAGGAGTTGGATGGGTGGAAATGGTGTAGAAACAATACTTGTGTATGAAATTCTCAAAAAGTAAATAATTTAAATAAAAAATGCCACCTCAAAAAATGTAGACATCACTATCTTTAAATAATCAATTTCCAGATTCTCAATTTTTAAAATTTATTTGACAAAAAATGCGCTTTTCTTTTTGTACTTTTGATTGCTGAATCATACTTTTCCCACTTTCAAAGAAAAAGGCATAATTATGAACTATCATGAACCTGACTATTGGGCCTGGATTTCTCTGGATATAGAAAATTCCTAGTATTAAACAAGGGAGCAATTTAAAATATTGGCTTTAACCTGCGCTCTCAGCAGAATTGAGTACTTAATCAAGTTGTTGGTAGACATATCAATAAAAGTAGTTTTTGATGATGTTACCTGCTCCTTTCAGCATAGAACTCATATAAGACATTAAAAGATTGAGTGGCATTGATAAACTCCTTGGATTGGACCTAATCTGTCCCCTCTCTGCCTTGAATAAGGAGGAAATGACATGGTAAGGTTAACCTTAGTTCTATATAAAGCTATTAAATATGACTACTGCTTACCTCTCCCTAACGCAGGCTTGGATATCACTGTAAGTAGTATCTTTTAAAAACAAAAGAATAAAACAACAATGTTTGCACTTGAGAAAATTCTGAGAAAGGGGTATTTAAATTATGTTGCTCATATCCTTTTCTCAAAATACTACTGATTTTTTTTATGCAGAATGGAGGAAGATGTAAGAGATAAACAGTGAAAATTACATATAATGTAATGTCCCTCCATAAAATTAAAAAGAATGAGTATAGAATCATTAGATTAAATTATGGTGTAAATAATGCATGTGGAAAATTATAACTGAATAATGCTTTCAAAGTCATTTGGCCCTCCTTCCATTCTTCACATGAAGTCCTATCTGGGCTGAACAATAAGTTTTGCTGCTTGAAGAAAACATGGAGTGAAAAAGTGTAAAGAAAGTTGGTTTTTATTGTTTGAATGTTATTTCTTATATCTAATCTCTTAGGGAGTACCTCAAGTTATGATATATTACATTTCTTTGAGCTATTAGAGTGAAAAGTATATATATATAGTTTTAAAACATTATTCCATGATCACTAAAACATGTGTTAAATACTTCACTAGAGTTTGGAACTACCCATTATTCCACTGTGTGATTATATTGAAGATGTTAATCATGTCATACATTGCTGCATCCCTATCTCTTTTTGTCTACTTTTCCTGATAATTTGTATTTCTTTATCAATTCTTCTGCCTTATCCTTCTCAAGAATGATTACTTCTGTGTGTTCCCTTCTTATCCTCCTTAATCTACCATCCTAGAACACTCTATGATAATCTTCAAGTATGACATCCATCCTCAGAACTGTGGTAATGACTTCTGTGTGTGTGTGTGTGTGTGTGTGTGTGTGTTATATGTGCACACCCACTTTTTAAAACCACTAACATTTTTGTGGTTTTTATGGGCTTTTAGTTTGAACACAGGAAAATGATTTGGTTACTTCTCCAGAAAACTTGCCCCTTTCTTCCTTTGAAGTAGGAAATGGTGCTTCAGTACTCAGGTAAGGTTGGCACCATCCTCTCAGTCTCAGTGGTTAAATTTATCAGTACAAACAATGATCCCAACACTAACCCATCCTGTTCAGTGACCAGCAAGGGATTAAAAAGGATAATGTTGCGATTGGTAGTATGTGAGTTTATATCTGAGAAATGTTTATTAACTCCTAAAAACAGAAACAAAAATACCTGATTATTTTCTTCCTCTAAATTTCTGTGTGCCAAAAGATCATGCTATAACTCCTACAGTTATCTTATAACCTTGAAGGGAACCACTGATAGAATTCCTGGCCACTCCCCCAACTACATGACTGCACATGTGCTGTCCAGTACTCAAGCAAGAAGCTTAGTCATTCCAGGACCTTGCATCCTAATTATCCATGTGCTGTGTGATCACATAATTTGCGCACAGTGTGATCATGTAATCTATGTGCATGCGTGGCATAGCTACATAAGCCCATATGCACATTTGTGGGGGAACCTATAAAAAGTGGGTTCCATCTTATCCCTTCTCTCTCTCCCTGCACAACTATTTCCATAGGCCTAAGCACTCTCCTCTGTTCCTTCTCTTAATAAACTCTTATAGTGTGTTTTGTAGTGCCTCATGGCTTTTCTTGCATAGTAAGCAGTACTGCATAATGAATAACTAACAACCACCACCACACAGAACCTGGTTCCCAGATAAAAACATCACAAAAAAGGATGAAGTATTTTTCCCTTTGATGGTTGTTGACTATTGTGTCATGGTTAGTAGTAAATACAATGTTGTTTAAGTCCTGCTGATTTAGGTTTTCTCTTACTTTTAGCTTTTACCATTCCAATGGATGTGAAGATGTAGCTCATAATGGAAAACCGATACTGGTTGTCATGTTATCTGTGAACACGTATGAGAATAACACTACTTCTTGTTTTCTTCTGTTTTTCAGAATTGTCTTAAGAAAATATCTAAGTTTGGGTATAAAATAGATAAGCTAATACACAAAGTTTACAAACTTTTAAGATAGTGAGACATTTGTTCTCTCTCCATCCGTTTTAGCACTCCTATTTTTTTGTTCCAATGTCTTTTTCATTTCTCCAACATAACTGAATTTTAGGTTCACTCATAGGCTATTTTATCTCTAGTTTTTTTTTTTTAAATCCAAGACCTACTTGCTAAGAGACTCTTGATAGCTGTAACAAACATGGCATGGTCAACATAAGTAATGGTTGTAGCAATAGGCACTGTTTCAGATACTTTCCAGGAAAGCTAGCACAATCAAGGTTGACTATTGGGAGAGTTGAAAGATAATGAAGTATGACTCAGCCAAAATAACATGCAACATCTGAGCTTTCCCCCAGAATCATTTTTCACTAGCAAAGAGTGCAATTCAGGGCTAAAATTTCAGCAAAAAAAATATGTACAAAGAGCTCAGAGGAAACTATTTGAGACTTACTGATACTATAAAACTTGTCCTTAGAGGAACAAGTCATTTTGGGTAAGAAAAATATTTATAATTGAGTCATTCCTTAACCTCTACAGATTTATTTCAATTCAGAAAGCTTTCAATGGGAGCCTAACATAAGCTCAGTCCTGCACTGAGTGGTTGGCTTAAGCACAAAAATATAAAAAAACTGTTCTCTTCACGAAAGCACCTCACACCTGGCTCTTACTCTAGTTAAAAATGTGCTAAATTGAGATATAAATATGGTCCTTTGTAAGCAACAAGAGTACATTTCCAGTGCTAACTGGAGTGCCTGGGGGGCATTGCACAAAATAGGTAGCATTTGAACTATATCATAAAGGAAGAGGAAGATTCATAGGGAAGAAGAGACCCCAGGTGAGTAGATTGGAGTGAGAAAAAGACACTTCCGAATTGACAATGGAGCTGCAACAAGGTTGTATGCTCTTTATGATTTTATCTTTGAATGTTAGCTAAACAGCAAGATTCATCTACCCATCTTCCTTTCCCTGACCTGCCAGGTGTTAGGAGGATTTCTCCATCTTTGGCTATTGTTCAGCTCCTCAGTTTGAGCACTATAATTTTAGGCATAACGTCTGCTCATTGTGTGACAGTTCTTGCATAAAACACATTCTCAGTGCTTTCTGTGATACTTATTCTTGATGCAAGGAACAGATGGCAGAATCCAAAGTCATTTCTCTTTATAGACCATTCAAGATGTAAGCGATGGACCTGGATGCTGTGGAATGGGATGGTTACAGATCTTTTATGCTCTGTTCAGTTCAATTGTTTGATTGTTGTTAAGAAGCAATGATCATCCCTCATGTATGTATTTAAATAGTGGAAATTTATATTTATTTTAAATCCTTCCTTATTTTTTGAAGATTTTAAATATAATTGCTCAATTTAACTTTGTAACACAAATACAATGCCCGGGTTACACTATCCTTTAGCATTTGCTCAGTGTTGGTGAGTACGTTGGAGAGGAAAGGGATTATTTGGTTTACGCTTCTATATTGCTGTTTATCATTGAAGGAAGTCAGGACAGGAGCTCAAACAAGGCAGGATCCTGGATGTAGGAGCTGATGCAGAGGCCATAGAGGGAGGCTGCTTACTGGCTTGCTCAACATGGCTTGCTTAACCTGCTTTCTTATTGAACTTGGGACCATTATCATAGGGATGGTCCCATCCACAATAGGCTGGGCCCTCCACCATCAATCACTAATTAAGAAAATGCCTTACAGCTGGATCCTATTGAAGCATTTTTTTCAATTGAGGTTTCCTCCTTTCAGATAACTCCAGCTGCATCAAGTTGACATAAGACTAGCCACCACAGTTGGCCTCACAAGTCCTAGTCTTTTCAACATACAGTATACATATGTGAGCCCACCCTACAATAGTGACTGTAAATAAAGAAAGGTCATTAAGTGTATAAATCCAAGCAATAATTTGATAATGTGCTGAGAATTCAGATTGAAGATCTACTACTTGGTAACAGTAATCCTGGGTAACTCACTGCAATGCTTTTCATGTTAATCCTACAGTATTGAATATATGGATATTAATACTCAGTTATTTTTAGAATACTTCTGTCCTTTGAGAATTTCATACATTGTATTTTGATCATATTTACTCCCTCCAACATCTCTTCCTAGATTCATCCTCCATTCTATAGTGATCTAATTTTGTGTGCATTCACTTTTTAAAAAGAATCCCTCAAGTCCAATTAATGCTGCCTATGTATGCTTGAATGTGTGACCACCCATTGGAGTGTGTTACCTACCAAGCACCATGCACTTAAAGAAAAATGACTGATTGCCCAGCAACTTTCAAATAGCAATAGTTTCTAAGCTAAAGGTGGAACTTCATGCCCGCCATCCTCCTCTATGCTAGAATTTTGTCTGACTTGAGCTTGGGCAGTTCTTATGTATATTGCCATAGCTCCTATGAGTTCATATGTGCAACTGCACTAATTTTGTTCAGAAAACAGTTTCTTTGTACTCATCCACTGCCTCTAGGCTCTTGCAATCTTTCTGGCCCCCTCTTGTACAATGATCTCTGAGCCTTTGGAGGAGGAAGTGTGATATAGATGTCTCATTAGGACTGAGAACTCCACAGTACTCAATTCCCTAAGATAGTGTATATAAGAAACATAACAGTTTAAGCACAGAATAAATGATGTTATACTTACTATACTCATTATACATGGAGTGCTACATTAATAATGTGGCCTGAAAAAAAAGGAAATTCTCACAGAGGAGATGTTATTGGCATTGTCTAGAGAAATAGAGAAGATTATCTGGAAGACAGAGGCATAAAAGATTGTGAATAAAAGGAGTACCACATAAAAAGGAATGAGGACAAATAGTGGCTTCAGGTCTGTGTGGGATGTCTTTCTGTACGCTGTGAATATGTGTTGCTATGATTGGTTGATAAATAAAGCTGTTTGACCTACGGCAGGGCAGAATGAAGCCAGGTGGCAAAATCCAAGGGAGATAGACAGGAAGAGAAAGGAGAGGCAGAAAGATGCTGAGAGCCACTGGCAGGAGAAACAAGATGCGATAATACTGGTAAAGCACGGCCATGTGACAAGTTATAGATTAGTAGAAATGGGTTAATTTAAGATAAAAGAGCTAGATAGCATGAAGCCTAAGCCATAGGCCATCCAGTTCCTAATTGATATAAGCTTCTGTGTGTTTACTTGGGTCTGAGTGGCTGCAGGACTGGGTGGGACACAGGAAAACTTCTGACTACACAGGTCATTTTAAGAATCAAAAGTGTTTTGATGGTGCTTAAACCTAAAGTAAATACAAAAGAATGACAGGCCATACAGAGGCATAGGTAGATAAAACAAAAGAAATAAGTTACTGTCTAAATATGCTTTTTTACGCCATTCTGAGATACTTGATGCTTAATTTGTTTTAGATCAATAATAACAGATTTTATTTATTTATTATTAAAAAGTAATCACTTCTACATATCAAATTGACAGACCACACTTTCATTTTGGATTAAGATGGAAATGTTCCATAGTAGACAGTATAATATGGTTCTTTTAATAACTTAAGATACAACAGGATATTTACATAAGATAGTATAATGGTGACCTATAAAGTATCAGCAAAGACCTTATCACCAATAGGAAAGAGAATAGAGGGGATGAGAAGAGAAAAACCTTTAGGATATCTCTCATGTTTCTAACTTTAAAAACTAGGTGGATTGAGAGGTCATTCGCTAAGTTGTAATGAGAATTCAGTTTTCAATCAGTTTGGCTTATCAGACATCAAAGCAGAAGTATCAGCCTGAAAATTTTATCATTTAGAGGTCATTAATGGTGGGCTAAAGCTGTAGGTTTCAATATTCATATATAATCTAAATCAAAATGATTTAGGAAGCAAGTCTCTAATAAAGAGTTCAATTCTACTTTGCTGTCTGATTGATGAAAACTTGTAAAACTTACCACCTTCTCTCTCACTGAATCTGAGAAAACTGATAAGAAAGCTTGAATATTCCCTCCTTTAGTTCTAGGAGGAAGTTCAATTCATTCAAGACCAAAGCTACCCATGCAAGGAAACTCTGAAGTTTGCTTCCCAATATAACCATGATAAAGTCCAAATCAATCACCATACCCTATTTTATTGAGAAATGTACTGGCTTGTTTAAAAGCCCACATTGTTTCCCTTAACAGTTTTACTATTTGCTGTGGGATGTCTTTCTGTATGCTGTGAATATATGTTATTCCCACTGGTTAATAAATAAGCTGCTTTGGCCTATGGCAAGGCAGCTTAGAGGCAGGTGGGAAATCCAGGGAGAGAGAAAGGAAGAAGAAAGGCAGAGGCGGCAGGGTCACCAGCCTGCTGCCCAAGGAACAACATGCCAGCAGACCAGTAAGGACAGAATACGTGGCAAAACATGGATTTATAGAAATGGATTAATTTAAGATATAAGAGCTAGCTAGCAAGAGGCTTGCCATAGATCATAGAGTTTATAAATAATATAAGCCTTTGTGTATTTACTTGGGTCTGAGTGACTGCAGAACCATGGGTGGGAGAGATTCGTCATGTCTGTGGGGCAAGGTAGGACTGAAGAAACCTTCCAACTACAACTAATATCTTAGTTAGGGTTTCTATTGCTGTGATGAAACACCATGATCAAAAGGAAGTTGGGAAGGAAAGGGTTTATTTGGCTTAAGCTTCAACATCACAGTTCCTTGTCAAGGGAAGTTAGGACAGGAACTCAAACAGGGCAGTAACCTGGAAGCAGGAGCTGATGCAGAGACCATGGAGGGGTGCTGCTTACTGGCTTGCTTCCCACAGCTTGCTCAATCTGCTTTCTTATAGAACCCAGACAAGGGATGGCATCACTCACAGTGGGATGGGTCCTCCCCCATCAAGCTCTAATTAAGAAAAAATCTCCACAGGATTACCTACAGTCCCATCTTATGGTGGAATTTTCTTAATTGGGGTTCCTTCTTCTCAGATGACTTTCGCTTATGTCAAGTTGACATAAAACTATCCTACATGATTATGTAGATAATCTCTTCATACACACTTGGTACATGTATAATGTAACCAAAAAATTTTAGATATGTGTAGAGAATACATTCTTCTTTTCTGTATGATAAAAAGAGTTAAATTATGTCCATATGTAAATGTCCAGTGATGTACAAACTTGTATGAACAAAATAGAATTCAATGAATGTAAGGATTTACATAAATAAAAAGTTCAAAGAAGAGCTTGGTATAGGCACATTTGGATTCAGTGCTCAGAAGGTATCATTGAGACTTGGTTTCTCTGTCACTGGTCTTTGGCCTCTTATTTTGTATTCTTGGTCTCTTTTTTCATGTACCAGCAATGTGAGGACAGTAGCATTAATGTAGTGCCAGACTCTTACATTCAAGCAAATCAGGAAAAGAATCATTTTCCTGGAGACCTTGTAAAAGCCTCTGTGTTTAATAGACCCATATAAGATTGTGGATCATCACTGAACAAATTGCAAGTCCTGAAAAACGCAATATACTAATTAGCTTAATCTCAGTCATGATCTCCATCCAGTTTGGTCCTCAGTTTCATGGGATATAATCAGGAGATCAAATTCCCAGAGACCTTTACATATAGGATGAATAAATAGCCTTGGCACCACAGAACTACATCTGTAATCTCACTTCATTTCCACCTTCCTATGAATATTTTGATGCATCAATCACCTGAGAGCACCATGAAAGAAAGCAGTTTATCTCTATATTTAATTTCTGCTAATAGATACTCTTTAAGAAAAAAAAAAAGCCTAAGTGCAGCTTCCAGAATGCATACTGTAGAGGCTGGCTAATAGGATTCTTCTGTATTCTTCTGCTACCTGTCATGTTGGGACCTCTCACCGTTCGTTCATTATCCAGTAGTAGGCTTGTAGTGTACAGATGGAAAAATCACCCCCGAGGGAAGAGAGCTGTTCCACTCTACCTACCTTCTGGTTGCACTTCTGTGCAGTGCTAATTTAACCAGGCACATGATTCACTCACTCACCTTAAGCTCAAGCCAGAATTGATTCTATTTTCAATGTTTTAGTTTTATTGTCTATCTACAAATGTATCCAACTTAGCTTAGGTATATTTATGAGCAGTCAGAAATTTAAGCAGAAGGAAGGGTAAGTTCTGTTTTTATCACTTCTATTCCAGTCCTCTTCGTTTTGACCAATGTATATGTGCTGTGAGAACATTAGAAATTTACACTGAAGTCAGATTTTGTAGTTGATAGCACACAGATTGGGAATCCAAGTTAACAACTAAATGGTCCTTCCTAAAAACGCCACTGGAAAAAAGAGGGCCAAACAGGTGGGAAAACTTAAACAAATTCATATGAGACAAGGTTGGTATGCTTGGAACATCCAGAAACTGAAAATCATTAGTCCTATCATCAGACTTCTTATGATCAACCTCAGAGTCTACAAAGGATAATGAGCATAGAGAAATGGTAGCAGGAAAGAAAGGAAGGTGGTAAAAGTCCAAGGCGTCATAATTACTACTATTGGATAATCGAAGTTCCCAAACAAAAACTTAGGAGCAGCACTTTGAAACCAAAACATGAATTGACACAGAGATCATTTAACTAAAGTCTCATAGAACTAATTAAGATTCCTTTTGCTCCAATAGAAACTGTGGGTTGTCGGTAGCTTAAATGTACTGCTGCTAATTATTCATTAAAACTTGGCCAATAGCACCTGAGTCACCTCTCTTAATAATACTAAACCATATATGATTCAGTTATAAAGAAACACCTAGCTGTACTATGTAACAAGAATTGCTAGCTAAATGGTCTTATTAATAAAAAAAAAAAAAAAAAAAAAAACGGAACCAGATATTGGGGTGAAAGCTGAAAGATCAGAGGGATAGAATAAGCCAGCCACAAGTTCTTACTGATAGGAAATCCTCAGCCCAAGAGAGCTACTTCTTGTATACTCATGCCTATATGCCTTTCTGTGTCCTGCCATCTTACTTCCTCTCTTCATCCAGCTACATCACTTTATCTTTCTGCCCAGCTCTATCACTTCCTGTCTGTCTGTACAGATCTACAGACCTCTATGGTTAATTAGTGCTGGGATTAAAGGTGTGTGCCACCATGCCTGGCTCTGTTCCCAGTATGGCCTTCAACTCAGAGATCTGGATGAATCTCTGCCTCCTGAATGCTAGAATTAAAGGTGTGTGCTACCACTGCCTGACCTCTATGTTTAATATAGTGACTGCCTTTTTCATTTGAACCCCAGGCAAGTTTTATTTGTTAGAGCACAAATAAAATATCACTACATTTCCCTTTTTTCTGTCTAAAATAAAAAAGTTATAACTAATATAAGAAAAACTATATACAATAAACACAATTACTATATATAATATACACACACAATAATTACATCAACAATATCTAGTCCACTTGCATTTGACAAATTCAGCAAAAATATTCCATTATCTATCCTATTTTGGCAAGTCTAAAATGTACCTAATTCACTTTCTCTCCTAACGTATTACCAACTGAAAACTATATTTTGATATCTTTCAAACTTATATACTTTACACCTCTTTAGTGAGTTTCTTTTCTTAATTTGTTAAGAAGGAAAACTATAACTATCTAATCTTCAACTCCTTCAGAGACCTGAGAAGGAAATAATATTTACTGAGTAAGCAGGAAGTACAAGTAAACAACTTCTAAAAAATATGAGTTATGGCAGAAACAGCTGGCTGCCTGGACAGTCACCTAAGATTTCTATGCAACATTGGGGCATCCATCTTCTGCCTACAGACTTAGCATATCTGACAGACTCATCTGTGAAGCAGGATTTTCTAAAGAACTTTCTTACCTTGTCTTGGCAATGATTAGCAGTCCTTTCTTTTTTGTCCTCCTTGTCCATTTTGGAGAGCATACTGTCAGCAGTTGATGTAAGGGCACTTTCTTGCCCAGTGGCTAACTTTTGCCACAAAAAATTAAACTCCATAAGGAGTTTCTTCAATGCCCATCATCTTCTTTGAAGTAGATTGGTGCTGCCAGGAGCATACATGTCTCACTGTCTTAAAAAAAGAAAAAAAATCTGTTATTAAAACATCTTAAATACCATATTCTGTATCTCTCTGAAGTGTTTGAAGATTACCTGTCTATCTAAGATATATTTCTGCTTGATCTTGCAGACAGACCTAAAATGACTGTAAGTTCAATTGTAATGACTAACTACTAACCTGCCTTTCTTTATTATCCTAAATAGTTGGTAATAACTTTCAAGGACTAGAAAATTGCATTATATTGTTAAATGAACTGTATAAGTATAATACCTTGAACAAGATTAGAAATATATGTACAGTATTTACTAACAAAATCAATCTCAAATTTGTATCAATATACATAATTTGTATACAATATACAAAATCCAACATAAAATATTTAAGACTAGTAGTTGCCTTTTAAAAGTAGATTCAATAGTACTAGGGAAATACAAAATGTATAGATCCAGTCTTCCACTTGATTTTCAACTTGAAGTTAAAACACAGAAAAATCTAAAAAGAATATTTGCTGAGATACATATGTATGTGTTAAACCATGTTCAGATTATCCTCACAATGTTCTAATTTATGTGAGTAAAAGAAAAATTGAAGATTTTAATTTTAACAGCAAAATTAACAGGAGACACTACTATGTACATAGCATTCTGGTGATATTTCTCTTGCATAGTAAATACTTCAATGCAGAATTAATAATTACTTACATACACAAGTTACTTTAGGCATGTAGAAAAATTAACTCAGTTTCTCCTTCTGTGCTCTCAAGAACACTTCCAAGAGGGCATGTGGGAGTAATACACAACCTATATAAAAGCAAGCAATCAAGCAGTTCTGTAGTGGGCACAAGTCGCATGTTCACTAATTAAATTATATTCTCACATAACTTATTGGAAATAATGTAGGAATGCACAGTTTAAGGGCTCAGCAGTCCCACAAGGTTGCTTGCACATTTGAATCAGATTGTAAGTAATAGGATGTCATCTATACTACTGATCAGCTATAAATTGAGGGTTCTACTATTCTCTCACCTAGTTCAATTAACATGCTAGAGCAGCTCACAGAACGCGGGGAAGCAATTGATTTACATTTACTGGTTTATTACAAAGGTGTATACCAAAGGATACAAATGAAGAGATAAATGAAATGAATTATGGAAAAGGGGATGTGTAAAGTTAATGTTCTCTCTGGGCACATGTTACCCTCCAGGAATATACCTGTGTTTAGCTATCGGAAATCTCTTCCTAACTGTTCTTTGGGGCTTTTGTGGTAGCTTCATTACTGGGTCATGCTTGATTTACATCATTCCCAACTTAACCTTCAGCCCATCTGCCATCCCTGGATGTTGGAGGTGGGACTAAAAGTTCCACTGTGTAATCATGCTTCATTCTTTCTTGGTACTAGCTTCCAACCTTAAGTTATGGAGTTGTTATCAGTCACCAGTAAGTAACTCACTATTAATACTAAAAGACTTGCATGTCTGTTGATTCCAAAGATCTGGGCAGTGGTACGCCAAAAAACAAAGGCAAAGACCAAAGTACATAGCTAACAATATCACCACTTGTTCTGAGATTCTTTTGAGCTCTGCAAAAATATACAAAGCTGTAAGCAGTATTTAATACCATTTAGTGTGTGTTTTATGTATTGACTAATTGTGAACGTTTTATTTTTTAAGAATGAAATAGAAAACTGTGTGGATATTAAGTAACTATATTTAAAATATTTCACCGTAAATTTTTCACACCTAAGAATAGTAATTAAATTTATGTCTCAGTGTTTTACCTGCATATATCCATGTACCACTTGTGTGCCTGGTGCTTGTAAAAACCAGAAAAGACCATTTGATCTCTTTGGAACTGGAGTTATGGACAGTTGTAAGACAACATGTGAGTGTTAAGAATTGAACCTGGGTCCTCTGAAAGAGTAGCCAGTGCTCTTAACCACTGAGCCATCTCTCTAGCTCCTAAATATAGTGATTTTAATTCTTGCTCTCTATTTGTAATAAATTTTTGTTTCTGTGAAGTTTTTAGTAATCATAGAAAATATGATTAAAGTTTTTCAGTCTCTTAAGCTGCTTAACACATATCTTTGATTTACATTCATATACATTATTTTTCTCATTCAATTAAACCAGCATGATTTGGAAAACAAATCACTAGAGGCTTTGGAAGCAACAAGAGCATTTTAGATGCTTAGAAATTATTGCGAGAAAACAGACAGTTGTAGAAGTAACACAATAAGACAACACTTAGAAAACAGTTGTTTGCCATAACTGCAATATCCATTTGGTCTTTACATGAGAAAGATCTTCACCTGTTCATAGAGTTCCTGACATCAACTATGCTGAGACATGTGCTCAATAAGTAATGTCTTAACAGATTAAAAACTTGAATGAATCTGTCTCCTAGTGGACATGATTAAAGATATTAATCTCCACATCATTACAAAGTATTTTAGATGGTTACAAGTGGAGAGCTACATAAAATGCATCCCTCTATAGTTAGATTAGTAAAGACAAAATAAGATCAGGGAATCTTTCTTAGTGTAATACTCTTTAATATTGTGCTATAAATTTATATGACAAAAATGTAGCTTTTGGTGGAACCATAAATTCCTCTTTAGCTGCATTGGATTCCTTTTGTTTCCTTTTAACAAATATTGCATCTTTCCTTGTTAAGTTAATCAGCTTTCAGAAAGACCTAAAAAATACCCAGCACCCTATTTACAAGGTGTTTGCTATCCAGTTAAGGAGAAACATTTGGAACAATTAATAAGCAATGTGGAAAAATAGAGGAAGTTGTTTCAATTGTGGAATGTGTACCTTAAAAGCATATCAGTGCAATGGATAGGAAATTGAAAAGCTAAAATGCCACATTTGGTTGTTCTGCTGATAAGCAGAACAAATGTGGGTAAACCATTTAACGTTCTTTTCTCTCTTCTAGAAAATAAAACTAACAATTCTGTTCAATTTGCTAGGGAGCAGAGTGTGAAATAATTTGCAATTAGAAAGCATGATTCTTTAGAATAGAATGCTCTATTTTGGAAGCTTATGTTCTAATTCAGCTGTATTTATAGTGTTTCTTTTATTTCTACATATCAGGATGATTGTTAGTGATATGATAGGATAGTTCCTTCATTCCACCTCAGTGTAGGACCCAGAAAATCAGCTCTTACTGTGCCTTATTTGTCTCCAATTATTTTGTTCTTAATTGGGAAGCACAGTAGGCCTCCTCTGCTTCTTCATAATAAGAACAAGCCATTGGCATCCTCTGCTGTGGACTTCAGGGCTCTTTTAGGAATTAGTTATCACAGCTCTTACTTGCCTACTGAATTCTTGAGCTCAGGGTGAAGACAGGAGACTCCAGCACTTTAGCAGAACTTGTTTGATCAGCTGATAATAACCAACTTTGACATTACATTTCAGGACTGTTATTTCATATTGTGGCAAATAGATAAAATAGCCTTTCATATTTGAAAAGATGGCAAAAAGATAAAAAAGAACATTTAATGTTTTTTCTAAATGCCATAATATAATAATAATTGATATGAAATTGGGCAAGTTTGCCCTGACTAGCTAAACTTCCCTGCCAGCTGTAAATGCTGCCTCCAGCTGCGTTCTTTTCATGGGGGAACAGTTCAAGTTTTGTGCATTTTATCAGACTCATTTTAAAACCATTTCCAAAATGTTTTTCTCTGGTTCTGTTTTGAAGATTTTTGCATGTGTAATATATTTCTTAGATATTTTCTCCAATTAGACCCTTTGAAAGGGAAATGAATGAAAAGTTCCATTTCAGCTTTTCTACAAGTTTCACTCCAATTCAAGATGGCCTCCTCAAGCTCTGTGAGCCATATTTATGAGCAGTTTGACAGCCTAAACTATTTCTAATAATTATAGCACTCTCACCTGAAGGGTAAAAAATCTTCAATTAAAAACAAAATAATTGGAAGCAAATAACATGTTCTAACTGTGCCTAAAAATAATTTGCAAAAGGTACTATGCTTGATGCTTTCTGAATTATATACAAATTGGATATGCTTCATGATTTTATTTTTCTTTCTGAGACAGGGTTTAACTATGAGACCCTGAGTGATCTGCAATTGTGGCAATTCCCATGCCTCTGCCCTCCAGGTGCTGAGGATTACATTCACGTACTATCATGTCTTATTCCTTACGCTTTCTTGCATTGATTTAATAACTCATTATATATACTAAGAAAAAACTGTATTAATGTTTGAAATAATTGAGCATTGATAAAGTTAACAGGTTATGAATGACATTTTCTCTTTGAATTTCTTGGTTGAGAGAGCAATATAGTATCCCTTCAATTATTAGTGTAGATAATGTATGTGTTATACTGTTCTATAAGTTACTGAGATAGCTGTTAAGCTATCTAACCATGTTTCTGGATTTGTTTCTATCCATTTAGTTATTTCTATTTTTTTTCATGTATTTTTGAAATTTTATTACTAGGTGTGTAGGGGTCATTAGATTTTTCTGGTGGATTGACCCTTTTATAAAGTCACTTTCTCTGGTATCATTTCCCTTTTCATCTTAGTGTTCTATTGCTGTGGAGAGAAACTATGGCCATGGCAACCCTTATAAAGGAAAGAATTTAATTGGGTCTGCCTTACAGTTTCATTGGTTTAGTTCATTGTCATCATGGCAGGAAGCATGGCAACATGCAGGCAGACATGGAGAAGTAGGTGAGAGTTCTATATCTGGATCTGTAGGCAACAGGAAGAGAGAGCCACTGGCTCTGGCTTGGGCTTCTGAAACCTTAAAGTCCACCCCCAGTGACACACTTCTTCCAAAAAGGCCATACATACCCCCAACAAGGCCACCACCTCCTTGTCTTAAGTAGTTCTATTCTCTGATGACTAAGCATTCAAATATATGAGCCAATGGTGGCCATTTTTATTCAAACCACCACACTTTTGAAGTCTATTTGTTAGGCATTAGTATAGAAACACCATACTCCTACTTCCTATGGTTAATATTTTTAGATTATATCTATCTATCCTTTAAATTTCAACCTATCTGTATCTTTGTTTGTTTTCTATTGTTTCTTTAATGAATGTGTTTTGTAAATGACTTATTGTTGGTTTTGTTCTTCATCTTCCCAGTTCAACAATTTAATTCTCATTAAGACATCTAGAATGAATCTATAACTTTGTTGTTGTGAATAGTGTCCTTCAGGTATATACCCCAAGATGTTTCATTGAATCTATAGGCCATTTTAGATAGTATTAATTAGGTAATTAATTAATTCTACCAATCCAGTAGAATGGGAGGCCTTTCCATCTTCTAGTGTATGTTTTAATTTGTTTTTGGTTATTTTTTTTGGTGTTTTGAAAATTTCCCTATAGTAGTCTTTCACTTTCTTGGTGAGGTTTATTCTTGGGTATATTTTAAGCTACTGTAAGTAGAATTGTTTCTATTACTTCTTTTATTTAGTTACTTTTGTATCTCAAACTGTATCTCTGGCTGTTCTGGAACTCCATATGTAGACAAGGCTGGCCTTGAACTCATAGATACACTTGTTTCTGCTGGGATTAAAGGTATGCACCACAGTAACTGGCTTTTCCATAATTTCTATTACAGAATGCTCATTACTGGGGTATATAGTAAATTTCTGATTTTTGTGTCCCCATTTTTTATTTTGCTACTTTACTGAAAATGTTTGTCAGTTCTAAGAGTTTTCTGGTGGTTTCTTTAGGGTTCCTTGAATATAATATTATACCATCTTCAAAAAGTGATATTTTGATTTCATCCTTTCCTACTTGTATCCCTTTTATTTCGTTCTCATGTCTTATTGCTCTAGCTAAGTACTGTCCTGACCAAGAATGGTAAGAATTGAAACACATGTCTTGTTCTTGATTTTAGAGGAAATGCTTTGAGTTTTTCCCTATTTAGGTAATATTGGTTACAGGTTTAACATATCATATAGTCTGCATTATATTGAGATGTGTTCTTTCTATGTCTAGTTTCTTTGGGAATTTTATTATGAAGAGATGCTAGATTTTATCAAATGTGTTTTCTATATCTCTTGAGATAATCATGTGATTTTTGTCCTTGAGTCTCTGTGTTGATATTATACTTACTGATTTGTGTATGTTTAACCATCCTTGTATCCCTGGAATGAAACCAAGTTGGTTATGGTCAATGATGTTTTTAATGTATTGTTGAATTTGTTAGCATATGTTTTATTGAGAATTCTTTTTAAGATTTATATATTCTTATTTTATGTGTATGAGTGTTTGCCTGGATGGATGGATTGCACTATGTGCATGCCTAGTATCCATGGAGGCTAGAAGAGGGTGTCAGATACCCTGAAACTGATGCCAGAGATGGTTGTGAATCACCATGTAGGTACTGGTGTTCTTATCTGCTGACCAATCTTTCTATCCCCTACTGAGAAATTTTGTATCCATGCTTATTAGAGAGATTAGCCTATAATTTTTTTTAATGTGTTCTTATTTGGTATCATGGTAATATTGGCTTCATAAAGTGAGTTTTGTAGCATTCCTTCTTACTCTTTTATGAATCAGTTGAGGAGCACTGGTGTTAGTTCCTCTATAAAAGTCTCACAGAATCAGCAGTGAGCCCATTTATGCCTAAGCCTTTAGTTGTACCATTTTCTTAGAAGATCCTAATGGTGTTGGTCCAAAGCTCTAAATTTCATCATCTTTCATTATTTCATTTCCTCGCTATTACAGCTTCCACCTGCATTTCAGATTAGATTAAAATATCTTTTTAAATTTTTCATAAAAATAAAAGTGGAGAGACACCAAATGAAAAGAAGTCCTAGTAAGATTGGGTCAAAGATACAGGAGATTCAGCTAAGGAAAGAAAAGAAAACTATTTTGTATGGCATGTATAAATATAGTAAATAAAATATTATTTGAAGTTGTGGTATAAAAATCTTTAGTTTTTATTGGGTCAATCTCTGGGTGAAATCTACTCCCCAGGATACCAAAAAATATCCTCTATTCAGGATACTTTGTTTCCTATTGAATTTAGTTTTCTTTAAAAAGGCTTGAATGATGGACTAATCTATTTATACAGAGGTAAATAATCTAGAAGACACTTTGATACTGTGTCTATTTAGCAAGATAATAGGGGTAGGTTCCCCTCTAGGATATATGACTTATTCAGATTTACAGTACCAGGAATGAGTTCTATACCATGAGAAAGTATTGGTTACCCAATAACATTCATGGCACTATTGTACCCGTGGGCATATTTTTTTGAGGTTGGTCATTATTTTAGCTCATTGGGTTTGGGGTTGGATAAGGCTGCTGATGACTTTTCTCTATCATCACCCTAGACAACATTTTCTAGCACTATGAATGCTAGCCATGTGGGAGGAGTTTTACAGTTCAATACCAACTTGATTTCTCCATCTCCTGCAATTTCCATATGTGGTGTCTTCAGCAATAGTTTCTTACCATACAGTTCTGATAGGTAACTCAGAGTAATGGCAATAGCTTGTTTTGTTTGGGAGGATCTGTAGAACCCTTCTGACCAACAACTCAAAGGGTGGGATTCCACACCTGGCATTATATTCTTTTGTTTGATAACCTAAGCCATTGGTGCCTTTATAATTTTTAATCTAAAAACCTTGATGGTCCCTCTTTCTTAATTTTGTAATCTCTTTTTAATGAAGTTTATAGATTGATAAAGGTGAGTATACTTGGTGTTTCAAATTGTTACATAAACACTGAGACATATACTTTTATGCAATCCCTGATGACTTCAGACTTCCATCTTCATAGAAATCATCCAGTGAATTAATAATTGATTATCAAGTAAATTCTTGTGCTCTATTGCACAACAACTATAGTTAAAATCAAACTCTCAAATTACCAAAATACTCAGAAGAGACCATTTTTTTTCCATTACTGCAACAGAGAAATGACACATATCTGAGAAGACATACATATAGATTGTCTTGACTTGATCATTACAAATGTATACTTGCATCAAGACATCATATTGTAACATGTATATATACAAGTATTATGTGTCATTTGAAAACTTTAAAGTAGACATTGAATAATTTATGGGCAGATCCAAGTTTTATAATAATGGAAGTACATTTCATAGACAATGCAAGAACCTAGTGAAGTCAATTACTCCTAGATAAGTGGACAACCACATAATAATCAGTAAGCAACCAAATAACAAAACAGTTGTGAAAGAGAACAAAGGTAATGATTCTACCTAATACTCTTTTCCTGATACTCTTTCATTCTCTCAGATTTTGCATTAAAATAGTCACTTTGTCAAGTTCTGTGTTATTTCTAATTTTGAAGGCCTGGTGGCTATTGAAGCATTCTGCCATAGCACATGCTGTATAAGTTTGCTAGATGAATGGGTGTGCTACACATATGGCAGTTCATTATTTAATTCCCCTTTCACCTTTTCCTGACTCACTGACATTTAGACACATATGTGCACTGTAAAACTGAAGTGAGTAATACATTTGTTTTTATTAGAATAAATGATGAGATGCATTTATTTTTATTAATCTTATAACTGTCAACAGCACTGAAATGACTTCTCATACTTAACATAATGTCTTATATATTTGCTCCAAGTAAAGTTTAAGTAATAAGGAATATTTTTTTTCTGACTTAAAACTAAAAAAAATTGAGTCATACTTGTCTGACTTTGAAAGTTTAGTGATTTTATTTGTGGTAAACTCTGTGGTTCCCTCTTCAGTAATGGACTTCTTGCCTAAACTACTTGTAGTGCTGTTGTTATGCAGCTTTCAACTATCAGTTCTCTTCTTGGTTTCTTAAGCTGACTTAATTTCACATCTAGTACTCAGTGACATACATCTAGTGACCAGTGAACACGAGGATAGAAAACCTGGAAATCTTGACCCAACTTGGAACACTTAGAGGACATTCTAGTTTCGGGGCTATCTCTAGAGCCACCCATGGCTATTGTTGGGCCTGCCTTTTACCTCAGTTTTCCCCCTCTTTCCAAGCTCTGCTTTTCTTCACCTCATGCTTCAAGGGTTCTTTGTTGTTTTTATTTGTTTGTTTGTTTATATGTGTATGAGTGTTTTCCCTGCATGCATTTTTGGTGCCTATGAAGGACAGAAGAGAGCATCAGATACCCTGGGACTGGAGTTACAGTTGTGAGCTGTCATATGAGTGCTGAGAATTGAATCTGGGTCTTTGGGAGCAGAATCCAGTGCTCTTAACCACTGAGCCAACTCTCCAGTCTCCTCAAAGGTACTTTATAAGTAATTTGCATGCTAAACTTCATCTTAGTCTGCTTTTTTTGTGAGCTCAACGTACAATAAAATTAGCTTTTTTGTGAGCTCAACTTACAATAAAATTATTTCCATGCTCATTTTATATAAAATAGGGAACATTTTTGTAAGTACCCAATGAGGGTAAATTGCTGCATTTTGTGGAGTCTACTCTCTGAAAGGACACTTTTACTGGGTCAGAGCTGCTTGACAAAAAATTCATGTTGCCAAGGTTACTGGTTTCTAATACTATTTCATTTCATTATTGTGTTGGTGGCCCAGAGAATCGGTCTGGGAGTCACATTGCCATACATAATTTCCTATAGTGAAAAGTGTCTCCTGCAAGGTTTTTTTTTTTTAACCCTTGTACAACAGGTTTACAGTCAGTGAAATGGTTGTCAAGTTGTCTTTCTTTCTATGTTGTGGAACTTTCTCTTTATTCTCAACTATGTGACAGCTATGCACATTGACAAATAAACCTTAGTGAGTCTCTCTAGATTGATAAGTCACTGCACCGCCAGTCCTTCTGAAGCTCTAGCTGACTTGCTTTGGAGTCTCCCCCAGCTCAATTTATTCCTCTATCTGTTTCTATTCTATGCTGATCATTTTAGTCAGAATAAGGCTAAAGAGAGGTCTCCATGGTGAGATTTCTTCTGGTTGTCTCCATGGTGATCCCTGTATTGCTAATAAATCCACAAGTTAGTTTATTTCTTATCTTGAAATTACCACTGCCTTCAGCATTACAATACACACACAGGAGAAGCTATTGGAGCTTATGCAGCAATATGTGAAGCAGATAGTACCTAACTTCATTAGAGACTCACTTTCTTTTCTATTTCTTTTATTCCTTTTTCTAGAAATCCAATCTCCTATGTTTTATACCTTATCTCTTCCCTACTCCTTCATTATAAGAAAGAAACTAAAGTATAAATAAATGATACAGTAATATATTACCTCCCATAAGGGATGCATGGGTATTAAATTAGAACCAGGAGAATAGATCTCTAATTAAGGAGTTTCAGACATTGAAAAGTATGTGCATAGAAAATGCACAAGAAT
Organism: Peromyscus leucopus; assembly: GCF_004664715.2. Taxonomy (NCBI): domain Eukaryota; kingdom Metazoa; phylum Chordata; class Mammalia; order Rodentia; family Cricetidae; genus Peromyscus; species Peromyscus leucopus. Next base: position 35,620,183 of record NC_051083.1, read on the forward strand.
AGGATCCATATATTGATGTTCTGTGATATCTTTTCCTATCTATAAAGGGGAGGAATAATATTATCTATTTACCTCTGGGAATCATCATGTGGATTTAATGAGATATGGCATGGAAAGTGTTTAGAATTGTATTTGACTTAACTGTTTTTATTTTTATATTAAAATGTATGTTTACTCATAAGGACAAATTAGGAAAAGTTCCCTTTTAATTGTTAAGCTGAAAGAATAAATTACTTGAAGTCTGTTTTTCACTCTTATAGGGAAACTGTAAAACCTTGTTATTCAAACCATGACCCGGAAGTATTCGCCACAGCCAGAAACTTTTTAAAAAGTTAGACTCTCAGGCCCCCATCTGCTCTTAATGAAAAAGAATCTGCATTTTAACAAGATTCCTAAATAATTTGTACATACATTAAAGTTTGAGGAACTTGCCTACAGGTATAATTGTTTGAAATAGAGGCTTTGAAATCAAAGAGACCTAAGTACAAGTTACTAGATATGGAAACATGGGCAAGCTATTTGTCCTGAGTCTCAGATCCCTAGGTATAGAATCTAGGGTAATCACATCAATTTAGTAGAGATATTTTAACAATTAAGTGTAATGCACTTATTTATGCATCTACTGGGCAAATACCGAGTGTTTGATATATTGTTTCCCTTAATTCACAATTCCACTCTATGCATTTTCATTTACTTACAGTCAAGTGAGGTCTGAAGTTTTTAATTGGACAATTCCAGAAATAGTTGAAGTCTTATATTGCATGGTATTCTGAATTTAATAATGAAATCTTATGTCATTGTGTCGTATACCAAACAGACCTCTAATCATTTTTGGTCTAGTGTGTCCAGGCTATATAAGTTAAGCTCCTTCTAAGTCACTTAGTAGTCATTTTGGTGATCAGTTCATTTATTACAGCGCTTGTGCTCCAGTAATTCGTATTCAACATGATTAAGGCCCCCAAAAGTTCAAAAGTAGTGATGCTGTCTGGAAATTTGGATATGTCAAAGAGAACCTGTAAAGTGGTTGCTTTAAGTGAAAAGATACACGTTCTTTACGAAGAAAAAAATTATGTCAAGGCAGCTATGACCTATAGAACATATTTCTCACAGAAAGAGCATATTTACATAAATTTTATTATTGTGTACTGTCATACTAGTTTTCTTTGTCTATTGTCAATCTGATCCTGTGCCTAATTGATAAATTAAACTTTAACTTAGTTGCATCTGGTTTCCCCCCACCCCCTGAGGAAAAAATTTATTTTTTCAATACTAGCTGCAGTTTAAGGCATTCACTAGGGCCTTGGAACACATATGCCACAGGCAAGGAGAGTAGAAAGGGCTACTACATTAGCAAAACAACCTCTGTATGTAAAATGAAAAAAAAAACTTATAAAAAACCCAAATAAATAAATAAATAAACCTCTGAGCCTCTGGAGCATGAAACTTAAAACACTAAAGCACAAATAGTTTGACAACTTTCAATGCAGGATTGTTCATAAAATACATATGAAATTCTAGATCATTTATAAATTCAAAGAGGGAAACATGTAGTAGTTTTATTTTGTATTGGAAGGAATAGGCTGATGGCAAAAGGATTTTCCTTTATGACTGTTTAAATCTTCTACTGCCCTGCTGGATATGATTCATTCAGACATGGGAAATATTTATAATATGTGGAAGAGATAAAGCAAGTCCAGCCAAACGTTTGAGTGTTTAAAACATGATTTTTCCCTGCCAGTGAAGGTGACCAGGTTGTTCTGATGTGTGAACCGAAATGCTGTGAACTGCAAAGTTTTTAAACTTGGATTGGTAATTCCCAAATCTACATTCTCCATCTCATTTCACACTTATGATTGAGAGCAGAGCTCAGAAACTAATTCACTAGAGTTCAAGCTTTGTCATTCATGAAATTGGGATTTCTTCCCTCTTGTAGATGATTAGAAGATATTAAGATAATGTAATCTTTTACAAAAGTTATTGGTTTCTAGTGAACTCTCAAATATAAGTTGCCACTATTGCTGACAGAACATCATACTTACGAAACAGTATTTTTTTTTCAAATCCTGTATTTAGTATGTGTGACTCTAGCCTATTTTCTTGATCTCAGTGTTTATTTGTGGGTAATAGCCAGCCTCTAAATAAAAATATTAATAATTCTGGAAGAACTATGATGAAGATCCAATGAAGATCCAATATCAATGAAAGGTTAGCCTATGTAGTAGAAGATCTTCACAATGGCATCTTCTAGATGAATGAGCATGGGGAAGGAAAGTTCAGTGTTGTACAAATGCTAGTGTAACTCTGTTCTATGAGACTTTCAGTCATTTTCATACTTTATAAACATCCCAAAGAATAAATGAAAGTTACCAACCAATAACACCAATTCCCAATACCTATAGTCTTTGTCTTCAGTTGCCACTGCTCTTACAGCATCCTTTGCAGCAGAATGCAATCCCATTTGGAAATATTAGAACTTGAGAAATATATCAATGGTGTTTCCTGAAATAGAACATGCTAAGCTTGTGGGAGGCTTTCAGCACCTTAACTAATCAATCTAAACTGGGACAAATGAAAAGTTTTGGAGGAGCTTCCAAAGCCTGACCTCAAGTATAACTAATGGTAGACATTAGAGGAACCTGAACTTAGCCTGGATATTTAACTATTTTCATATGACACTTTCCTAGAAATAAAATGCTTCAATAAAATAGTTGGGACATATTTAAAATTCTAACTATATGCCAAATCATTTTCTAAAGAATTGTTACTGAGGCCACCATTGTTATCTTTGATCACTTTTCTTTGATTTCATGGTCAAAACTGTTATTGTCGCACTATACTTATAATTAATAGAGAATATAATTTCATACATTAATATATTGATTATTTGATGTTTTCTCTCATTTGTCATTTGTTTATAAGTATACTTTCTTTGTTCTATTAGACAGACATTTTCCTTAGATTATTATTAGTAACATTATATATTAAAACATTAGTCTTTTGTAGCATTTTTTTCTCAACTTATACTGTAGTGTTCATTCTTACTTATAGTGAATTTTTTTGTGATCACTGTAGGAAATTAGAAATTTTGTTCAGTCAAATAAATCTTTTCATTTATTGCTTTTTGGCATTATTTTTATCACAAAGCTTTCTTTATTGGGAAAACAAGTGAGTACCTGTGCTTTCTCTTAACAAGCACACCGAACTTTATTAAATGTCAAAAATGCTTATTTGAAAACAAAACATAGCCAGAATGATTTAACTTTATTCATGATAACTAAAGTATTCATAAGCCACATGAATTTAAAGGAACTCAATGAATAGACATAATCATCACAGGAGTTAAATAAAATTATCTTTTAAATGATTGCATAGAGTACTTGAGAAAAGAGTAAAAAAAATGTCAGTGAAGGTTAGTAACATAAAAACAAAGTTGTACCTCAATCTTTTAGAGAAGTTATTTAGTTCTAATTCACTGAAGGGAACAGTATTATATTATGTGTATCCTGATTTAGCTTGTTTCATTTGGAACATTTGGAACAAATATTTAACAAGTACTCAAGTATTCAGATATCATTGAAGTATATTAGTATGTTTCCTTGAGGTTGACTGATTCTGTAAAGGTCTGAGTGAATTTTATGATAATTTAAATTTTTCCTTAGCATTTGCATAATTTTTAAAGTCTTTTTCTACCATTTAAGACTTTAATATCTTACTAATTTTTGAATTGAGCTTCTTTGATATCTAAGCAACAATATTTCAATTAAAATATTAAGATATTTATATTTTTATATTTATTTTATGTGCATTATAGAGACAGGCAGAGACACAGAAAGACAGAGACAGAGAGAAGGCACACATATTCCACAGCGTATGTATGGAGGTCAGAGAACAACTTCCACCTTCCACTTTGTTGAAGCTTCATCTCTCTCATTGTTTCTGCTGCTATACTGTATTCTCCAGGCTAGCTACCCCATAAGCTTTCTGATAATTCTATTTTCACCCTCTAGCTCAGTGTTGGAATGCTGGAATTACAAAGGCATGACACCACAGCACATCCTTTTACATGGACTCTGAGGATCAAACTGGGATCTACCAGTCATAGTGAGACATCTCACAAATGACCCAAAGGATATGATTTTTAGTTTACTCTATGAGATAGGTCTTTTAAAATTGTTATCTTATTTAATTTAAACAACTACATGTGAGGCATTTATATCATCTCTGACTTGCATAGAAGAAAAGGAGGGCTGGTGAGATAGTACAGTGGGTTAGGGTATTGGCTGCCAAGCCAGATGACCTGAGTTTGATCCTTGGGACCCACGTGGTAAAAGGAGAGAATCAACTCCCACAAGTTGTCCTCTGATTTCCATATATGCTTCATGACACACATATACATGCACTACTGAATAAATAAATACAAGAAGCCAAACCAGAGACTACATAAGTTTCTAAATACATAGTGTCAAGAGAAAGAAGTAAGAACCTGGTAAGTCTAATTCTATGGATAATGTCCTACAACTATGGTAAAGATCATCATGCACACTTATCAAATATCATGCACCCTGTCCTATCTAGTTTTATGTAAAATTGACACAAGCTAAAGTCATCTGAGAAGAGAGAATGTCAATTAAAAGAATGCCTCCATAAGACTGAGTTGTAGGCCAGCCTGTAATGTGGTGATATTTTGTTTGTGATCTAACAAATAAAGCTTGCCTGAAGATCAGAGTGTGTAGCTAAGCCACTAGCTAGCCAAAGAGGCCAGGCAGTGGTGGCACACACCTTTGATCCCAGCACTTGGGATCTCACACCTTTAATCTCAGCGCTAGGGAGGTGGAGCCTGGAAGTGATATGGCTGAGAACAGAGAGGAATATAAGGCATGAGGAGACAGAAGCTTGGGACCTCTTTCAGCTGAGGATTGTGTAGAGGTAAGAACTAGTGAAATGGTTGCTCTGCTTCTCTGATCTTTCAGCATTTGCCCCAATATCTGGCTCCAGCTTTTTATTAATAAGACCAATTAGGATTCATGCTACACTGTAAGGCATTTTTAAAATTAATGTTAGATGGGAGAGGGCCCAGGCCACTGCAGGTGCTGTCATCCCTGGGCTGGTGGTCTTGGGTTCTGTAAGAAATCAGGTTGAGCAAGCCTTGGGGAGCAAACCAGTGAGCAGCACCCCTCTGTGGCCTCTGCATTAGTTCCTGCTCCAGGTTCCTGCCCTGTATGAGTTCCTGTTATGACTTCCTTTGATTATTGACAGTGATGTGGAAGCTTAGCCAAATAAATTCTTTCCTCCCCAAGTTGCTTGGTGTTTCATCACAGCAATAGTAACCCAAACTAAGATAAACTGGTGTCAGGATAGTGACAGACCTGGCCATGTTGTTTTGGAGAGGATTATGGAAGGACTTTGGGACTTTGGTTAGAAAAGTCATTGTGTGTTGAGAGCTCAGTGGACTATTCTGAAGGAGCTTAGAAGATAAGAATGTTGAGAGCGGTAGAGACAATGGTGGTCTAGCTTGTGGAGTTTCAGAGGGAAGCAAAGACTCTTTCATGTCATTTTAAATCATGCTATTCCACTCATAGCCATTAAAGCTTGATACTCAGAAGACTAAAAGCATTTAGTCCTTCTCTCAAAGACCCAAAGTCTTAACAGTTTCAACCTTGTTCAAAAGTCCAAAGTCTTGGCCAGGTAGTGGTTGCTCATGTCCTTAATCCCAGCCCCCAGGAGGCAGAGGCAGGTAGATCTCTGAGTTTGAGGCCAGCCTAGTCTATAGAGTTTGTTCCAGGACAGCCAGGGCTACACAGAGAAATCCTGTCTCAAAAACAGAAAGCAAATGAAAACAACAACATATTGGGTACTGGGATCTGAACCTGGGTCTTCATGCTGAAAAGTCCAAAGTCTCCTCTGAGACTCAAGAGAATCTCTTAACTGTGAGTCCTTATAAAGTAAAAATTAAGTTGCATAAATCCAGTATAGAATAGAAAAGGACAAACATTCCCTTTCCAAAGGGATGTATGTAAGCATAGCAAGGAAAAAAAATGGACTAAAGCAAGATGGAAACCCAGCAGGGCAAACACCAAATCTCGTAGCTTCATGACCAGCATCTGGTGATCTTGACAACATGCTCTTTGTAGCAAACAGTCTTAGATAGCCTTTGTAGCACTCATAGGCTCTGACTTAAGCCAGCTTTCCTCTGCAGACATTCCACAGTCCTAACATCTGCAACATCCCTTGAGTCTCCATTGCAATTTATTCTTCTCCTTCAGTTTTACACAGTGGCATCTCATGGCCTCTTTACAGAGAGACTGACACTGCCACACATTTCTTGGCTTTCATAGCTTTCTGGAACCTCAGTACAAGCCTCCATGATCCCATAACTTGTGTGTGTGTGTGTGTGTGTGCGCGTGCGCGCGCGCATTGTGTGTTTCCATAAGCATATGTAGGTATGCATACCCCTATGGAAACATCCTAAGAAACACATGCACAGTGTCTTGTAGGTGATTCTAAATCCAGTATAATTGACAATTAAAAGTAATCATCAAAACCTATAAATAAGTTTTAATAGTTACCTGATGTAGTCTCCCTTTGTAAACCAAGGTCATATGCAAGTGTTCAAAGATAGATAGTGAAGCTATGTAAATCTATTCTCAAATATTTTTTGCATTATCCTCTGGGCACTGCTTCGAGTCATATTAGTCTCCTTTTTGTACCTACCTGTGACTCTATTTCTTAGTTATAAAGTAGGAAAATAAAGCTTAATGCAATTTATAGATGGTATAGCAATTCACAGTAAAATGTTGAAATCTGTTTTTATGGAATTTTCAATTTTAAGGCTTAGCAATGATAAAAAGGTTCTGAAGGGGGAAAAAGAATGTGATAGCTATCTAATTCTGTGATATTCCAAGAGTAGAAAATCTATCTTTTTCCTCTGGAAAAAAAACTACCCCTATTTGAAGAATTTGAAATTAACATAAAACTACTTATTTTGTAAGTGTTGACATTATCAGTGTTCAAAAAATGAACTACCCTCTATCATAATGTATAAATTTACAACTATGTAAATGCCATCTATCCATCTCTAAACCTTTTTCAACAAATAAATCTTTTACTCGTCTGGTAGCTGTGTACTAAGCATTTTGTGCCATATCTAAGACAGTCATTTAGGGAAAGGAACATCTTAAGAGTTCATGTATTTTTTCAGGCTTTCCATTAAGGTTCTGAAAAAGTATTGGAAATACCTAATGTATCTGCAAATTATTCTTAGCATTAACATTTCTTGCCCCCATCTTTTCTGTGTCTGCCTGTCTGTCTCTTTGGCCTACTCTAACATCCTCTGTTTAAAGACAAAATTTTGGTTTTTTCATAAGCTCAACCCTTATCAGGATTCTTAAATAAGTAACAACTTTTTTATCCATCTTTAGATAGGTCTTCCCCTTTCTCCATTATTGTAGATCAGGTACCTTCTTCCTTACTGTGTACTCACTTGCTCTCAATAACTTTTTTGTATAAATCTTCTACACATATGACATTAAATTCATAAAAGCAATGTCTTCATTTGATATGAATTAAAAATCCTTATCTAAACGTGTATTTTCAAAAACAATCTGAAAGTCTGGCAGACATTTGGAGGCAAAGGTGCTCTTTTCGCTGCCCTTAAACAGTTACCAACATAGAATACTTGTAAACCTCTGGTTTTGGTCTGTATGCCTCAGGATCATGGTGATGTCAAATATTCCCAATCTCTGAGATACACCCATGAATAATTTGAGTGTGTAAGTCTAGAAAGTGGATCTAGGAAGGAAAGGAAGTGAAGTAGGTAGGTGAAGAACAAGAAATGAATCTAGACAAATAGTTGGGCTACACTACAGTCCTGTTCATACACAAAGGTCTAACAAATGTCCCTAGTGAGACATGGGAGAGGGATGAAATAATTATATGCTGATCAATGAAAGCAAAGTACAATGTTTCCCCAAGATGGTTATCATTACAAGTCCAGTGGACCATATTTAAAACTTTAGCATTCATTACTTTAACATAACATTTAATTAAGATCCTGAGCACAGGTTTTAGTTTTTTCTTCTCTCCCAGACATACATTGCTTGAGCTTTCTCTGGAGCTCCATATCACATGGATTAGTTAAGGAACTTTTGTTAAAGTGAATTCCTGATACATTTAGAAATATCTAGGAGCTTATAATGCAATTTTCAGTGGCATCAAGGAAACTTTTTTATAAGAGGTCTGAGGCTTCAGCCGGTATACTGTTTAGCATCTTTTCTTTCCTCAGCTCCTTACTCATGCCTGACAATCCACCCAGGTGTACATGGAAGTATTTAACTATAATCTCCTGATTAGAGACCTCCCATGATCAAAGTCCTGTTTGTGTATATAAAATATATGCTATCCCATTTCTTACTCCACAGAGAATGTTCCCCTGCACTGATTATTAAGTGGATTTTACAAATGTACTCTGTGGATAAGCTTCATCCTTCCCTCTGCTTCCTTGACCACATTTTCCTTTGGTTCTTCCTTCTTCACCCACTTGTGACTCTATCACATCTTATTTTCCTGAAATTCTCATCCATAGCCCAATTATGTTTCCTTGTTCTTCAAATACCCCTACAAACATTTCTATATAACTAAATTTTCTTCCTTGACCTTGAAAACTCTTTTTTAAAAAGGAGAACAAAGAAAGAAAAACAACATGCACAGTGCTGTTTTGATACTCTCTAATTTTCAGCTTTCCCTGAAAACAACTCATATAGGAACTTGTAATAATCTTGTTCTGTGTAATTTAGTCATACTTCAATTTCAGAGAGAAAAAAATCCATTATTCTGCCTTGTTTCCTTTCTTTCTTCTCCCACATCTTTCATTAACTCAGAATGCATTTTAGAGCCTCCTTCCACTTTCCAATATTATAAACACTGGGGAAGGGGGTTACAGTTAGTTTTTTACCCTTCCTTCAAAAAGAATCCTGGGCTGATAGCATTAGCGATTCAGTCTAATTTAAACTGTATTGAAAGTACAGTGTAGGCTTGCGATGTTCTATAAATAACAGCCACATTTTCTAAAGCTGTCCATGGTTTATGGAGGACCCCAATTAAACACAAAACAGCTGAAGGAATGAGCCTGACAAAGAAAATACATGTGTAGTATTCTAGGCAGGATAGACCATGGAATAAATCAAATTCTAATTTCTGTAAAGTCATTGAGCTTCCATGTTTTGTTGCGATCAAGTGCTAAATAATAAATTCAATTGATTTTACACAATCATATAAATAATTCTTTTATTCTACAGGTGACTGGTTGGAAGTTTTGCATGAGAGCACACATTTAGAGCAATCAAACCTAAATCAAATCTCATCTCCCTAGCCTCATATTCTGCCACCTCTTCTTTATTACTATTTAATAATCAAACTCAACTGCCTATATAAAAATTGTACAAGTTTCAAGATATTATATTAGAGCCTGGGTCAAAAACCAGTGTGCTAACTTTCCAACTTTCAATCCTCTGATATATCTATATTAGTGGTCAAGACCGTGGGAGATAACATTGCAGAACACACAGTAACCTGATTTTCATGGGCAGCTTTATATTCCATTTTACCAGGAGTAGTGGTAAGAGAGAAAAATATGGTGGTGGCGAATAAGTAACCTACAAATGAACTCCATCTAGAACATTCCTTAGCTAGCTTGCATATTTCCATTTAATGAAACATTCTGATTTGAAATACTTACTTCCAAATTAGTAGACAGTATTCTGTTTAAACTGTCTCTATCCACATTTGGTGAGAGGAGTTAAATTCATATACCTTTTGTGGGGATTGGGTAAGAAAACTGTCTATGAATTAACTGGACAAGTTTTTCTGAGCAATAGCCTACACAATAAAGACCATGCAGCTGAACTGCTCTCAACTTTAGAATGTAGGACTTAGATTCCATAGTATGCATTCACACAATCTTTTTCCCCTCCAACATAACATCTCTTCCACTACTTGTTTCTTCAAGTTTATCACCCACAAACATATATCTATATACAAAATTGGCAAGCATGAATGTCTACAATATTGCCAATAAAGTGCTAGAAATACTGAAAGCTGAATAGTTTCATTTTGTAGGACTGTTACCCAGACTGCTGCCATGTGCAGGCTAGTTTTCAATCTAACACTATTCTTTGAGGAAACAAACAAACACAAAAACAAACAAATAAAAAATAATGGGCAACCTTGTAAATCTAGCTTTAAATTTAACAGCAGATTTTCTAAGACGGCACTGTCAATTCCTCCTACCCATTAGTTTTTATGCACAATGTTCTCTAATAATGTCCATTTTGTCAGATAGCTCACAATCATTTGGACACATACCTGACAGAAAGAAAGGTCTCTTCAAATCCATTAGAGCTGAAGAACCGCCCCCCCCCAAAAAAAAACACCTTCACACTGTGTATATGGAACTTATTGGGTAAGTTGTTTTCTATGTATTCACTGTGCAAAATGTTCCGAATATATTTAGTCAGTGAATATTATTACAGTCAGAGACACCTAGCCCTCTACATTCATTCCCATTATTTCTTGAATTTGTCTTATCTAATTGTGCCTATCCCTTTAATTTTGTTTCCATTAGTATATTGAGCTTTTCCTCATTCTATTTAGCATGCAAAAATCAGCACTAATCATTCATCTATTCAATCACCTTATGAGGTAACCGGAATCTATTACTGCTTTCAACCTCCTTTTGAAACATTCATTACCTTTCTTACTGTTTAAAACTGTGAAACATTCCTGGTGTACATATTTAGCCCAATGTAGAGGAATGCTGTTGTATAGAACAAAACAACAGGGGATGTGACATTTCTGGAAACAAAAAGAATAAAGTCATTTGAAATTAACTCCCTTAGAAGTCTATTAATCCCTCATTCATATCTGTTGAATATGCTGTCTAAACTACAGTGCACTGGTAATGTAATCTCTGGACTGTTTCAGTCTTTAATGATCAAAAACTAAAGGGGGAGACAATATATGATATTGAAAGCATAGTTAACATTCCATTTTTTCCAGGCATTGAGAAATTGCTTGTCTATTATAAAAGTGCCTCTTAATTCATTTATTTATTCAAATTTTATTAAGTCCCAGTCTGTGCCCCAAGTACACAAAAAGGCACAGATGCTGGAGGGTCAACTTTAGGAAGGTCTCTATCCTCCAGGGATGCTTGGGACTGTAATTGGTGTGCTTGCCTCGGGCTTCCCTAATTATTGTGATATGAACAATATAAAACAAAACATTTAGTAGGTATTCTATTGTCATTATATATGGATCATATTAAACCATTCAGTTGATTACAAAGGTACTTCTTAGAGAATATATGTAATGCTTATAAACAAGAAAGTAATTTACCCTATACAGAGATTTCAAAGTATCAATGAACGTTAAGCAGAAATGATACATTCTTTAGAAAACCTACCTAAGACCACTGTCTTACAGCAGTAGTATACCAGAACTACCTGGAAGCCTTTTTGTTTTTCTTTTGAAGGACACAATCTTTAAACTAATTTTTTAAGTTAGCATACAGACTAATGGGTTTCATTATGAAATCTGCATACATGTATTCTTCTTCTTCTTCAACTGTCCTCCCCAGTGTTCCCTCTGTCCCTCTTGCTGCTTCCCTTCTCTGCCCCCCCCAACAGTCCCTGTTTCTACTTTCATGTTACACAAATTACTCTCTCTTCTTCTTATCTACATTCCCTGAAGGTCTCTTCCTCTCCTCTCCTGGTTCCTTTTCTAATTTTATTACACATACAGAGGGCGCACATGCGCGCACACACACACACACACACACACACACACACACACACATACACACACACACACACACACCACACCACCACCACCACCCCACACACATACCACCCCCCCACACACACATACTACACACACACCCCCACACACACATACCACACACACACACACACACACCCCACACACACACACCTTGTAAAACCTATCTCTGGGACCCATCCCTGAACTGGATTTTCTGGTTAATCAGGTTTGGGGTAAGGGCCAAGAATTCCCATTTGCATTTCTAACAAGTTCCCAGGTGAAGTCTTGGCTGATGTTCTTGAGCTACATTTGGAGAAACACTGATGTATAGAGTTCTTTGAAGACATTACAATTACACGACTGAAAATATCAAACCTTATATGTTAAACCTAAATCAGGGTTTAATACTATCACAATAGCAGATTGTGCCTACAGTATTTTTTAACTGAGACCTAGGACTTAAATATCTCTAGCCTACCTGGGGCGGTGGTGGCGCATGCCACCTTTAATCCCAGCACTTGGGAGGCAGAGCCAGGCAGATCTCTGAGTTCGAGGCCAGCCTGGGCTACAGAATGAGTTTCAGGAAAGGCTCCAAAGCTACACAGAGAAACAAACAAACAAAAAAATCTCTAGCCTATTTTATTCACTCCCTAGGCCCCATGTCCTTAGCTTTACCCTCAGGGCATCAGAAAGCAATGTGTTTAAATAATTTACTTACAAACTAAAAGCCTTCTTTGGGGGGGAACACACTCTTTCTCTCACTCTGGTGCTTTCTGAAATGCTCTGTTATATAAGGAACAAATTACTCACAAATTTAAGCAGATGTCAACAACTATTACCCTAGTCAAAGCTGATTGTGAACAGTGTGGAAGAGAGCTAGCTCTTCAGTGTTTTCTCTTTCTGATGAAGGGGAAGTCAGGCAAAATCGATATTAATCTGAGTGCTCAGATTCTTACAGTTGAATTTAAATAATGAAATAAAATGTCAAACTTTTCTTTTTACAAAATCCTTTCCTTGCTTCCCCAAATCTGTATGATGTTTTAGCTAGATGAGCTTTTGCTGATGTAGTCCCTGAGCACATTCATAGAAACCTTCCAGTGAACTAAGCCACAGAGTAGCCTCAGGTTCTCTAAATGACAAAATGACTGTGGTTAAACAAAATATAAGCAGGGAAGCTTCATTTTCACCCAGAAAAGCCTGTTCTCCACATGGACTGTTATGAAATCTGGCTGGCTGAGGGAGCCTCTGGTACAATGACTCCACAGTTATTTTAAATATCAGTGTGGGAGGAATGGGGGATGGAATGGACACAAGTTTGATGAATTCCCTTTTCCGACCTCTGGAGAAGAGGAACTCTGGGCAAGATGCTGCTTTATTTACACAGAGAAAAGCATTTGTGGAATAGACTAGGCTGATGACAATGAGGAAAAAGGAAAAAGAGACTATTAAGTGGAAAATATTTCCATTTACTCATAATTTTAAAGCAAAATCACACAGCAACTAATAGGATAAATTTTTAAAAATTAATGAATATATTACCATTCATTCATCTCTTTGCTGTTTCAATGTTCTTAACATATTGAGCTGGAATATCTGTGCAGCTTTTATTATCTGAGTGAAATTTAGTCTGTCAGAATTATAATCAAGAGCAGCCTAAACTAAGCAGCCTTTTTTGGTGAGGTAATTTTTCCCAGGATACCTGCCCATCCCAGGAATTTTCTATATCTGGCCATTTAAATATGGACTCTCCCTTCCTCCACAGCTGCGTGATACTTTAAATCAAAAGTCAGGATCCTTTGTAATTGTTTCTGAATATCCTTCCAAAATAACATCTCAAAAAGATAGGAAACAACTCCCCCCACCCCTCAAAGGCAAATGAGATAAACATCGTCATTCAAGTCAGGATGGGATCATGTAATTTAAATGTAGCCTCATGAATTTTAGGTCTATCATTAATTACCTAAAGAATAGCAAAATACTATAAATGTATTTATAAAATAAAATTTCTCTGTGGGGCATGGAGAGATGACTCAGCAGTTAAGGGTGCTTGCTGATCTTCCAGAGGACCTGAGTTTGATTCCCAGCACCGACATCCAGTGGCTTACAATTACCCGTAACTCCAGCACCAGGGATCTAATGCTTTTTTCTGACTTCTGATGGACATCTGCACACATATGAAATACACTCACATGTACATATATATACATAAATAAAATTATTTTTAAAAGAAAATCTCTCTGAAAGCAGAGAAAATACTTATCAAACGCATAAGCATTAAAAATGAATGAACATTATTTTAAAAATAAAAGATGAGGGAATAGTTCTGGAATGTACAGCATCCCTTCTCTACCAGAAAAAACAGTAGCAGATATTATTTATGTAAAATAATGGAATTTATCATGATATTTTCCCAATGCACACAATGTGCTTTGATCATATCCACCCTTCACCCTATCCTGCTAGTCCTCCCTTTCTTGCAGTAGGGCTCCTTCTATTTTCATGTCTGTTAGGTTTTTTTAAAACCTAAATTTTGCATAAGGGAGAAAATAAATGATATTTGTCTTTCAGAGCCTGCATATTTTGCTTAGATCATGAGCCTCAGTTCTATTTCCCCCCTTTCCTTACAAGTAACGTAAGTTTACCCTTCTTTGTGACTAGATAATACTCCATAGTGTGCTAATATAATGTGCGAGTGTATGTAAAATCTTCTTTATGCATTCATCTGTTAATGAACACACAGGCTGATTTCCTAAGGGCTATAGTGAACAGTGCATCAATGAGCATGTGTATGAAAATATCCCTATTCTATCTAACCTTGCTGCCTAAAAGGTTTTGTTCAAGATTGGTAAAACAGGATTATTTGATAATTATTTTATTTATTTTACATTAGCACATGAAGTGTTAGATTTCATTATCACATTTTTCAAATAAAATTTGCCTTTGTTGTTCCTCTTTCAACCTTCTTCTCCCCCTTGTATCTATCTTCTCTCCCTCCCTTGTACCATTCTACCCCAGCAGCTTTCTTTATGCTTCTCATGTTATATGTGTCCTTTTTGTCATCCCTCATTCCTACCTTAACACCTCGGTTCCCCCACTCTCTCCTGGTCTCCTGTCTAGGCTTAAAAACCTATATCCACTTTTATACCCCTTATTTACATAGACATAAACATTAAAAGTTGGGATCCACATATGAGTATGAACATGTAATTTTTGTCTTTTCTGATTCTAGGTCACTTAAAATAATTTCCTGATCCATGCAATTTTCCTGCAAATTTCATTCTTCTTTACAGCTAAGTAAAACCCATTGTTTATATTTGCAACAATCTTATTATTCGTCTATCTGTTAAAATTAATGCTAAGGGAGAAAACAGATATAGGAATAAGCAGAGACTAGAGGGAGGAAGAAATTGTCATCATTTGTGAGAAAGGCTGAAGCAAGAACACTAAGTGTCTTAGTTAGGGTTACTACTGCTGTGATAAAACATCATTTTGTGGGATATATGTACATTGTATGAAGATGTATTGCTGTGATTGGTTTAATAAAGAGCTGAATGGCCAATAGCTGGGCAGGAGGTATAGGCAGAACTTCTGTGCAGAGCTAGAGGAAGTAGGAGGAAATGAATCTAGGCAGAGAGAGATGCGAAATTAGACACACAGAATAGGATAGAGGTATCCATGTGGTAGAATGTAGATTAATAAAAATATGGGTTAATTAAAGTTATAAGAGGTAGTTAAAAACAAGCCTAAGCTAAAGGCCAAGGCTTCATAATTAATAATAAGTCTCTGTGTCATTATTTGTGAGGTGGCTGCCAGGACAGAGAAAGACTCCTTACAACACCATGATCAAAAAAAAAAAAAAAAAAAATGTTGGGGAGGAAAGGGTTTATTCAGTGTCTGCTTCCACATCACAGTTCTTCCTCAATGGAAGTCAAGACAGGGACTCAAATAGGAGAGGAACTGGTGGTAGGAACTAATATAGAGGCCATGGAGGGGTGCTGCTTACTGGCTTGCTCCCCATGGCTTGCTCAGCCTGCTTTCTTATAAAACCCAGGACAGTCTGGCCTACAACCAGATCTTTTGGAGGAATATGTTCACTTGAGCCTCCCTTCTCTCTGATTCCTCTAGCTTGTGTCAAGTTGACATAAAACTAGCCAGTACACTCAGCATCTTAGAGAAAATGAAAGGAGAAATCAGAGAGTGATAAAATATGTTTACATACAAGTTAAATCCTATAATATTTACAATTGGGTATTGCTATCCTGAGTTTTTAATGAAGAAAATAAGAAACATTGTTTTTAATTAAGTTTCTAAAAGTCATAAATAATAAATGGTATGACCAGGATGCAAAGTAAAATTTGTCTGATTCTAAAACTCAGAAAACAAGAATGTTCACAACCCTGGTTACAATTTATAGTCACCTTGAGAGATATGGAAATGCTCCCCTCTTCTGTTAAAATTGGTCTGAGGAAAGACTTTAGCTTTGGGACTTTAAGGGGCTTCCTAGGTGTTTCAAATGTATAGTCATAGATGAAAATCCCCACGGTAGGTCATATTTCAGCATAGGAGTGAAATGACTTGAAGAGTGAGTGGGAAATTGTGCTCAGGGGCAGTAAGAGCTGAGAGAATTATTATAGGTAGTGAACAGGACAGTGAAGAGGAGTAGATTTGAAGGAGACAAATTTGACGTGGGTTGAAAAGTGAGTTGGAAGTGGACACAGGAAAAAGAGAGTAGTAGATTCTTCTCACAGTAACTACAGAGGTGAAGGGAGGCTGGTGATAGTCAGTAGTAACATAGTTCAAGAAAACGCTCTGGGAAGGTGGAAAGCTATGGGAATACTTGGAGACTGGGGCAAAGGTATCCACAGAAAATGAGAATTGGAGGAGAAAAGGACAGAAACATTTTTTTTATACTGGTAAAGGTTAATTAAGATAGGTAGTAGGATAGTAAAATAATGGAATTGCGATACTTAGAACAGGGAATTGAATAAAAGACCCCAAACAGGAAAATAGAATTCACTCGAGATCATATCAAAAGAATTTTCAGTATAAGTAATTATCAATGTTTATACTTAAGAATTACATATAGGTGAGAAACCATGTAATAGGGGTTCCTCACAGCCAGAAATTGCACAGGTTGATTAAGTGGTAGGGCAAAGAACTGAACTTTAAGTTTGCTAGTGAAATCACATAGAGATGCACGTTAGAATCTAAGCAAGACCATTTTACATAAAATTGAATATATTGAAATTTACATGAGAACCTGATTTTGAAACAAAAGTAAATGAAATCCAAAATTCATGTTCATATTCAAATGCATTAAGTGGCAAATAGTGTCGAGTCTAATAGAGGAAGAAGCTATGGTCTCAAATCAAGAAATAATGAGCAATGATTACAGTAGTGACCAGAGCCCCAAATAATTGATTTATAGTTTTTTTTCTTGATTTCAGGCAGACTACATTTCAGACACTGAGCAATAAACACAGGTTATATATAAAATGAGCAGACTACAGAGAGTTAGCAATTGTACCTTTTTAAAATTCAACCAGGTAAAAAGGAACTTCTTAAACATTGCTCAAACCAAATGCATCTGGTCCCTTATCTTAATTCAGATTATCGAGTGCTCGAGCTTCCTAATTTTAAGACCTCATTCCATGTATAGAATATTTTAGTGATGACACCATTTTTGAGAAATGTTCTTCTAGATAGCTATGCATTGAAATCTGTACTTTCTTTTTTATTTTTATTATTTAAAACAATTTTTAGTTTAAATATATTTTGATCATATTCTTCCCCTTCCCCAAGTCCTTCTAGACCCCTTCTCCCCCACCTACCCCACTTTTATGTTTTCTCAGAAAACAAACAAAACCCAAATACAAAACAACCCCCCCCAAAAAAAAACCCAAGAAGACAAAATAAAACATCACCCAAAAATAAAAGCACACACACACACACACACACACACACACACACACACACACACACACAGCAGAGTCCATTATATGTTGGTTACCTATTCCTGAACATTAGGCGTGCCCTGGAGTGGTTGATATACCCAGTGTCACTCCATTGGACAATACTGAGTTTCTCTCTCTTGACAGTATAATGGCATTTCAATTGTTAACATTTATCCTGTGATTAGGTTTTCATTCATTCATTTAAAAAATAACAAAATAAAATATAGTAAGATAAAACAAAACTATCACATCAAAGTTGAACAAAACAAATCAATAGAAGGAAAAACACCCAAGAAAAAGCACAAGAATCAAGAGACCCACTGGTTTGAACACTCAGGAATCTCATAAAAACACTAAAGTGGACGCCATAATATAAGCACAGAGGACCTGGTACAGACCTGTGCAGGCCCTGTGGATGCTGCCTCAGTCTCTGTGATTTCATATGAACTTTGATCATGTTGATTTAGAGATCCTTGTTTTCTCGGTGTCCTCCATCCTCTCTGGCTCACTCTTCCCCCTTCCTCTTCCTTGGGGTTATCTGAGCTCTAAGGGCAGGGATTTGATCGAAACATCCCATTTAGGGTATAGTGTTCCAAGGTCTCTAACTCTGTGCATGATATCTGGCTGTGGGTCTCTGAGCAAGGCATCAATCTATGAATTTACCAGAATAACAGGAGTCATTTTATCACTACATTTTTCAGACCAGTATTATTTGGTTGTACCCTAGGTCCCAGGGGTATCTAGTCTCAAATTCTTGGTCACTCAAGTAGTGTCAGGTTTGGGTTCTATCTTGTGGTGTGGGCCTTAAGTCAAATCAATTACTGGTTGGTCACTCCCACAAGCAGACGCAGACAGACAAATATAGTATGTATTCAGTTATAAGCAGATCATATTAGCTGTTAAGTCAATGACAAGGTACAATCCATAGAACCACATAGGGGAGGTATTTAGTAAGGGACTAGAGGGAACAGAGAGATATATTTAGGAAAGGTAAATAGAATAGATAGTATGGATGGAGGCAGGGCTGGAAGGGGAGGATTAAGTGGGGAGGGAATGGAGAGAGGGTTTGTGGGAAGGAACATGGGAAGAGGCAGCTAAAATGAAGGGGCTTTGAAGGGCGATATAGAAACCTAATACAGTAGATGTTTCCTAAACTATATAAATATATCAAAGCAATCTAAATAAAATTGGCAAACAATGGGGGGAGACAAAGTCTGAAATGGCTATCCCTTGTCACCAAATTAAGCTTCCACATTTTGGATTGGGGTATATCTAATTGAGTTATTGGCCAAAAGGGACCCTTGGGAATCCCCCAAACAACCCAGGTTGTTGCCAAGACTATAGGATCCTCCCTCAAACAGACAGCAAGGCCCTATTGCTTAAGACACCTACACAGCTCATTGAACATGGAGATGTTGAGCTGGTGCTTACATAGAGCCTTCACCCCTAAGTTCCAGTGTCTTTGGTACAGGAAGATACTCTGTACACTATCAAAAGAGAAACATAAACACCACGCCAGCCATAAATCCTTTATCTACAATGGTGTGTTACCTGTAAGAGATGCTAGGACAATAAGGGTTACACTTTCTGTTCTTTGAAATGTTCTTACAACTTGGTATGTTGCACAAGGTTCCTTTACTTTTATTCCTCACCCCTCTTTTCTTCTGTCTTTAGATCAAAAATCTCCTTAAGATCTACCTAGGGATGCTTTCTCTAGAATCATATGTCTATAATATTTGAATTCTAATTGTTATTCATACCATGCATCCCAGTTGCTATTACTTATCCAGATTCTATTTGCCCTAAGCTCTATGTTCTGTCAGGTGAGAACCATGCCTGACAGGTTATAGCTGTTCAACAAACATGGCTTTTTTTGTATCTGAATAGGCATGCAAATGATAATAGAAATGCATTATATGGAGGACAAACAAAGGAGATTAAGGTCACGTAGAATGACAACATACTTAACAGATAAAACCTACTCTACCTCTAAATCTCTTTCATCCTTCTCAATTGTTATAGATGTTAGATGCAAGTTCACTCCTCTTCCAATAGCTGACACCTTCATTTCCTGATCTGCAGCTAATGCAATCTACTTCACTTCTCTTGAGACTTATTTCCTGAATAGACAGCTAGAGCTCTCCCTTTTTCTGTTGCTGTGGAAAGCAAGAAGAACCTGTGATAGTATTTCCTTTAGGAACAGATTTAAGCTAGCCATCAACAAGTGTAAAGCTATAAATAAGTTACCTAGCATAGTTCAAGAAAGGACAAGATTATGGATTGCTTTAGTACATATAGGTGACAAGCTATAAAGAAAAGTAAAGAAATAATCAGGACAAAATTTTCGATAGTAATCATCTCTGTGAGGAGGAAAAGGGAGAAGATATGATTAGAGAGACAGATTAAAAGTTGGGTGTGGCAACACATGAACTGTGAACCAATAGCTGAGGAGCCCCTATGGAACTGGACTAGGCCCTCTGGATAAGTGAGACAGTTGATTAGCTTGAACTGTTTAGGAGGCCCTCAGGCAGTGGAGCTGGGACCTGTCCTTTGTACATGAGCTGGCTTTGCTCAGCCTTGGTGTAGGGAGGAGGAGACTGGACCTGCCTCAACTGAATGTACCAGGTTGGGCTGACTCCCCAGGGGAGACCTTACCTTGGAGGAGGTGGGAATGGGGGGTAGATTGGGGGGGCAAGGCTGGGGGAGTGTAAGGAGGGAGGACAGGGGAATTTGTGGTGGATATGTAAAATGACTAGAAAATATCTTATATAAAATAAAATAATAATAATAAAAAAAGGTGGGTGTGGTTGTTTGTTCCTTTAATATCAGCACTGGGGCATAGAGGTGGTGAATCTATGAAAGTCACTGGCCAGCCAGTCCAGGCAAATGAATGGCCTTCAAGTTCAGTAGGAGACCCTGCCTCAAAAACTAAATATGGAAAGAGATGAAGGAAAGACACCTGATGTATGTAGTTCTCAGGCTTCCACACGAGCTCACGCACAGATGAATGAATACCTCCAATACACACATGTGACCACACCCATATTAGCAAGTATCTATCACATGTACAACACAACATACACATTCAAACACAGCAACTAATTAAACTAATTAATTAATTAATTAATTAATTAATTAATTAATTAAAATTGCAATGGGGATCCTTTTGCCACCTGAGAAATATATAAGAATCCAAGGAATGTAGCATCTCTATCCTATTCTTGAATATTTACATTGCACTATTAAAAAATCATCAGATTTTAATAATTAATTATTGAGAAGATACTATATTTTATGTTCTCCTAACATTTTTTTGTATTTTCCTAAAATTATTTTATTTGAACATTAGTTTCTTTGGTGTTTCAACTTTTTTAACTTTTAATTTTAGTAACATAAAATTATGTTAAAGTTAAGGCAATTTTAGTGTAAACAAAAAGACAAAATAGCAAAAGATGTGGAGAAAGGTGAGCTCTCATATTTTATTGGTGGGCATCTAAATTAGTACAACCACTGTCAAAAACAGTAAGGGAAAGTAATCAGAAATAGAACTGCCATGCAATTCAGCCAACCCGCTTCTGGGTACATATTCAAAGGAAATGAAATCAGTACGTCAAAGATGTACCAACAGACTCATGTTTACTGAAGTATTATTCACAATCTCCAAGGCACAGAATCAACTGAAGTATTCATTGACAGAGGAATGGACATAGAGAATGTGGTATATATTGTATATAAAATGAAGTATTATTGAGCAAATGAAAGGCAAAAATCTTATATTTGTGATCATATAAGCATAAGTTAAGTGAAATAAGTCGGACCCAGAAAGACTAAATGCCATATGATATCACTCCTATGTGTAATCTAAAAAGATTGAACTCATAAAAATATAGAACATAATAGTAGTTACCAGAAGGTAAAAGGGCAAAGAAAGGAGAGGTACGAAGTCCTAGCCACACGGGAGGAAAAAGCTGCCTTTTTGTATTGTATAGGGGATGATTATAATTAATAGTGTTATAGCATACAATTCAAAATAGCAAAATAGATGATTTTTAATGTTCTCATCATAAATAAATGATACATGTTTAAGATGAAAGCTAACCAAAAAGTTTAAGTTGATGAATACACACTGTTTAAGCATACCAAAGCATCACCAATGAACCTTACAAATATATATATATGAAATATATATATATATATGAAATGATATGAAATTATATATATATATATATATATATATATATATATATATATATATATATATATATATAATTATGGCCTGTCCATAAAAATAGAAAACATCATACTGCTTTCCATAAGAATAAATAGATGTAAGTTTCCACCCCAAAAACTGGTGCTTAAACTTCAAACTCTTGCCATAGTAGTTTCAGGCATAAAGGTACAGTTCCCAGATTTAATTCTGAATGATTGCTATGATGATAAAGTTCTTCATTAGATAAACACTAAAATGTGCCTCCCTGAAACTTCCACCACTGATTCTACTTCTACTCCCCCAAACAATATAGAATATCAGTGAGTATAAATTTTCTCTCACTAATCGACCTTCTTTTCCTCATATAAACTAGATTAAAATGACTCATTTTGCCAGGTTAAGATATTTACAGATAGTACACATGACTCAGCAAGGGCAGATCTGGTTTCTCATAGCTGAAGCTCAAAAAATTGCACCCTTTAAAAGTGATAGTCGAGGAAACAGTGAGATGGCTTGATGATTAAAGGTGTTTGCAGCCATGCCCACGTGGTAAAAAGACATAACCAACTCCTGTAATTTGTCCTCTGATCTCTACTTGCATGTCATACATGCACACAACACACACACACACACACACACACACACACACACACACACACACACACACACACACACAGAGAGAGAGAGAGAGAGAGAGAGAGAGAGAGAGAAATGAAATTTAAAAATTATTTTAAAGGTAGAGTTGAAGATAATACATTTCTATTTTGTATCCTACTCCAAGTCAAACATTCTAATTATTTTAAACCATTGTTTGTATGACAATGCTTCCAGACATTCTGGGGTTCTATATTTTATGTTCTTGAAAAGGTGATCATGTCTCTCCTGGTCCCTGCATTGACAACTACTGGATGTTCATCATCTAACATAGAGAAACAGTCTCAAGATTTGTTTTTAAATTAAATAAGGAATAAAAAGTTTGATGTTCTCAATGTGAGTATAACTTCTAAGCTAGGCATAGTGGCTCATGTGTATAATCTCAACACTCATGAAGCTGAGGAAGAATTCTCCCATGTTTTCAAGACCAACTTGACCTACATACTGAGTTACAATCTAGTCTAGGCTGTCAAAATGCAAACAACCAAACAGAACTTTTTAATGGTTAGTAACAGAATAGATATTCATGAACTCAGATTCTGAGACCAAGTCCCATATTTACCCGCCATTCCAGAATGCAACAAAAAGAGCTCTCTATCTCTCTCATCTGCCTGAACTAAGAGGGAGTTTCAGGGAGGAGAGGAAGAAGATTAATTTTCCTTCTTCATCACTATCATCATCAATTTTTCTCTTTTCATCACTGTTAACATCATATCAAAGATTTACTCTTTTTAAGACTTCAATCTGAAGGCATTAAGTAGAGTATTTCACTTCTGAGAAAGTCTTTTAGACAAGTCCTTTCCAATTCTTCACTTATAATGGAGAAATTAGGTTTGTAGTTGCTTAATGACGCAAATAACACATAAAATAAGAATCAAATTTAGGATTCCACACTGGGTTTGATTCCTTATTTTTCACTCAGAGCAGAACTTTAATTCTTCCTTTCCAATCAACCACAAGCTAGTCATCACAATGTAGTGTCACTACGCCTACAATATCACCTCCAGGGATGTATTATTTGCTAGAGATATTATAACAGCCTACCGCATTCTGGGTAGCTGAACAGGAATTTCTTTTCTTATCATTCTGGAAGTATAGGAAGGCAGTCTCTGAATTCAAGGCCAGCCTGGTCTACAGAGTGAGTTCCAGGACCACCAGGGCTACACAGAGAAACCCTGTCTTTTTTTTTTTTTTTAAGAGTTTTTATACATAGCCGAAGCTATTAGAAATTTAGCTGTCAGGGATCTTTGGATAAGGCTTTTACAAACATAACTTCGATAAAACAAAAATTTCACAGACTCCAAATTAAATTCAGTATTTTCCTCTAAATATGAGTTTAGAAAATGCATACAAGTATTAACTATATTCATGATTTCATCATCATCTGAACTCAGATACTTTATATCATATTATAGTTGTTAGAGGTATTTTAAACAGTTGTGCTATCATTGCTCTGAGATTATGACAGTTTGTAGACCCACTACTGGACCTGGCTTGTAACATACCAATAAAGAAACCATATCTCTGTAACATAAACTTATTTCCAATCATCTTGATAAGTATGCTTCAGTAGAATTGTTTTTCATTGCAATTATAAATAATTTATTTTACATATTTTAAAGCATTCTGATAAATGGAACAAGAGGCTTTATCATATGTCAGAGTCATGGAACAAAAATGAAATATGAAAAACCTTGTCTGATGGATCTCATGACAGAGGGTAGCCCATTC
This sequence comes from Peromyscus leucopus, assembly GCF_004664715.2. NCBI lineage: Eukaryota > Metazoa > Chordata > Mammalia > Rodentia > Cricetidae > Peromyscus > Peromyscus leucopus. The sequence continues at coordinate 35,644,543 of NC_051083.1, forward strand.
AGAGATGAACTAAGCCAATTCAGCCATGACAAGATAAGTTGAGCTTTAAATCTTTCCTATAATGTATAATTTGCCTGTAATTTAAGAGAAGGGGCTTTAGTTGTCTATATTTTGCCTCTCAAAACAAAAATATAAAGATTCATTTTTGAAAAATACTATCTCAATAGGACTCAACTGCTTTAAAATATTCAGGGAATATATTTATGAAATAATGTTCTAAGTGTAAAATGACACTTTTAGATAGAAAGAAAATGATAAAAGACTAGTATTACTTATCTATAGGTACTGATATTTGAGTAATTGTTACTTCCTTTCTTATTCTTTTGTATATGTTCCATTTTCTACAATAGACATATATTAGTATTAAAATTATAAAACATTAATAAAATGACTTGGATCTGAAAGGGGATATAAAAAAAATCCAGGTTTCTGATGCACTTCATTGCTATGATCAATTAAGAAAGCTAAGATTTTCCTGGCAAGTTCCAGGGATGAGGATTGCTACAATGTAAAAAAGGACAGCTTACTTTTATAAGCTGGTAAAAGAATTGGCAAATGGAGTCTGATTCCACTAGCCTATCTGCTTTTAAAATTCTGTGTTATTTGGTTTGACCACTCCTGTTGGGTTGATAAATCAAGAGGCATCCTGCAGACTCTCAGATGGCAAGAACATAGATGGTAATTTCAGTCCTTAACAGATGGGAACTGCTGGTACAGAAAGTCACTCTAAATATTAGTTGCTTTATATCCACAGAGCAATGAAGAGAGGAAAGAGGTTACATCCCTGCCATAAGATAGTCATTCTAGAAGACTTATATCACTAAACTCAAAAGACAAAAATACATGTAAAGGCAGACATTAAATTAAGTCACCCACCAAAGACCATCAGGACCGTTGTTAGGGAATGCTAGCCAGGCTGAGGGATAAAGAGAACAAGGGATGTTTCCATGTAGTTATAATATCAGAAGCCACACAGACAGAATGTACACTAATAAAAGTATACTACACTGCTGCTGTTAGCAATTCTGTACCTTAAGTGGTTCAATGTTCAATTAAATGGAGAAAAGTTTAAAACATTTGGAAGCATAATACTCAAAATGTTCAAATTTGTCAGTGCAAAATTCTTTAGAAATGAATTTTGTTTTTTAAGACTGAAAGTAGTGCCAAGTTTTATAGGAAAAATGAATGGGTGCTTCAGTTGTGAGGTTAAAATAAGAAAATTGTTTTCTAAATCTTAATGAGGTATCAGGATCTATGTGAGTAAAAAGTTATGAACTCAAGAAATGCAAATGCATTAAATCTTGAATGCATAAAAGAAACTGGGCTTTAAAGATCATGGTTCATGTTTTCTCCTTGTCATTAGATGAAGTTAATGAACACTTTTGTTTTTTTCATATCGCCATCATTCTAAAGGCCTCAAAATATGCTTCATTAAAGAGGGTCCACAGTAGCAATATAACCGGAAAAAAAGTTGAATAACAAGTGCTATAGAATCTGCAGAAATAACAACACATCATTTAAATTTGAATCATTCATAGTTTTTAACATAGAAGCAATCTATTAGCAATAATTTTGCTAAATAAAGATGAAGAATGCATTAATGAATAAAATAGACATGTTTTTTTTTCTGCCCATACAATATTTCTACCATAGGTAAATTGTTAGGGGGAAACTGTACAGAATGGAAAATAATTAAATGATTTTCTATTGAAGTAAAAAGACTATTCTTAAGCTTTAATCCATTTATATAGAAATTTTTAGCTATGGGTATACTTTTGGGGCTATATGCCAAAAAGAATTCAGAAGTTGGAACTTCTAAGCCATGTGAACAATTGTTAAGACTGATAGTTAATTTTATTGTCAACTTGATAGGTCAGGAGGATAAATAGCTAGTAAAGGATTATTTCTGCACGTGAGTATAGCAATGTATCTGAAAGGCATCATATTTTAATCAACAGAGTGAACAAAGAAGATCTGCTTTTACTTATTTGGACAGGCATAATCTTATCTATTATGGGCCAGAAGTGAACAAAAGGCAGAGAAAGAGCAAATCTGTCTTTTCGAGCTGGGACAGGTGTATTCTCCTATCCTATTCTGAGGCCTTTGTCCTTGGACTCATCAACTCTCTGTTTCTCAGAATTTTGAACTCTGACTAAACTATACCACTGGCTTTCATTGTTCTCCTATAATAGCAGCTCATAGGACTTCTGGGGCTCTAAAACTGCATAAGCCCATTATAATAATAAAGTTATTAATAATATATATATATATATATATACTGTTATGATAAACTTCAATTGGATAACTTGTTTGTATACCTATTATGTGCCAAGCCCTGCAAGACCATTATGAGCAAGTCAAAATTTCTACTTAAATTTTTCATAGCTCATGCTGCCCTGTTAAGTAGCCAAAAATCAAAATGATGTTTCATTTCATTAACTATTTTCTTACTACTTAATCCTTAACTTAATATGCCATGTAACTCAAATCCTTTTCCATAGATGATCTAGGGCAAATCAGTGTAATATTTTCTTAAGCATGAAAAGTGAGACTCTGTGTTAATTCAATTAGAAATGATGGACACACTAGGCAGTGGTGGTGCACACCTTTAATCCTAGCACTTGGGAGGCAGAGGCAGGCAGATCTGGAGTTCAAGGCCAGCCTGATCTACAGAGTGAGTTCCAGGATAGCCAGGGCTACACAGAGAAACCCTGACTCAAAAAAACAGCACCACCACCACCAACAACCACCCCCTCCCCCCCAAAAAAGGAGTAGGGCTTTAGATTTTATAAAGAGATATTTTTGAAATATTAAACTTGAATTACTTTGACTTACTGAGTCCTCTAGAATTTAACCCCAGATTATCATTGAAGCATCTAGATATCTTTGACCAGGCTGCTCCCCAAAGCAGTTATGTCCATTTATACTTTGGGATTTCAATTCACTTCTCTTCCATCATCTTCTCATTTCAACCCCAAATAAAACTTCCTATCATTTAAAAAAACATCTCAAAATACTCAGTGACCGTTATGGAGAAGTTATTTCTCAGCAGCTCCAGGAGTGGTGGTGTGTTTGTCAATCTTTTGACAAAACACTTGATTCAAACAGCTTAAGGAATAAATGTTTACATTCAGGTTATAATTTCAGAGTATTCACAGCATAGTCATTAGCTCTATTGATTCTGGCATGTGGTTACGCAAAACAGTATGGAATCAGGGTCATGTGACTAGTGCTGCTTGCTTTTGAGCTGATATGAAAGTTAGGCCGAGAGTAGGGACAAGATGTCACTTCCAAGAGGATTTACAATAAACACTTTCTTCTAGATAGTCTCTATCTAATAATAGAACCTTTTAAAGAAGCATCACCAGCTAGAGACCAAGCCTTTAATAGATGAGCCTTTTGGGGAGACACACTGTGTGTGTGTGTGTGTGTGTGTGTGTGTGTGTGTGTGTGTGTGTGTGTTTATATTCATTATCGTAACTTGTGTAGATAACAAAATTATCACTACTACTTCATATATAAAATGAACTGAGGCTGAGAAGGTGAGAAAACTTGTCCACTAAGTAATGAAGAAGTACTTAAGATCATACATGTTAGACTTTATCTAATCTCATCTTTACATACTTACAGCGTAAGGCTTATACATGCATTGTTAACCCCATTTTGAATATGAAATAACCAAGGCTTAGAGAGTTTGAAGACATTATTCAGGGTTACATGGAGAGTATGCAGCATTATCAAAACTAAAACCAAAGCCTGAGCCTGTGGTATCTCAATTATTAAGTATCAGATCACTCTTAAGTCTAGAAGACCAGTGATACATAGTATCCATTTGGACTAAGTACACACAAAATGATTCAATAAATGTAAACTTGTACTGAAAATATTGTTGTGATCTAAAACTTGTACTGAAAACAAGTGGTCTAAAAATGTGGGAATAAGTTAGTTAAAACTATAAATGACTTTTTGTTTATGATGAAAATAAAAATTATGTCTTTATCTGAAACTATAAATGACCTGAGCATTAAATAGCTTCATGTTAACATTTTGATGCATTTCTGCACTTCTTAATTGAACTGCAAATTAATATTTCATCATCCATTCTGATGCTTAGCTTTGAAATTTTTCTAGCTCAGTGTTTTGCTGTTTTGTCTCTTAGCTAATTTCAACCAGAACAGGAGAGAAATGATTATTGTGTGGGTGGGGGTTTTGTCTCATTTTCTCATAGCAATAGAACTATATTTTTTCCACCTATTGAGGCTTGAAAAGCTTTGACTTGGGAAAGCAAGTAAACACAACTAATTTTCAATAGAAAGAGAACAGATCAAGTTAGATTTGGCATTTAAGGCACCCAAGGGAGATTAGCTGTCACCAATTAGAAAAAAATTGAATCTTGTTTTTGTTGTTGTTGCAGTTCTAGCTCTTCCCAGGTAAGTTTTTTAAAATGAAGTTTTCCAACCCCTTTGTCTTCTTGATGAATGATGCCAATATCATTCATCAAGAAGATTTCAAATTGCTAATATCACAGGATTAATGAAAATGGGAATTTGGGCTCCATAGGTGGAAAGAAAACTTGGCAGTCATTTATGTTTAAGTATCTTACACAATAGTCCCTACAATTGGTCATTGTTTATGTTTAATAGCATTCTAGGGAATGCTTAGATTTCAGAGTTGACTTATTATCTGTGACTGGTTTTTGTCATATTAGACTAACATGTGTCTTTCTCTTTAGTCTTTCCATAATAATAAATTACTTGACAATCATCATAACTAGATTTTACTATATCATATTTATTGCTATGTTATACCTATTTAAATACTATTGCATATGCTAAACATTACATCTATACTTATTTAAATAAAATCATATCTACTAAAATACTGGACAAATGTTTCTACACTTATAAAATTGTGATTATGTGTACTATTCATTGAATAATTATGAAAGCTAGTAAACACTAATTCTTTTTATTGTACTAATACTGATTTCTTAGGATATCTGTGAGGCATAGTACTAAGCACATTATGGATAATGACTACTAGAATCCTCACAATCAAATTGTAAAGTATGTGCCATTACTTTTATAATGCAGATGACAAAATTGGAACTCAAATCAGTGTCTTCTGGAAAAAAAAACAACTTAGGTCACAGTGCCTCAAAAACTAAAAACAAATTGGATCACTTCATAGTTCATGACCTTATTTCACTCTACGTAAACACTTCTATTTATTGCATAATATAGATCTATTCATAAGACTTCACATAATATTGGATAGATTACTTATATGTATTAGCTTATGTATGCATGCTAGAAATCACTAAAGAAGAATGTCCTCAATTCACACCACATTGGCAAGACAAGAAAATGTCACAAATTTAATAGTCTTAGTGACTACTCCTCTTTGTGTCGGCTCAAGCGCACACTGAATCACTCTTTTCATTTTCTCTGTGCCACAAGGCAGATGAACATTGATTTGACATGAAGCCAACCTAATATATCCAGCCAGAGTGACATGTTTCCTGAGCATCACAAACAGAATCTAAAGACAAAAGAAACCTGAAAGTGCTTATACTTTGCCTGATACTACACATATTTATGTTGACTTTTTATGCTATATTTTTAAATACAACTGAATATGTACTAGACTATTTTGATGTCATTTCAGGTATCCTTCCAGCCTCTATGATCATAAGCTTGCCTTTACAGGAATTATGTATTGTGAATGCTTACTCAACAAATCTTTAGGGTCTTAAGTCAATTTTTCAAAATATGATTGCTTACTGTGGTAAACCTTATCTAGAAAGGCTTGTTGTCTGTTATGATAGTTTGCTTTAAAAAGATTTATAATTATTTAACTATTTGCAAGTTGATTACATTGTGCAGTCTTTGGGTCTGGGTAATGTTGGTGTGTGATTTTCTTTTATTTCCAAGTTATTTTATACTAATGTAAAAAATAAATCAAAAGAGTACTTTTCAGTTTTAGCTTTCCTAGTGTTCAGTTCCAATACTCTAAACCAGTGGTTCTTAAATTTTTATTTGTACAGTAGTTACATGAAAAGCTTACCTTTAGTTAAAAGCAGATCATTGAGCCACACCACAAGATGACCTAGAGTTTGCTCAAGGAATCTGAATTTGTAAAATAAACAAATGAGTAAACAAACACCACTTTGTGTAGTTTACACTCTGATACCTTATAAAACAAACTTATTAACTCTCTACCATTGAAGATAAGATATTATAAAACTATTTTCTTAATGTTACTACTAATATTTTCATTTTTATTTTTTATTGGTTGCACTACAGTTTTTTTAATGCAGTTAAGTCAGCTACTTTACATGACAATTATTGACTTTTCATAGTATGGGATAAAATCTTTAGGGAAAAGCACTTTTGTCTCTACCTTTTGCTTTTGTCCATCTTCAAACTATGTATGCCTTTACTACAACCAAGTTTTCTATGAAAATATCCTGACAATAAAATCACTGCAAATATAGCCATTGGGATATGATTAGTATAAATGTATTTTCTGTGAGTCAAGGAGCATGATTATACAACAGAGAAAAAATTAACTTTGTGTCACAAAACCTCTGGAACCAATATATGTGACACTGCTCTAGTTGCCAAGATTTAATTTTGGTTTGGTTTTTCAAGACAGGGTTTCTCTGTGTAGCTTTGCGCCTTTCCTGGATCTCGCTCTGTAGACCAGGTTGGCCTCTGCCTCTGCCTCCTGAGTGCTGGGATTAAAGGCATGTACCACCACCGCCTGGAAGATTCTTTTATATTTTATCAATTGCTTAAAATTAAACCATGTATTAACACCTTGCATCTGAGTTAGAAATTTCCTGTATGTAGTTTTTCTTGGATCCTTTTTTTAGTAACTGAAAACACCTATATAACATCACCATAATCATCCTGTAGCAAATACAGTCTCTGAAGCTTGCTGCTTCTAATTACTGGATTTGTGACATTCTGCATTCATAGAAGTTTTGTATTGTTTGTCTGCTTAGACTGGGCCTCTCCACTTACCCAAGTTGGCCTAAAATTTGCAATATTTTAAAGTATTCCTCCTTAGTACTGTCATTATAGGTGTGGACTGCCCCACCTGGCTACCTGTGGGTTTCTCTTCAGTATAAACATATTGTTTTACTATTATTTTATTGCTTCTTGGAAGCCCTATATTCCCAGATACATGTTACTTGACAAAAATTTAAATATATATTTCCAGAATGATGGAAATTACTTTAATTTTTCTAGGCATAAAAATCTCTTCTGTTGATCTGAAAAAAAATACATCTTAAGTATGTGCAGAATTTTAGGATCAAAATTATTCTCCAGGACCACAACAAAATTAACTTATGTGCATTAAAGGACACAATCACCAAGTTGAAATGCAAATGACATAATGGAAGAAATATTTGCAAATCACATGTCTGATAATGGAGTTAATATACAAAATATATAAAGACTTTCTACAATACACAATGACAAAACAATTCAATCATGAGCAAAGGACTTAAATACACACTTTATTAAAGGAAGCTACAGGAATAGCCACTGCTTATATTAAAAGAGTAATATTCAAAGAAATTCAATCCAAACCACAATGGAAATGTGATCTGAATGGAGGTCATCATGTTCAATGAAATAAATCAGACCCTGAAATACTTATCACATACTTTCTCTTATTCATGGATTCTCAGTCTTTTTTAACATATTAAAGTTGATGAGGGACTATTTGGGAAGTGGTATAGTACCTACAAGTTGTTGTAGGGGAAAAAGAAATGAATATATATATTCAAATGCATTATATATGAAAATTATATAGAGAAGCACATTGTTTTGTACAACTAATACATACTAACACAAAAATAGATATCAGCTTATATTTATGAAGATAGTTATTAACATAAAATTGAAAATGGCATGTGTTTGTAAGAGTGTAATTAGAAGCAAGGTGGTGCACATGTTTAATCCCAGGAGGCAGAGGCAGGAATATCTCTAAGTGTCAGGCCAGCCTGGTCTACATAGTAAGTTTCAGGACAGCCAGGGATACACAGAAGGACTCTGTGCCAAACAAACAAACAACAAAAAAATGCAATTAGAACCCTTTTATATTTTTGACAGATGTAAAATGATAAAGCTGCTGTGGAAAAGAATATTCTAGTTCCTCAAAAACAGAAAAAAAATAAAAGTGACACAAGATACAGTACTTCTAGATTCATCCAAAAGAATTGAAAACAAAGTTTCAAGAGATATTTGTATGTTGATAATCATAGTGTCATTGTTCACAATAGCCAAAGGGTAGATGATCAGTCTAAATGCCTGTTTGTGGTTTAATGAAAAATAAAATGGTACATATACATACTTTATTCTTCAAAAGGAAGGAAATTATGACCCACTATAATATGAACATTAAGGACAATACACTAAGTGAAGTAAGTCAGACATATGAGGATAAATACTATATGATTCCATTTATATGATACATAAAGTAGTCAAATTCATAGTAGCAAAAGAATAATATGTTTTTCAGGGACTAGGGTGGGTACAGGAATGGAAAGTTATTTTTAAACATGTACAGATATTCTATTTTCTAATAAGAGTTTTGATGATTGGCTAAACAACAAAATGATTATGATTAATAGTACTTACCTGTACCCTTAAAATGGCCAAGATTGCATTTTTTATTATGTGTAATTTACAATAACTAAAACTGCTAATATTGTCAAAAACCAATTTTCCATCAGAAATTAGAAAGCATTGCTATGTTGGCAGAAGTTTCTATTCTGCCAACAACTCCCAAATACCCAGCAGACACTTCCCAAATTATCACACAGAAGCTTATATTAATTATAACTGCTCGGCCATTAGCTCAGGCTTATTACTGACTAGCTCTTACACTTAAATTAACCCATATTTTTTTTTTTTTTTGGTTTTTCGAGACAGGGTTTCTCTGTATAGCTTTGTGCCTTTCCTGGCCTTGAACTCACAAAGATCCATCTGCCTCTGCCTCCCGAGTGCTGGGATTAAAGGCATGCGCCACCACCGCCTGGCTCACCCATAATTCTTATCTATGTTTAGCCACGTGGCTTGGTACCTTTCCTCAGTTCTGCCTTGTCATCTTGCTTTCTCTGTGTCTAGCTGGTGAATCCTGATTCTGCCCTTCTTATTCCCAGCATTCTCCTTGTCTGCTCACCCCACTTATACTTCCTGCCTGGCTACTGGCCAATCAGCATTTTATTAAACCAATTCAAGTGACAAATCTTTACAGTGTATAAGTGCATTAACCCACAGCATTGCTAAATTAATTTTTTGTCATTATCATAAGGTAACATGTTCAATTTTCTTGGACACTAGAAGGGGATTGTTTCAATATGAACATTTTAGTTTTTCTTCAGTTTTAGAAAATATTCCATTCTTTTGTATGTTATAGAACATTTATTTTATTTTTCACTACTCTTTTTAGTTAATCTTTATTTTTAACAAAGATATTTTGAATTTCTATATAGTTATTTTCTGTATTCTGTTTCCTCTGAAAAAATATTTATTTTGTTCATTCACTTTTTTCTAAATATCATTGAAGATTCTTATTACATTTTTTAAATCTTATTTCCTAATCTGATTCAAATGCATACTTATTTCCTGTATTCACCTTGTGCCCTTGGATTTTCACAAGTATAAAGTAATCTTTGGTTGTCCCTAATATATGTTTTAAAGTCACTTTTCTTGATAAGAAAGCTAACCAACAAGTCATGATCATAAGATATCATCAAATGGCAACCTTCTTTAAAGGTTATAGAACATGGGCAGTTTTATTTTGTTCTTCTAAATTAAATAACAATGAAATAAAAGTTCCTGTCAACAAATGGGCAAATGAACTGAATAGACAGAAGGAAGGAAGGAAAGAAAGAAAGAAGGAAGGAAGGAAGGACAGAATGAAGGAAAAAACCAAGGGAGGAAGGAACCAAGGAAGGAAAGAACCAAGGAAGGAAGGAACCAAGGAAGGAAGGAAATAAGGAAGGAAGGGGAAAGGAAAAGGAAAAAGAAGGGAAGAAAAGGAAAGGGAGGCAGACAGACAGACAGACAGTGACCAGTAACTATTTTTAAAAGTTTTCATTATCCTAACCATCAGGGAACAGCAGATAAAAACCATTTTAAGACAACCACCTCAACCCATCAGAATGGTATCATTAACAAATTTGACAATAAATGTTGAGAAGATGTGGAGAGAAAGGAATCCTTATTCACTGTTAGTGGGGGTGAAAATTAATATAACCATTGTGGAAATTCTTTTGGAGGTTTCTCAAAAAATTAAAAATAGAAATACTATATTACCTATCTATTTTACTCTTGGGCATATACTCAAACTACTCCATACCTTATTATAGAGATATTTGTACCCCCATGTTTATTGTAGCTTTATTTACTATAGCAAAGAATTGGAATCAACCTAGTTGTCCATCAATAGAAGAATATATATATGTACATAATTTAAATTCTAAAGAAAATACAGTAAAAAAAATTCAGGAAAAATGGGTGAACTTAGAATGTACAATATTCATGTAGATCTCATCCATTTCTCCGTCATTGGGAGATCTCCGTGTCTTTCTTGGAGTCCTGTTTTCCAGGTAGCCTCACTGGTGATGTGAGTAGCAATCCAGTCATCCTTGTTCCACATCTAGTATCCTCCTATGAGTGAGTACATACCATATTTGTCTTTCTGAGTCTGGGTTACCTCACTCAGGATGATTTTTTCTAGATCCATCTATTTGCCTGCAAACCTCATGGTGTCATTGTTTTTCTCTGCTGAGTAGTATTCCATTGTGTATATGTGCCACAATTTATCCATTCTTCAGTTGAAGGGCATCTAGGTTGTTTCCAGGTTTTGGCTATTATAAACAATGCTGAGATAAACATAGCTGAGCAAGTGCTCTTGTGGTATGATTGCGCATTTCTTGGGTATATGCCCAGCCTGGACATGAGTGGGAGCAATGAAGGGCGAGGGGCAAGGGAAAGAGAGCAGGAGATCCCAGATGGATCAAGAACAGAGAGGGACTTTTTTTTCCCCCGACATCTTAGGGAGGCTGCCATGGTCGCCGCCTCTCTCCGAGCTTCATCATGCCGCCCAAGGATGACAAGAAGAAGGATGCCGGAAAGTCGGCCAAAAAAGACAAAGACCCAGTAAATAAGTCTGGTGGCAAGGCCAAAAAGAAGAAGTGGTCCAAAGGCAAAGTTCGAGACAAGCTCAACTATCTGGTCCTGTTTGACAAAGCTACATACGACAAACTCTGTAAGGAGGTTCCCAACTACAAGCTCATCACTCCAGCTGTGATCTCTGAGAGACTGAAGATTCCCGGTTCTTTGGCCAGGGCAGCCCTTCAGGAGCTACTTAGTAAAGGACTTATCAAGCTGGTTTCAAAGCACAGAGCCCAAGTAATTTACACCAGAAACACAAAGGGTGGAGATGCCCCAGCTGCTGGCGAAGATGCTTGAACAGGTTCAATCAGCTGTACATTTGGAAAAATAAAACTTTATTAAATCAAAAAAAAAAAAAAGAACAGAGAAGGAGAACAAGGAATAGGAGACCATGGTAAATGAAGACCACATGAGAAAAGGAAGAAACCAAGTGCTAAAGAGGCCCACAGAAATCCACAAAGATAACCCCACAAAAGACTGCTGGCAATGGTCGCGAGACAGCCGGGACTGACCTACTCTGGTGATGGGATGGCAAAACACCCTAATAGTTGGGCCAGAAACCCCATCCAAGGACTGAGGAATCTGGATGCAGACATCCACGACTAGGCCCCGGGTGGAGCGCTGGGAGTCTAATTAGTGAGAAAGAGGAGGGTTTGTATGAGCAAGAATTGTTGAAACCAAGGTTGGATAAAGCACAGGGCCAAATAGCCAAATGAATGGAAACACATGAACTATGAACCAAAGGCTGAGGGGCCCCTAACTGGATCAGGCCCTCTGAATAGGTGAGATAGTCAATTGGCTTGATATGTTTGGGAGGCATCTAGGTAGTGGTACCAGGTCCTGGGCTTGTTGCATGAATTATCTGTTCGAAACCTGGGACTTATGCAGGGACACTTGGCTCAATCTGGGAGGAGGGGACTGGACCTGCCTGGACTGAATCTATCAGGTCAATCAGGACCTTGATCTGGAGGAGGTGGGAATGGGGGTGGGCTGGGGGGAAGGGGAGGGGGCAGGAAGGGAGAGAACAAGGGAATCTGTGGCTGTTATGTAGAACTGAATAGTATTGTAAAATAAAAGAAAAAAGGAAAAAAAAAAGAATGTACAATATTGCCGGGTGGTGGTGGTGGTGGTGGTGGTGGTGGTGGTGGTGGTGCATGCCTTTAATCTCAGCACTTGGGAGCCAGAGCCAGATGGATCTCTGTGAATTCGAGGTCAGCCTGGGCTACAGAGTGAGTTCCAGGAAAGGCACAAAGCTACACAGAGAAATGCTGTCTCAAAAAAAAAAAAAAAAAAAAAAAAGAATGTACAATATTAAGCAAGTTCACACAAGCTTAGAAAAAAAAACCCTCATATTTCTTATATGGAATCTAGCAAATAATATATACACATATGAAAACAAATGTACACATGGCTACAGTATAACATGTAGAGAAAAGAATAAGAAGTGCTAAATACGAGGGGATGAGGAAGGACTGAATGTAGGTAATGAACACCAGTTAAAACATTGTTTTATTTATTGTTTGTCATGGATTTTTCATTTGTGATAATGGATAAGTACATAAAATTATATTTGATAGTGAAAGTGTAAAATCTAATGTGAAGTTTCATAGCTTCCATTCTGATTGACTATTCCAACTGTATAGAAGTTCTCTGAAATGTATAGCCCTTGGGTCTGGTTAATTCCCATGTGTTATTTTCCTTTTTTCTTTTTCTTTCTAATTTATTTTTTTTATTCATTTTACATATCAACCACAGTTTCCCCTACCTCCTCTTCTACTCTCCCTCTCCACCTCCCCCAACCTATCCCATCCACTCCTCAGAACCACCCCCATCTACTCCTCAGAAAGGATAAGGCCTCCCATGGCAGTCAGCAATGCATGGCACTTTCAGTTGAGGCAGGACCAAGCCCCTGCATCAAGGCTGAGCATATGGAATGGGCTTCAAAAGGTCAGCCCATGCACCATGTGGGGGAGCCCATGTGGGGGAGCACATGGACACTAGACTTGACAGTTTCAGGCTGTGATTTTTCTTAATCTACATTTTTATGTAATAAAGTTGTTTTTGAGTAAAAGAAAGAAAAGACAAGGCAAACAAATACAATTTCTCAAAAAAAAAAAACAACAGAAAATGTATGGGTAAAAAAGGTTAGAGAAGAAAGACAGCAAATAGATCAGCTTTCTATTCCTATCCCTTTCCTTATCAAATATTGTTGATACCTCATATCAACAGAATAAGTTAATATCATGTACTGCTCAATTATTTTAGGAGATAAAGGTCTCATTGTGTAGGTCCATGCTGACCTTGAACTGTTCTTTCTGGCTTATTCTGCATACTGCTAGAATTACAGGCATGTACTAACAATCCTGGAATACATTTTTTAATGATGCATGAAAATAAATAATTTTACATAATAATTGAGTTCCATATAATGTTTTTGATACATGCATTATATCTGGATAATGTTAAAATCAGATTAAATGTATCTATCTCCTCAAATATTTATTTCTTTATGGTAAAAACTTTCAAATTACTTTCTTTTTTGGATTTTTTAAGTGTATAGCGCAATATGTACTATACAATAAATAGCACAGCACAACTTCTTGCCTTAAATGTAACTTAGTGCCCACTGATCAATCTCCCCCAACTCAATTTAAATATATCTATTCACGATTTAGATACATGGACAGCTATCCCTAGATAATATCTCAAAGAATATAATATGACTAAGCTATTGGTTATATATCTATATTACAAACTGTGTATCATATAAATATATGAGAGTACCTCTGTCACAACTAAGCAGATTGTTTTTGTTTAATTTTTAAAAGCACTTCTATTTCCATTATTTATTTGTGATTGGATTATTATTTTGTAGTAAAAATTTTATGCTAGAGTCATTTTTGTTTGGACTACTTTGATTGTATTTCTACATTATAGAAGATGTACTCAGATCACAAACTATGGTATATCCCAATATGCAGAAATCAAACAGATGAGTAAAAGCCTGTCTTAGCTTGGATTCTCTCAAAATGAATCCCCAAGTAAAGGATTCCAAAGTAGTTTATTTGAGAAGTGATTCAAGAAGCTCCAATTGGGAAAGGGAAGATAGAATAAGGGGTTAGAGAGAATAAAGAGACCATTACTGAATAAGTTACACCTATAAATGACTGATCATATTCCTGCTGAGAAATTCTGATGGAACAGTTAGATTATACTTTACCTACTCTCACCAATCCTCTAGTCTTCTATTCCCTTCTATTTTGGTGTCAAAGGACTCAACTCGCTTGCAAACAGAGCTGTGACTTCAAAAAAGATACTTGTAATAATTTACCCATAATTTCAAATTATTATGTTGTGGAAGAATTTTTAGATAATTTAATACACCACATATTTTTGTCTACTTTTTCAAAATAGAAATGTCAAGATTTTTTTCATACAATAAAATCTGATTACATTCCCCCCTCCCTCTCCTCCTCCAAGTTCCTCCCCACCTCCCCTCCCATTCAGAGCCACTCCCTTTTTGTCTCTCATTAGAAAAGAACAAAAAGCATAATAAAATAAAATATAATATGAAGGAAAAACCATCACATTGAAGTTGGACAAAAATGAACAAAAGGAAAAGAGCCCCAAGAGCAGGCACAAGTATCAGAGACCACTCATTTACACATTCAGGAGTCCCATAAAAATACTAAACTGAAGGCTATAGTATATACACAGAGGACCTAGTGAAGACCTGTTTCGCCCTTGTGCTTGCTGTTTCAGTCTCTGTGAATTCATATGGCCTTTACTCAGTTGATTTAAGGGGCCTTTTTTTCCTGGTGTCCTCCATCCCCTCTAGCTCTTATACTTTTTTTTTTTTTTTGCTTCCTCTTCAATTAGGTTTTCTCTGAGCTCTGAGGGGAAGAATTTGATGGCAGCATCACATTTAAAGCTGTGTGTTCCAAGGTGTCTCTGTGTAATGTCTGGCTGTGGGTCTCTGTGTTTGTTCCCATCTTGTGCAGGAGGAAGTTTCTCTGATGATTACTGAAAAAGGTACTGATCTATGGGTAGAGAAGAACATCATAAGGGGTCATTTTATTGTTACTTTTTGTTTGTTTTAGACCAGTAGTATCTGATTTTAACCTAGGTCTCTGTGGTATCTAGTCTCTGGTTCTTGGTCACCCAAGCAGTGTCAGGAATGGTTTCCATCTTATGGAGTGGGACTTGAGTAAAATCAGATATTGGCTAGTTACTTCCACAAGCTTTGTGCCACCACTGAGCCAGCATATCTTGCAGGCATGATACCACTGTAGATCAAAGGGTTGATAGCTCGGTTGGCAGTTATGTTTCTCCTTTGGTAGCATGCAGAGTACCTTTCTGTACCAAAGACATTAGCAGGTAGTGGCAAAGGTTCTATGGAGGCATCAGCTTGATGTCTCCATGTTCATTGAGTTGTGTGGGTGTGATTTTCAGCAATAAGGCTGTGTTGTCAATTTGTGGAGAAAAATCTATTCTCTTAGCAACAGCCTGGATTGTTTGGGGATTTCCATGGGACCCCTTTGGACAAGAACTCAATTGGATGTAACCCAATCCTTGTGCTGAAAGCTTTGCTTGGTGATGAGAATTGGCCAATTGTGACATTGGGAGACTTCATTAGGATCGCTTCCATATATTTTAGGAAGTTTCCACTGCACTAGGTTTCCATACCACCCCTACAATGCCCCTCATTCTCACTGTTTCTCTTCATGTTCCCTCCCCCAATCCCATCTTCCCCCTTCCTCCATTCCTGATTCTCCTATTCTTGTCCCTCAACAGTCCACTCATAAAATCTATTCTATTTCCCCCTCCCAGAGAGATCTATGTGCCCCCCCCCAAGTCCTTTCCTCTATTCCTAGCCTCTTTGGGTCTTTGGTTTATAGCTTTATGATTCACCTAATGTCTATTATCCACATATAAGAGAATACATACCATATCTATCTATTGAGGTTTGGGTTACCTCACTCAGGGTTATTTTTTCTAGTTCCATTCACTTGCTGGCAAGTTTCATGAGGTCATTGTTTTTTAACTGCTGAGTAATATTCCACTGCATAAATGTACCCCATTTTCTTTATCCAGTCTTCTGTCAAGGGGAATCTAGGTTGTTTCCCATTTCTTGCTATTATGAATAGAGTAGCAATGAACATGGTTGAACAAGTGTCCTTGTGGTACGATGAAGGGTCTTTTTGGTGTATGCCCAAAAGCATAACTGATATTAGAGTTTGTATATACTTAATTACTTTTTCCCCAAATGGTAAGAATAAAGCAAATTGACAAAAAAGAAATGTTAAGTTTAATTGAAGATAATAATGAAGAAATAAATACTATGTCCTAGAAAACTACATTACACATTGTAAGAGTTCATTGAATGTTAACTCTTATTAACAACAAGATACTAGTAATAGAATCTGTAGAAGAATGTCACTAGAAGAAATGAGCAAGATTATGGGACTGTTCTTAATGTTCTTTCAAGAAAGTAAAACAAGAGCAGTTATTCCAATAGTGTTCAATTTATATTCTCCTACTCAAATCCCATTCTATAATTCATTTCTCAGTTTGCATCCTTCAATTTGAGCAACATATACAAATTATGTGGGGAAACATTTTATCTTATTAGCAGGTGGTATGAGAACATCATTGTAGGGAAGAACAGTATTACTAAGGGGCTTTCATTTCTGCACTGCTGGTAGAAATGAATCACAGATTGCTTAAGTTTCATCAGAAATGAGGGAGGAACATTGTATATTAAATGATAACAGGTTTTATAATTTCCTAAGGAAAATAATCCACGAGATAAACCTCCTGACTCTTGTAGTACTTAAAGATTTTAGAAAGATTCAAAGCATTGGTTAGAGTTTTTTTTTAATGTTTGCAGTATTTTATAGACAAAAAAATCCCTATAAGTAGTCATTGAATTCTGGATACAAGTTTCATTGCTAATCATTTTATGTACACAGAGTTTCCATTTGGAAGAACTCAAAAAATAATTACTAAGGGAATTAACAATAGCAATATTATTCCTCCTTCGGGGTTGTGCTGTCTAGTTTTGTCAATTTGAAACAACCAGAGTCCTTGAGTCCTTGGAAAGAGGAAACTCAATTGAGGAGCTGCCTCCATCAAATTGAGCATGTACATAGGGCATTGGCTTGATTAATGATTGATGTGGGAGCACCCAGCCTACTGTTGGTGATGTCACCCCTGGGCAGGTGGTCCTGGGTAGTATAAGAAAGCAGACTGAGTAAGCCAAGGGGAACAAGCCATAAGAAGTGTTCCTCCATGGCCTTTGCATTGGTTCCTGCCTCCAGTTTCCTGCCTTGAGTTCCTGCCCTGACTTCCCTTGATGATGGACTGTAACTTTGCTCACCAGGTTACTTTTGGTCAGCATTTTATCACAGCAACAGAGAAGCAAACTAGAAAAGGGATAAAGGCGGTGAGATGGACCAAGAGTTGTCCCAAACTGAGAGATCCAGCAGAAGTGAATTGTAAGAACAAAGGTATCAGTGAACATCTTCCTGGACCTGGAATCAAATCACTGGGTCGCTGGGTGTAGGCTGCATTACCCAAGAAGGGGAACTAAGTATGGAGTCTGGGAACAAAATATGAAGACCTTTCAGCACTCAGAAAATAAATTTTACATAGGTGATAGTGATTTGGTTAGTAATATATTATTGTTTAACAATGAAAAGGTATTTACTGAAACATATTGATAATGCTTTTGAGGGAAGCAAGGCCAAAGGCAGACCAAGAGACTAAAGTATAGACTATTCAGGACCTCACTCCAAGGGGGCATGAAAATCTGAACAAAAGAAGGGGAAGCTTGACTAAAGTTGTGGAAAGAATCTGAAAGCTGTCTGTAAGACAGAATTTGCTAACTTAGAAATATCAGTGTATTTCTCAGGTATAATAAGCTACAGTACAGAACAGACCCAAATATATATGATAGATTGACCAACATAAATGTTTATTTCTTGCTCATATAACTGTCCAAGTAAAATGTTCCTTGTCAGCTGCAGGCTTTCCTTTATTTGGTGTTTCAAGAACTTGACATCCTTGCATTTTACAATTCTACCATCCATTAAAACTTCTTGATGGTCCCAGGAAGGAGGCAATGTTAAGGGAGGAGACTCTCATTTAAAAAACTTTGGTGAAGAAATATTCATAGCATTCCTATGTATATTCTATTTCCTAGTACTTAGTATCATGACCACATGTACTGGTGGAAGCTGGGCAATGCTGTCTAGATCTATGTCCAGGAAGAAAAGGAAGTGGATTTGGGAAATAGCTAGAAGTTCAGGCATTATTGAGAGAAAGGATTTTGGACTAATTCCCAATATTCATGATAGTTATCTAGAAGAATGAAGAACTGAGGAGTATTAATTTGTGTCATAAAGATAGGATATTGAGTTTACTGTATGACTTTTCTCTGAGACAAGATCTCACTACGAAATCCAGACTGACCTCAAACTAATGAACCTCCTGTCTCAGTCTCTGATATTCTAGGATTATAAGCACTCACCATCATGTCCTACAGTTCAGGACATCTTGAGCAAAAGTTATCTAGGAAATACCTGTGGAGGCATCTTTATATCTGCATATATATTAATGATCTATATGACTTGCTCATGGTTTATAACACTAAGTTTATAACACATATGTTTTCAACATGTATAAACATATAGAGTATTAGAGTTAAATCTCTTCAGTGGTTTGAATGGATATGACTCCTATAGACTCATGTGTTGGCCCATAGGGAATGGTACTATTAGGAGATGTGGCCTTGTGGGAGTAGATATGGCCTTGTGGGAGGAAGTGTGTTACTGTGGAAGCAGGCTTTGAGCTCTTATAAGCTCAAGTCTGACCAGTGTGACAATTCACTTCCTGATGCCTGAAGACCAAGATGTAGGATTCTCAGCTCCTTCTCCAGTACCATGTTTACTTATGGACTAAACTCTGAAACTGTAAGCCAGCCTTAATTAAATGTTTCCCTTTATAAGAGTTGCCATGGTCATGTCTCTTCACAACAATTAAAATCTAACTAAGATAGTATATTTTTAGAATTAAATCTTCATTGGCTTATATCCATAGGCACAGATGGGAAAAACATAACTAAATAGTATTTCCAGGTAAGAAATAAATTAAATTTTAATGAAGATTAAATGATATGTTCAGTGTACACCTAAATCATTAAATAGTGCATAGCTTTCCATAATAAACAGAAAATATTTAGAGAGCATCATCCTGGTGTACCTGTGCCTAGTTTCAAATTATGGAGGACTAGCTGAGATGGAGGTTTTACTTGTTTGTTTTTTACATCTGCTTTTAAAAATCTTCTCCCACAACTGAAGGAGGTGAACATTTGTGACTGAGATATCCAATGTTTAAGAGTAGGCTCACTTCAGTTCTAATTCCCTCCAGGCAAATTGCCTCAACATGAAATCAATTCTTAGTCTTTCAAGTAGCTATATGCCTCTGTCTATAAAGACACCCTTTATGGCCAGTCTGAGTCTTCTTAGGAGGCCTTGGTAAGACACTACAATTTTAATGTTTCATCATGATAGTTACATTGTGGTCTGAATGTGCCTTGCCACTTCAAAGACAGAGGTTTTTCCAACCAATTTTATGAATAGACAATTGAATGCATTAAAATGCTTCTTTTTTACTTTTAGGAAAATAATATTTTAACTATTTACAAACCTATTTACAAATCTAAAAACTACTTAGATTTTTTTGTACTTTTTGTGTCAAACTTTGCCTGATTGTTGTGTGATAAGAGTATAGGAATTAATAAGTGGTGAGTACATTAAATGCTTCAGCAGAATCATGAAGAATCAGGCTGTTAAGGGATGTGACATGTTTTAATATATGTAGCAAGGTTTGCCTGCCTGTAAACATGCTTAAGATGTACACACACACACACACACACACACACACACACACACACATACACACAGAGAGAGAGGGGGGAGGGGGGAGAGAGAGAGAGAGAGGGAGGGAGGGAGGAAGAGAAGTAAGGTGTGCATGTGTATATAAATATTTCTTGCCTTTGTAAGAAAAAACAAAACTCTGGCAGTATAATTGTTTCAGTGGTAGAAAAACCCCTCAGCATAAACTGACAAAATAAAAATAATGAAAAGGCCCTCTTACTTTTCTTTACACAGCAAATGTTCTTCTACTTGTACCAATGAAATCCCCAAATCTACTACTCAGTTAGCCAGTCTGTGTTTACCTCCCTATTATGTAATCTGTCTTTCTTCTAATTTTCATATGCCACAGGAGAATCAGAATCTACAAACAGCCTAAGATGAAATAATCATTATTATGTCTTTTACATGCCAAGTTGTGGTTTGGTCCCCGAATTCTAAAAGCTAAACTCAAAGAGGAAAAATAAATGATTAGTAAAAGCTCTTTGCCACGTTACCTCTGGGAATATACTTAGGGGACTTCTCTCCTGACTAATCCCCCCCCCCATGGAAGTCCCGTGCCAGATTCGCTATCACTACAAAACATAAGGTTGTATGGAACACCTCTTTACATTCATGCCAGATGGAACTTCCAGTGGGAAAAAATGACTAGGTCTTGAATCTGTACTTCATTTGGGGTCTGAGGGGAAAAAAATCACATGTCCATAGCATGCTGCAATTCTTGTTTTTCTCCCTCATTGGGAATTCAAAGATTCAATTAGTGTTCATTAGTGTTCATTTCAATTAAATTCAAGTGTCCACAGTGACTTAGCCTCTGCTGTGACGTGTGTGTGTGTGTGTGTGTGTGTGTGTGTGTGTGTGTGTGTGTGTGTGTGTTGGGGGATAAGGACATTTATTTCTTTTGCCTATATTTCTAATATGGAATGTATTCATCACTATGGAAATTTCTACCACCTACACTGGCCCGAATGTCCGGTCTTTATGAACTCTTCAAAAGTAATTATTGAGCCACCTGCCTTATGGTGACATATATAATCCTAGAGGAATTCCAGTGTGAGTAAGGAGTACATCTGTCTGGTAGATCTTCTTTCGCCTGTACCAGCCCTCCCCTCCTTTACATAGAGCTCCCTTTAGAAGATGTTAACAAACCACAGGCCTAACTGTATAGGGGCAGGCATTAAATTTCCTTTCCTTTTGAAAAGAAAAAGAGGAATGAAATTGTTGATACATAGTATGTATTAGGAAGCTAGTTTCTGATTAATATGTCATTGCCTCAAAAGAGAAAAGAACTAAGAGATGACCCAGAGTCTTCTATTTCCAAGGAACAAAGCTGAGGTAAAGGATTTCCAAAAGGGAAATAACAAATATCTGTTTCTGTTGCTCTGAAATGTATTGTTTATTATTTTTCAGTCTCAAGCAGTCAGTGCTAAGTGGTCCCATGCACACATCCTAAGGATAACTTGTCAAATCGTGTTCAGATGCTACCTTTGGAGCTGTTTATATATGCAAAATAAAGAAGCACTTTACCTATACTTTCTATAATTAGAAACATGTACATGGATAGATAGACATAAAAATTGCTATTTAAATCCATAGAAGGCTTAAGGCACTTTTAAGTCTATCTGAACTACTTTAAATTATTAGTTCTGGTTTGAGGGAAGTAACAAAAGCATTTTGTCTCCACAGGAAATTAATGTTGTTACTGTTCTTAGTAATAAAAGCAGAGCTCTTTTAGGTACAGTTTTTTTTGTTGGTACCTTTTGAAATGTCCATTGTTTATTTTGCTTGCCTCATGTTGAAAATAAAAGGTTTATATTAGCAATAGCTCTTCTTCCAAGTTAATAGAAGTCAATTTGATTTACATGGAATGTAATTGTGTTCCACACTGGAATAGTTGCCATCTTTTCAAGGGATTCTAACTTTTCTACCTGGGTTGTAACTTAGTCATTTAATGATATTTGTGACTTAGAAAGTTTAAAAAATAATCTTCTAGTAGAACAGCAGTATTTGGTTTTACCATAAGTCCATGGCTAGCTAGGCTTAGGTTATTGGTTACCCAAGCAATGTCAGATATGGGTTCTATCTCGTGGAGTGGGCCTTAAGTCAATAAGGCCATCTTAACCAGTACGATATTGGTTTGTTACCCCCACAAGCTTTGTGCTACTGTTGCACTAGCATATCTTGCAGACAGGACACCACTATACATCAAATAGTTTGTAGCTGAGTTGGTGCTTATGTTTCCCCTTTGGTAGCATTCAGAGTACCTTACAATATCAAAGATGCCAGCATACATGGGGGTAAAGGTTCTCTAGGCATTAACTCAACTCCTCCATGTTAAGTGTTGTCTTCAGCAACAGGGCCTTGTCATCAGTTTGTGTAAGCACCCTATAGGCTTGGAAAAACCTGGGTTGTTTGGAGATCTCCAAGCGGGCCCCTTTAGTGAAAATCTCAGCTAGATGTAATCCATTCCCAGTACTGGAAACATCGTTTTTGGTGACCAGAGATAGTCAACTGCAACTCTCTCTCTCCCTCGTTATGTGGCAATTTTATTTAGATTGCTTTCATATATGTATGCAGTTTAGGAAGCTTCTACAGTATTAGGTTTCCATACTACCCCTCAAATGTCCCTCAGTTCTAGCTGTCTCTCCCCATATTCCCTCCTTTAATCCCTATATCCCCTTCCTCTCCTTACTTGATCTCCTCCATTTCAGTCCTCCTCCATCATCCATCCATGGCTATTTATTCTATTTTACTTTCCTAGAGAGGACTACCTCACCCCAACCCTTATTCTATACCTAACCTTTGTGGTTAATGGATTGTAGCTTGGTTATCATTGTATTCTTTAAGTTTTTATTGCTGTTAAGAGATACTATGACCATGGCAACTCTCATAAAGAAAACATTTAATTAGGTTGGTTCGCTTACAGTTTTAATCTACTATCATCACGTAGGGGAGCATGGTGGCATGTATGCAGACATAGTGCTGGAGTAGTTAAGAGTGCTACGTCTTACAGGCAACAGGAAGTAGACTGACACTGAGTGAAGCTTAAACAAAAGACCTCAAAAATTTGTCCTTGGCAGTGGTTTCTTGCCCCTGCCCCCTGCCTGCCACTTTCTCCACTTCCTGCACACTGCTCAGTGAACAGCTTCTTCTTCCATATGATGCTCTACCTCATGTGTGCCAGAAACAACAGAGTCAGCCACAGTAGACTATGATCTCTGGACCCATAAACAAAAATAATTCCTCCCTTAAGTTACTGCTATTAGATATTTGGTCACAAAACAAAGTAACTAATATAAGCTTCCATCAAGAAAAAAGTCTAGCCATCCCTTGAAATCATGTTCATTTTTATTAAATTCTTGAAGATCATCTGAACAGTGCTACCTCTTCAAGTACTCCTCAAACAGAATACTTGGCTGCTAATGTGATGTTACATAGGGTGTCTTTAACAGCCAGCCAGAAAGCCAGGTCTCTTGAATGATTCATTCTGCCAATCTACCACCAAAACTTCTCACAGCAATCTCTTTGTGCACTGAGACAAAGCCCAGCTCCTACCTAAAAGGCCAGAGTTTTGTAAGGCTATTCAAAGTACTTTCAGGGCCAGCAAGATGACTCAGCAGGTAATAGTAAAGGTGCCTACTGCCAAGCCAGGTGACCTGAGTTCAATTCTTGGGACCCACATGGTGAAATGAGAGAACTAACTCCCACTAGTTGTCCTCTGACTTTCATATGCATGTTGTAGTGCATGTGCGTGTGTGCGTGCGTGCGTGCGTGCGTGCGTGCGTGAGTGCGTGCGTGCGTGCGTGAGTGCGTGCGTGCGTGCGTGTGTGTGTGTGTGTGTGTGTATGTGTATGTATGTGTGTAAGGGTCACAAATTATTTAGATACCTGTTTTGTTGTTGTTGCTGTTTCGAGACAGGGTCTCTCTATGTAGTCCTGGCTGTCCTGGAACCCGCTATGTAGACCACCAGGCTGACCTCGAACTCAGACTTCCACCTGCTTCTGCTTCCTAACTGCTGAGATTAAAGTGATGTGCCACCATACCTGGCAAGATACCTATTGTTTGTTTGTTTGCTTTTGAGACAGGGTTTCCCTGTGTAGCCCTGGCTGTCCTGGATTTCCCTATGTAGGTCAGGCTAGCCTCGAACTCACAGAGATTCACCTGCCTCTGCCTCCTGAGCACTGGGACTAAAGGTGTGTGCTACCATCACCAAGCTAAGATCCCTATTTTCTAAAGCCCTAAGAATCAGTTTTAGTTTCTTGGAGGTGATATCACCTCTCTAAGAAGGTAAGCTCTAAAATATAGGCCAACTCAGGTCCTTCAAAACTACAAGATACTGGTTTCCTGAATTTTTACAATATCTGGAGGCTAAAGGGGAAGAGTGAAGGATAACGGTGTATAAGAAAGGCAAATAAAATATTACTATGATTTTGACCTGAGAATCTAATTAATCAATGAATGAATCCATCAATCAATAAGAGACACTGTGATCTAATGATGTGTGGGTATGCAGATAAGAAAGATCCAAGAGACAGCGAAATTTTTTAAATCTTTCAATCCTTTAAACATGCAATTCATATGAATAGGCCATCTTCTGACATACCCCATATATTTTCCCTAAATTTGAGACATAATAGCACTAAGACTTTGTTCTCTGGGAAACATTTCTGAATAATTATTTTCTGTGTACAGGTATAGTTACAAAAGATGTCAAAAAGTATCACAAAAATACAATAAAAGCTGAGGCTTAGTTGTTTTGCTAATGAGTCAATAAAAGAAATGCATGGCCTGCTTCTAAACAGAAGAGTCTAGGTTTGATGCCAACTCAAAAAAGAATAATTATTGTAGTAGTAATGTAATTCCCTTCATTTCTAGTCTTAGCAATACAGATATTTCTATGAATGCCTCCTTGGTCACCATAGTGTTGTACTCACGTGAGACACAGGAGAATGCCTCTTAATGAAGATAAATTAAAAGTCCTTTATTTGCTGGCAGTCAAGCTCAGGCTCACAACAGAAAGAGCTCTCCATCCCAACCTAGAGAGAGGCAGGGTAAGGTTTATAAAACAAAAAACCACAGTTACGTCATA